>NC_057347.1:0-300000 GCF_016509475.1 Prionailurus bengalensis
TGGTAGTTTGTTTCTAGGAATTTGTCCATATCTCAGAGTGTCCAATTTGTTGCATATAGTTGTTCATAATATTATCTTCTAACTGCAGTTTTGTGGTGTTGACTGTTATTTCTCCTTTCTTATTTGTGATTTTATTTATTTGAGTCCTTTCTCTCTTCCTTGTGAAAAGTCTGCCTAGGAGGTTTTCAAGTTAATTACTGCTTTCAAAGAACCAGCCCCTGGTTTCATTGATTTGGTCTAGTGTCTTTTTAGATTCTATATTCCTTATTTCTGCCCTAACACGTATTATTTCCTCCCTTCTGCTGTTCTTTCTCTCATTCCTTTGGTTGTAAGTTAGGACCGTTTGAGATTTTTCCTGCTCTTTAATGTAGGCTTGTATTGCTATGTCCTTCCATCATAGAATGCTTTTGCCGCATTCCAAAGGTTTTTACCAGTATATTTTCATTTTCATTTGTTTCAGTGTATTTTCCCATTGATTTCCTGTTTAACCCATTCATTTAGTGACATGTAATTTAACCTCATTTTATATGTGACCTTATACCCCCCACCCCTGCTTTTTTGTTGTTGACTTCCAGTTTCCTAGCTTTGTGGTCAGAAAGATGCTTAGTCTGATCTCTGTCTTTGGGTACCTGTTGAGGCCTGATTTGTGACCTAGAATGTGATCAATTCTGGAGAATGTCCCATGTGCGCCTGAAAAGAATGTGTACTCTGCCATTTTAGTATGGAGTGTTCTGAACATATCTATTAAACCCATCTGGTCCAGTGTGTCATTCAAAGCCATTGTTTCTTTGTTGATTTTCTGTTTACAGGTTCTGTCCATTGGTGTGAGTGGTGTTAAAGTCCTCTACTATCATTATATTATTATAAATGAGTTCCTTTATGGTTGTTTTTAAATGTTTTATATACTTGGTGATCGCATGTTGGGTGCATCAAAATTTACAATATTGGATATTCTTGTTTAGCTGTCCCCTTTAGTAAGAGATAGTGTCTGCCTTCATCTCTTGTTATAGCTTTATTTATTTATTTATTTTTAATTTAAGTCTAGTTGTCATATAGTGCATTCTCGGATTCGGGATTCATCCCTTACATACAACACCCAGTACTCATCAAAACAAGTGCTCTCCTTAATACTCGTCCCCCATCTAGCCCAGTGCTGACCCATCTCCCTCCATCAACCTTCAATTTTTTTCTCTAACATTAAGAGACTCATGTGGTTTGTTACCACTCTTCACTTTTCCTGCCCCCTTCCCGTGTTTTCATCTGTTTTGTTTCTTCCATTCCACATGAGTGAAATCATATATTTGTCTTTCTCTGATTGACATATTTCACTTAGCATAATACATTCTAGCTCCATCCACATCGTTGCAAATGGCAAGATTTCATTCTTCTTGAAGCTGAGTTATATTTCATTGTATATATGTATGTATGTATATATGAACATACATATGCATATACATATGTATACACACACACACACACATACACACACACTACAGCTTCTTTATACCTTAATCAGTTGATGAATACTTGGATTTTCTCCATAGTTTGGCTACTGTTGATAATGCTGCTACAAATACTGGGTGCATGCAATGTCACTATTAGGTATTTACCCAAGGGGTACCAAAATAGAGCCTCGGTTTTTTTTTTTAATTTTTTTTCAACGTTTATTTATTTTTGGGACAGAGAGAGACAGAGCATGAACGGGGGAGGGGCAGAGAGAGAGGGAGACACAGAATCGGAAACAGGCTCCAGGCTCTGAGCCATCAGCCCAGAGCCCGATGCGGGGCTCGAACTCCCGGACTGCGAGATCGTGACCTGGCTGAAGTCGGACGCTTAACCGACTGCGCCACCCAGGCGCCCCGAGCCTCGGTTTTAAAGGTTATTTTGCCTGATATAAGTATTACTACTGGCTTTCTTTTGACATTATTGGCGTAATAAATGTTTCTTCATTCCCTAGATACTAGGGATACTAGATACTAGGGAAGCTAGATAGTAGGCAGTATCTAGATAGGTCTTGTTTTTATTTGTTTGTTTGTTTTGCCCATTCTGACACCCTATCCAATGTCTTTTGATTGGAGCATTTAGTCCACGTACATTCAGAGTGATTATTGATGGGTATATATTTAGTGCCATTCTACTAGTTGTTTTGCCATTGTTTCTTGATGTTTTCTCTGATCCTTTCTTGTCTGTAACCCTTTTAATCTTTCATTTCCACTCAAAGAGCCCAATTTAAATATTCTTTTCCTTTGAGTGGTAGTATATTTCTTTACTTATTTTTAATATTTCTTCTTTTTTAAATTTAAGCCCACGTTAGTTACCTTATAGTGGAATACAGTTTCAGGATCAGAATTTAGTGATCCATCAATTACAATATATATCCAGTACTCATCCCAATTGCCCTCCCCAATTCCCATCACCCATTTAGCCCATACCCCTATTCATTAACTTCCTGGAACCCTGAGTTTCTTCTCTGTATTTAAGAGTCTCTTATCGGGGCGCCTGGGTGGTGCAGTCGGTTAAGCGTCTGACTTCAGCCAGGTCACAATCTCGCGGTCCGTGAGTTCGAGCCCCGCGTCGGGCTCTGGGCTGATGGCTCAGAGCCTGGAGCCTATTTCCGATTCTGTGTCTCCCTCTCTCTCTCTGCCCCTCCCCCGTTCATGCTCTGTCTCTCTCTGTCCCAAAAATAAATAAACGTTGAAAAAAAATTTAAAAAAAAGAGTCTCTTATCGTTTGATTCCCTCTCTGTATCTTATTTTTGCTTTTCTTTCACTACGTTCATCAGTTGTATTAAATTCCACAGATGAGAGAAATCATATGATGTGTGTCTTTCTCTGACATATTTTCCTTAGCATAATAAAGTCTGGTTACATCCATGTTGTTGCAAACAGCAAGAATTCATTCTTTTTTTTTTTTTAATTTTTTTTTCAACGTTTATTTATTTTTGGGACAGAGAGAGACAGAGCATGAACGGGGGAGGGGCAGAGAGAGAGAGGGAGACACAGAATCGGAAACAGGCTCCAGGCTCTGAGCCATCAGCCCAGAGCCTGACGCGGGGCTCGAACTCACGGACTGCGAGATCTTGACCTGGCTGAAGTCGGATGCTTAACCGACTGCGCCACCCAGGCGCCCCAAGAATTCATTCTTTTTGATCTCCGAGTAATATTCCATTGCATGAATATACCTCATCTTCTTTATCTATTCATCTCTCATTGGTCATTTGGGCTCTTTGCATAATTTAGCTATTGTTGATAATGCTGCTATAAACATTAGAGTGAATGTGCCACTTTGAGTCAGTGTTAGTGTATCTTTTGGATAAATACCTAGTAGTGTAATTGCTGGGTCCTAGTGTAGTTCTATTTTTAGTTTTTGTGACAAATCTCCATACTATTTACCAGAGTGGCTACACCACTTTGCATTCCCACCAGCATTGCAAAAGCGTTCCCTTTCTCTGCATCCTTGCCAACATCTGTTGTTTCCGGAGATGTTAATTTTAGCCATTCTGATAGGTGTGAAGGGATATCTCATTGTGGTTTCGATTTGTATTTCAGTGATGACGAGTGAGTTTGAACATCTTTTCCTGTGTGACCAATCTGGATGTCATCATTCTTAAAGTGTCTCTTCATGTCTTTTGCCCATTTCTTCACTGGATTATTTGGTTTTGGGGTGTTGAGTGTGATAATTTTTTATAGATTTTGGATACTAACCTTTATCTGATGTCACCTGCAAACATCTTCTCCCATTTCATTCAGTTGCCTTTTAGTTTTGCTGATTGTGTCCTATGCTGTGCAGAAGCTTTTTATCTTGAGGTCCCAAAAGTTCATTTTGGTTTTTATTGCCCTTGCTTCAGAGACATGACAGGCAAGAAGTTGCTGTGACCAGGATCAAGGAGGTAGATTGCCTGTTTTCTCCTCTAGGATTTTTTGGTCCCTTTCTTACATTTAGATCTTTCACCCATTTTGAGGTGTGTGTGTGTGTGTGTGTGTGTGTGTGGTTTAAGAACATAGTCCAGGTCCATTCTTCTCACTGTCCAGTTTTCCCAGTACCATTTGCTGAAGAGACTTTGTTTTTCCATTGGATATTCTTTCCTGCATTGTCAAAGATTACTCGGCCATATGTCTGAGGGTCCATTTATGGGTTCCCTATTCCGTTCCATTGATCTGTGTCCGTTTGTGTGCCTGTATCATACTCTCTTGATGATTGCGGCTTTCTAATACAGCATAAAGTCCAGAATTGTAATGTCTCCAGCTTTGTTTTCTTTTTCAACATGACTTTGTCTGCTTGGGGTCTTTTCTGGCTCCCTATAAATTTTAGGGTTGTTTGTTCTAGCTCTGTGAAGAATGCTGGTGTTATTTTGATAGGGATTGCATTGAATGTGTCGATTGCTTTGGGTAGTATTGACATTTTAACAATATTTGTTCTTCTAATCCATGAGCATGGAATGTTTTTCCATTTCTTTGTGTTTCTTCAATTTCTTTCATAGACGTTGTATGGTTTGTTCCTTTATTTTTTTAATGTTTGTTTATTTTTGAGACAGAGCGACAGAGAGAAAGAGAGAGCGCATGAGCAGGGGAGGGGCAGAGAGAGAGAGAGAGGGAGACACAGACTCAGAAGCAGGCTCCAGACTCCAAGCTGTCAGCACAGAGCCAATTGTGGGGCTCGAACCCACAAGTGAGGGATCATGACCTGAGCTGAAGTCAGTGCTTAACTGACTGAGCAACCCAGGCTCCCCTCTATTGTTTTAAGTGTACTGATCTTTTACCTCTTTGGTTAAGTTTATCCCTGGGTATTTTGTGTTTTTCAGTGCAGTTGTAAAGTACATCAATCCTAGATTTCTCTCTGCTGATTCATTATTGGTGTATAGAAATGCAATCAACTTCTATATATTGATTTTATATCCTGAGACTTTCCTGAATTCCTGTATCAGTCCTAGCAGTTTTTCAGTGGAGTCTTTTGGATTTTCCATAGAAGTATCATGTCTGTGAAGACGGAAAGTTTGACCCCTCCTTGCCAGTTTGGACACCTTGTATTTCTTTTTGTTGTCTGATTGCTGAGGCTAGGACTTCCAACAGAATGGTGAATAACAGTGCTGAGAGTGGACATCCCAGTCATGTTCCTGACCTTAGGTGGTAAGCTCTGTTTTTCCTCATTGAAGATGATATTTAGCTGTAGGACATTTGTATCTGGACATACTGATATTGAGACAAGATCCTTCTATCCCTCCTTTCATGAGTGGTTTTTTTTTCATCAAGAAAGGATGCTGCATTTTGTCAAATGCTTTTTCTGCATCTATTGAGAGGATCATGTGGTTTCTTTTATCAATGGGATGTATCAGATCAGTTGATTTGCAGATACTGAATCGGTTGTGCATCCCAGGAATAAATCCAATTCATTGTGGTGAATAATTATTTGTATGTATTGTTGGACCCAGTTTGCTAATTTTGGTTGAGAATTTTTGCATCCAGGTTCATCAGGGAGATTGGTCTGTAGTTTTCCTTTTTAGTGGGGTCTTTGTCCAGTTTGGACTCAAGGCCAAGTTGGCCTCATAGGATGAGTTTGGAAGTGTTCCTTCCACTTCTCTGGCCATGACCTTATCTTGTTCTTTCATTTGGGATGTATTCCTCTTGTCTTGGCATTTTAGCTGAGTATTTGTCTTCTCTCTGTTACCAAACCTCATTGTGTTACCTGCCTGTGAGATGAATGGCTTTATCAAGAGGAGGTCATCTAGTGTCCAGGGCCTGACACATCAGGGAGTGTCTGTGGTGTGTGTTTCATGCACTGTTTTGTGCTCTGGCTGCACTATCCTTCTGGCCAGTTGTATGGGCAATGTATGGTCCTTGACCAGAATGTGCTGAGTTTTATCTAGGTCTGCTCTGATCTGCTTGTTAAATGAGACTTGAAACGACTGCCACTCGAAGTGAAGCCCTCCAGAACTGTCTGGTCAAGAGAGGTGCTGTGGTCATGGGCTTCTGCTGGTCTTCTAGGGAAGGGACACCTCCATTGGGACTGAGGCAAGCCTGATTGACCTAGAAGGCCAGTCTCTCCAGAGCACAGGAAAGTGGGGTTGGTGTAAGCAGCTTAGGCAGCCAGTGTGGGGATGACCTTGTTTCCAGCAGATGGCTCTGTGTTTATGCTGTGGGGAAGAGGAGGAAAATGGCGTTACCCAGCTCCTCTGTCCTAGCTCCTTTGTCCCCTCGTTGTGAATGCTGCCTCTCAGGGATGCTCTCATGATGAGTGTATAATCTCCCCACTGTGTGCACCAGGCAATGTACAGATCACTGTTTCCATACCATCTGCCTGCAAGTAGTTTGCTGCCTTCTCTCAAGGAGTAGTCCAGTGCCCTCATGGCTGTATCTCAGCCATGCCTGCTAAATTTTGAAACTCCACATTCTCGAGGTGCCTGGATGGCTTGGTTAAGTGTCCGAGTCTTGATTCTGGCTCAGATCATGACCTCATGGTCGTGGGATTCTCTCTCTCCCTCTATTCCTGCCCCTCCCTTGCATGTGCTCTCTTTCTCTCTCTCTCTCTCAAAATAAATAAACTTAAAACAAGTTTAGTGGCATGGAATACCTTATTTAGGCAAGATTTCCTCCCTGAGGGGAATGGCATGGGTCTATCAGTTAAGTTTCCAGCACTGACTACGAAATTCTTTGCTTACTGGTTAAAGGTTACATTCCTGCAGAAATGAAATTAGGTTTGGTGATATGGGACCTTAACGTAAGTAACTCCATGATGGTCCTGTGAGTTTTCTTTACATTCCAAACCCATATTTTTACACATCGATTTTTTTATTAAAAATATAGCCCTAAATAATATTTTAGCCATCTACTGCCAGCCCGATGATCATATCCTGTAAAACTGTGACCATCTCCTAATCGTAGATGAAGATCAACTCTGTGGCTCTAAGATTTTTGTGACTCTAAGTTACATTGATATATGTTACTAAGATCTTTGTGAGTCTAGGTTACTGATGGCCTTCTGAAATCTTTGACTCAGGGACCCGCAGCCAGGTTGCTGAGCCATCACTTAGGCACAGAAGCACTCTTTCCAAGTCACCTCTTCCTAAAGCGTTGTCTTTGTCTTTTGTACTTCTGGGTCTTACCCTTTTGCAGATCACATGCTGTGATGGACATCCCCTCATGGAAACCTGTCAAAGTGGACCAGAGAAAGCTGCTTCCCTGTGACTGCCACTTCATTGTCACATCTTTTCCTTCTGAAACCCCTTGAACACCCTATCATTCTTCCAGCCTTTGAATATCTCTTTGATTTGGAAATATTTCATTCTCTTGTATTCCTGGTAAAAATATGCGTGAAATATTAAAGCAAGGATTCTTTGCAATAAGTGAGCTAGTCACAATGATCCATCTGTCCGTGTGTACTTTTTTTTTTTTTTGACAATGTTCAGGCATGATGTGAAGTACATCCTGTAAAATCTGAGTATCATTCATTATCTAGGATAACCACCTTTATGGAAAGCCATTCAATGACATGCTCTTTCAAGATCAGAAAAACACTTAATTTACATACCACATAATACAGTGATATATGCATATGTTATTATCTTAAAATATGTAAAGTAGATGTTTCTATGAAGTGTTTATCATGCATTCAGTTTTCTGTACCATGAATGCTATTATTTAAATTAAACAATAGTAAGAACAACAAGAATAGGTGCATGGCCATCACTAGTAACTAATACTAGAACTAGTCATATAATATTATGTGTTGAAAACGTAAAACCATGATTATTAATAATCTTTTCATTCGGGATGGGTTTCTAGTTACCAGAAAAATTGGGAAGATATTATTGAGTCTCCACATACATCAGACTGTTTTCTGACTATTGATGTCTTATGAGTTGATACATGATCACAATCAATATCCTGAAGAGATATGGTAGTATTAACTAAAGTTTATATTTGTATTCATATGCTTTGGTTTTAACCTCTTCTGTCCCAGAATCATCCCACCTGGTACATTACCCTCATACTGTCTCCTTAGGCTCCACTTGGCCATGACGATTTTTAGATGTTTCCATATTTTTCATAATCTGCTAAGTTTTGAGGGTACGTTTGTAGAATGTATTTTGTAGAATGATCCTTGGTTGGGATATGGCTAACTTTGTTCAGATGCTTAGGCAAGAGTTACTGTGTTTTGGAGCATAAGATCCAGAGACATAGTGCCATCCATAATTATCACTTCACATAAAGGTTGTTCACTCTGAAGATTGGGGTCTTTTGTGGTTCCGTACAAATTTTAGGACTGTTCTAGTTCTATGAAAAGTGTTGTTGCTATTTTGATGGCGATTGCATTAATTATGTCAGTTGCTTTGGGAAGTATAGACATTTCCATGAAATTTGTACTTCCGATCCAGGAGTATGGAATATCCTTCCATTTTTTTGTGTCAACTTGAATTTCTTTCATCACTGTTTTATAGTTTTCAGAGTATAGGTCACTCACCACTTTGGTTAGATTTATTCATAGATACGTTATTATTTGATGTACAACTTCAAATGGGACTGTTTTCTTAATTTCTCCTACTGCTTCATTATTGTTGTCTAGAATTGCAACAGATTTCTGTACAATGATGTTGTATCCTGTGACATTGCTGAATTCATTTATCAGTTCTAGCAGTTATTGGGTGGACTCTTTAGGGTTTTCTATATATAGTGTCATGTAATCTACAAAGTGTGGAAGATTCACTTCTTCCACGTTTGGATTTGTTTGTATTTTATTTTATATTATGTTTTATTTTAATTTTACTTTACATTGTTTTGTTTCATTTCGTTTATCTGCTGGCTGTGACTTGGACTTCCAGTGCTGTTTATTAAAAGTGGTAAGAGTAAACATCCTTGTCTTCTTCCTGACCTTATAAGAAAAGCTCTCAGATTTTCTCCATTAAGGTTGATTATAGCTGCGGGGTTTTCATAGAAAACATTTATTACATTGATGTTTGTTTCCTGTAAACCTACTTTAGGGGGTTATAATCATGAATGGATGTTGTACTATGTCAAATGCTTTTTCTTCATGTATTGAAATGACCATATGGTGCTTTCCCTTAACGTTTATTAATTTTGAGAGAGACAGAATGTGAGCAGGGGAGGGGCAGAAAGAGAGTGGGAGACACAGAATTCGATGGAGGCTCTTGGATCTGAGCTTTCAGCACAGAGTCCGATGTGGGACTTGAACTCACGAATCATGGGGCCATGACCTGAGCTGATGTTGGACTGTTAAAGGATTGAGCCACCCAGGTGCCCTGATCATATGGTTCTTATCCTTTTTCCTGTTGATATACTGTATCACATTGACTGATTTGCAAATATTGAACCACCCTTGCAGCTTGGGAATAAATCCCACTTAATTGTGGGATATATTTACAGTTGTTATATCTTCTTTTGGATTGTACCCTTTACTGTTATATAACATCCTCCTCTGTCTCTTGTTATTTACTGTTTTTTAGGTGTATTTTTTCTGATACAAGTATTGCTACTCCAGCTTTTGTTTTTTCATCTGTTCTTACACCTTACATCTCTAGATTGGAGCATTAATTGCATTTACCTTCAAAGAAATGATCGCTATATATGTATGTATTGCCATTATATTACCTGTTTTCTTGTGGTTTCTAATGATTTTCTCCGATCCTTTCTTGTCTGTCTTTCATGTTTTGCTTATTTTCTTTAGTGATGTATTTTAATTTCTTTATATTTATTCTTAGCATATTTGTGACTGGTTTTTGATATATGGTTACTGCTGGGTTATTTATATAACCTTTTCTGCATTTAGCAGTTTGTATTAAGCTGATGGTCATTTACCTTGGAACCCATTATTTTCTCCTCCCTAGGTTTTTGGTAGATGTTATTGTATTTCAAACCCATATCTCTGAGTTCCTTAACTATTTTTTACAGAAATATTCATGTTTGACTTGATTTGTGTCATTTACCTCTATACTGTCACTTCTGGTCTCTCCTTTCCACTCAAAGAGTCCCTCTTAATATTTCTTGCAGGACTGGTTTAGTAGTACAAACACCTTTAGTTTTTGTTTGGGAAATCTGTGTCTCCTTCCATTCTGAATGATAGACTTCCTGGATAGAGTATTCTTGGCTGCTGATTTTTCCATTCAGTACTTTGAATATGTGATGTCACTCGCTTCTGGCTTGCCAAATTTCTGTTCAGAAATCGGGTAGCTAGCCTTATGGGTCTTCCCTTCTAAGTGAAGGTCTCTTTGTCTTGCTGCTTTTAAGAGTTTTTCTTTATTGTCACTGTAATTTGCAAGTTTGCTTACAATATGTCTGGGTGTTGGCCTGATTTTGTTGATTTTGATGTGAATTCTCTAGTCTCCCGGATGTAGATGTTTGTTTCCCTCCCCCAGTTAGGGAAGTTTTCAGCTATTGTTTCCACAAATAAATTTTCCGCCCCATTTTCTCTTTCTACTGGGACTCCTACAATATGAATATTATTAGGTTTGCTGTAGTCACTGAGTTCCGTTAGTCTCGTCTCACGTTGGAGAATTGTTCTCTCTCTTTGGTTCAGTGTGCTTAATTTCCATTATTCAGTCTTTGACGTCACTGCTTTGTTCCTCTGCTTCTTCCATCCCTCTGTTCGTTCCAGCAAGCTTGTCTCTCCTTTATTGTGTCCTCAATGACTACTGTATTATTTCTTAACTCTAGTCAGGGGTCTCACTCTCTACTCATTGCGCAAGTCTAATGAGTATCCTTATGATCATTGCTTTCAATTCTGTATCAAGTATGTTACTCATATCTCTTTGGCTTATCTCTGGCTGTGGCTTTGACTAGGTCTTTCATTGTGGATAAACATCTGTGTGTCCATTTTGTCTGTCTCTCTGGCTCTATTTCTCTGTGTTAAGAAAGTCAGCTGTGCCTTCTGATCTTGAAACTAATAACGTTATGAAGAAGAGGTCCTGGAGACCTCAGTAGTTCACGTCTCCATTTATAGGTCCTGGAACTTCAGAGGCTGTCGTATGGGTATTGTTCATGGCCTGCTGCTGTGTCTGGGTTACTTTTCCTTTTAGTGCAGGTGTCTGCACTGATTGCGTGCCTGTTGTGGGATGTGCTTGCTCTCAGTGGTGTTAGTGGGACCCAGGCAGGCCAGCTGGTATGCCCGCTGGGTAACTTGGGAACAGGGCAGGAGTGTTAGCAAAATTGCACAGGGCTACTATTCCTATGCCAGATTTCCCAATGTCCTTTGGTGCTTGGGGGCTGTGGACCAGCAGTGGAAGCTAGGGGCTTGAGGATATGCACACAGCATATCTGTGCCTGGGGACATGTGGCTGGTTGAGACAGATGAGGGTGCCTGGATATGTACAGCTGGGTGAGGTGCAGATGTACACAGCGTGCTGTGATAGCTATGCATGCAGCTTGTCAGACAGGGTGCCCTAGTGGTTTGAAAAATGTTTGCCCTGAGACCAGCCGGCTTGGTGTGGTGAGTCACCCTAGTGAACCCTTGGGACTGGCGCACTACTAACGGGTTAGGTAGCAAGTGTCTGTGCAGCCTCACCCTCTGGTGGGTGCTTCTATGCTCACTCTGGGAGGCTGAGGGAGAAGAATGGTGCCTGTGAGCTCCCTCATTGTTAGAGAAGTCCTCCAACACGCTCAGGAATCAGCATGAATAGATCTGTCTCCTGTTGCCTTGGCATTGTGTAAAATGCCATGTTTACATTGCCTCTCTACACAGGCAGGGACCTGGCTATCACTCATCCTCCTGGATCACCCAGTGCTGGGTCAGCTGACCTCCAAAACTCCAGGATCTAAACTCAAGGGAATTCAGCCCCTCTGGGTTTTAATGACAAATGTTATGGAGATTAGTCTTCACTGTGTAAGCTCCCTGGTGTGAGGGCTCACTTTCTCTGCCCATTCTGCAGGCAGCCAGACTCCACCTTTCTGACCTTCGTAACCTTTCTGATGCAGCTTCTCTCCATTCAGGTGTGGAGTTTCTTCTGCCAGTCTTTGGATCACTCTCTGGTTCATGGACTTGGAAGTGGATGTTATGCAGTTGAAAACATGGGACAGGGTGAGCTTAGGGTCCTCTTACTCTGCTATTATTAACTTTTTAAATGTCTTACTATTTTGTATTTTTGAGACATGAGCAGAAAGACTCATATCACCCATGCACTTCAGGATTAGAAAGGAACTTTCCCACATTTGCTTCTAGTATTTTATGAAACTCTCTTTAATGAGGTATGATTACATATAGCAAATAGCCTCAAGGTAAAGGGTATAATTGGATGAGACTTGAAGATACAGGACCATGGGTACAGCACCATGAAATCATATGGTTTCTCCCTAAACCTTCCATCACGATCCCTTTGTGTCTAATCCTAATGTTGCTTTTGAAGTAAGGACTTTTTCCCCCACGTTTTCAGATATTGCCCAGGTGTCTGAAAGCCTGCATTGGCATATCTCCTTTTCAGATAGTCTATATTCCCAAAACTACTGCAGTCGGTCTACCTTTGGACTTTTGCTTCTATTGTATCTCTCTGTATGTTCACATACTTTTGTTGCACTACTTTAATGATAAGGTCTTAATAATTGCTTTAATATTCACTAAATGATATGAGCTGCAGTTCCACTTATGACAGAACGCACAGCTTCCTGTGATATGTATTCAAGAGCAAGGCAGATATCCTGAGCACTTGAACTGAGAATGTCACTCTGTCTTTCTGCCAGCCTTCTTCCCTTCCCTGCAAGACAAGAATCTCCTTTTGTTCACACAGAAATGTGGGTGAAGTCAGTAGAAAACATTCCCTTCCCTCGTCTTCCCTTTATCTCTCAAAATCCTTGTTGCTACCTTCTGCCTTTCCCTTTCTCTGACTCAATCTCCCAGGCCCACTGTTCCACTCCAGCCATGATCAGGGTGTCCTCCAGCTGCTGGCCTCTGCTCTGTCCATCCCTCAGTGGGAAATCTGGAGTAGGATTATGCAGCTCACAGGTGATCAAGAAATATTTGCTTCTCAGATCCCTCCTGCACAAGGTTTCTGTCCGTGGAGACATGGCATCCTGGGGGAGGATCTGACTCCATGTGTGGCCTCCTCACTCATCTCCCACAGTCACTATTGGTCCCTGATCCTTACCCACCATTAGAAATCAGGCATATGCTAGGGTCAGGTACCTGTCTATCTGACCCCAAGCACCAGGAGTCAGTGAATATTTCTAAACTAAATAAGCACAAGCACCCCATGCATCTAGATATAGGAAGTTACCATCACCCCAGAAAACTCTCTTGGTCTCCTCTGCAAAAAGGGCGATCTTGCTGCTATCCTCCATCACCGCAATCTCTGCTAGTTTGTTACCTGTGTGTATAGGAACCGCACTGTGTACATTCGATGGGGGGTGAGAGTAGGTCCTCCTAGAAGCAAACACTGAAACAGAGACAGAACAGTGAAAGTAGTATTAAGGAATACTAAGAAAAACAAAATGGAGAGCGCAGGGTGGACAGAGACAGCATGCAGGCAGATCTGACACATTTTTAAGATATATAATCACCATACTCTGTCACCTCACACAGTCCTCTTCAAATTTCAAAATAGTTGCTGTATAAGGCAGTGAGATTTACGAGATTTGGGGTTATTTCCCTATGGTCTTATGTTTTCCTACATGCATTCCCTCTTCGGTAGTTAATCTGTGTCCTCAGATGAACACTTTAGTGTGTGGATGCATCTGCAAGTCTATATGTAATGGAATAGGATTGTCTTCAGATCTCAGATGTAGAACTCTGATATACACATTCTCGTAATTATCTTTTTCTTTTTTTGTCTGGTGGGGCCTGAATCTTAATAGAATAAGCGTGTCTTTGTCTTACTCTTTAAAGTGGCGATCCCCAATCCCTGAGCTGAGGTGTTAACAGTCTTAGTTTAATGAACTTCTGTGACCATCTTTTTTTGATGATCTTTTGTATGGAGATATCTTAATTGAAACTGTGAGAAGGGTGAGTGGACATTTCCCAGACATTTTGCAGTTGCATTCTGTATTCAATGTCTTCTTTTCATTATGTCCTTAGAAACAAGTATTATCCTTGTTTCACAGATAACCCATCTCAGGCTCTGTGTAGGTCCCACTGAGAATTGGTATTCTGGCTGAGACAGCAGGAACACGGGCAAATCCTCGGCATATTGTGAGAGAAGTTTAAGGAGATACATGCAAAGCTGTAGTCAGGGTGATGTCAGGAGTCCAGCAGGGGTGGCATCTGGCCAGCCCTGAATTGTAGGTTGACCCAGGCTGAAGGCCAATGCAGGCACTCAGCTGATCTAGATCCTGTCTTCACTTTTAGTCTCACTGAGGGATATGAACTTAGGCAAACAAGCATTTCCTTAAGACCAAGTTAAATTTCCTATATATCCAGGGCATTTTTTCACCCATAAATATCCAGAACCTTCAGACAACACAGGAGACAACAACCTTTTTAGATGATCACCTAGGTGCACTTTGGCAAATATGACATTTCGGAGAGGAACCTGCATTGTGCACTGAGAGTGATCCCACATACAGCTCCATGTTGAACTCATGCTCCCTGCTGAGGCTGTGGTCGGGAATGGCCTGCAACTGCATCTCGCTGACCCCAGGACCCTCCCCTCTGCACCTCCTCAAACTCTGCTTTCTGTCCTCAAATTCCCTTCTATTCCTGTGTGATTCAAGTTTCCCCCACTCCTTCACTGGTGCTTCCATTATGGTGACCACAAGGTCTGTGTCATATAATGTATGTGCCCCATTTCACACAGGACACCTGAGGCACCTACACTTAGGGGTGCATCTCATCCTTCACAGAACTCAAAACATTGTGTCTGTAAAATATGTACCAGTGCTCCCAATACATCTGTCTTTGTGTAAAAATCCTCTTTCTTTTTGACGAGAAACCTAAAGCTGACCTCATTACAGGGAAATGACACAGTCCATTGTACATACGTCCTGAGAAACTTGAATATGTTACAAAGTCCTCAGGCAGTTTTGCAGTTGAATTGCTAAGCCCTAATAACCATCTCTATATTTTTCCCGCAAAGTGTTTCACGAAGAAGATGAATATGCTTTACAAATCCCTCATCCAGTTCAGGTTATCTTACCAAACGGAGGAGGTGGGGGGGAGGGGTGGTTCATAGCTCATGACTGGTGATGAAGGACTGTCTGTGGGGTTAGGGTTAGGGTGTAGGGTTAGGGGTTAGGGTTAGCGATTAGGGGTTAGGGTTAGTTTAGATGGTTAGAGTTAGAAGGTTAGGATTAGGGTGAAGATTAGGGTTAGGGTTTAGGGGTTAGGGTTGGGGTGACAGTTAGGGTTAGGGTAGGGCTTATGGGTTAGGGTTAGGGTCAGATTTAGCATCAGGGTTAGGGTCACAGTCAGGGTCAGGGTCAGGGGATAGGGTTTAGGGTTTCCAGTTTAGGATTTAGGGTTTGGGTTTAGGGGTTATGTTTTCGGGGTTATGGGTTAGGAGTTAGGGTTAGGCTCGGTGTCAATATTTCTTTTAGGTTTAGGGTTTTCGGGGTTATGGTTTTTGGGGTTCAGGTTTGGGTTTTGTTTAGGGTTTTGGTTTGTGGTTACGTTTAGGGTTTGGATTATGATTTGGGATCAGGGTTCTGGGTTACGTTGTAGGGTTTAGGTTTAAGATTATGGTTGGTGTTGTAGTTGGGTTATGGTAGTGTTAGTGTTATGGTTTGGTTTAGAGTCAGGATTTAGGGTTAGGGTTAGGGTTATGGTTAGAGTACGGTTAGGGTTAGAGTTATGTTCCAGGAGTCACCAGTCGCTGATCCCAGAGCAGTGCAGTTGTCTTCCCAAAGAGATAACTTGAGGGTACAAGGGAGGTTGCCGGTTAAGATTAGTCTTTGGTTTCCAAGGTCATACAACTGTATTGTCACTGGTCGTGGAGGCCTCTGTAATTCTTCGGGCAGCTGCAGCCAGGCCTTGTAAACGACATGGTGATATTCCAGGGTCTATGCTGAGTGATCATGCACCACTTCTGGATCCCAGGTGCGTGGTGTTGTCAGACTTTGTTATTGGGTCTACATGAGTAGAGACCCCTAGCTAGCCTTATGGTTCGGTCCAAGGACATTGCCTGGCCTGAAGCAACTCCAGTCCCGTGATCTCCCTGTAGGGGTAAAGTGAGGTCCCATGAGAAGGTGTGGTTCAAGTGTAGGGTTAGGGTTCGAGATATGGTAGGTTTCTGTTGAGGGTTCTTGTTAAATTTAGGGTTAGGTTTAGGGTTTGTCCCCAGGGCGTTCCAGGGGTGAACACACAGTAGTGCAGTTGTCTTCCCGAAAGACTGAGTTGAGGGCACAAGGGACGGTGCTGGTTAGGATTTGTCTTTGGGTTCCAAGGCCTGACAAATGTATGGGTCACCCTTCCAGTAGGCCTTGGGATCCGTTCCTGCAGCTGCAGTCGCGCTTTGGAAATGACATAGTGATGTTCCAGGTTCCATGCCAAGTATTTCTGCACTGAGTCTCCAACCTGTGTGTGTGCTGTTGTCAGACTTTGGAATTGGGTCCCTTGGGGGAGAGAACCTTAGCTAGGGTGAGAGATCAGTCCAGGGTCGTTGCCAGGGCCAAAGCAACTCTAGTTTCATAATTTCCCTCGAGGGCTGAATTGAGGGCCCATGCGAGGGTGCAGGTCAAGTCTAGGGTTAGGGTTAGGGATAGGGTTAGGTGGAGGTTTCGGGATATGGTTAGGGTTACAGTCAGGGTTAGGGTTAGGTCCCAGGAGGCTGCACGCACTGAACCCACAGCAAAGCAGATTTCTCCACGAAAGCCTGAGTGGAGTTCACAAGGGAGGTTCCCATTCTGGAGTAGTCTTTGGGTTCCAAGTCCAGATAAATGTGTGGGCCACCCTTCGCATAGTCCTCTGGAATCTTCTCGTGCAGCTGCAGTCACGCTTTGGAAATGATAGGGTGATATTCCAGGTTCCATGCTGAGAATTTCTCCATCGATTCTCCAGCCTGTGTGTGTGCTTTTGTCAGACTTTAGAATTGGGCCCCCATGGGGAGAGAACTTTAACTAGCGTTAGAACTCCTTCCAGGGAAGTTGTCAGGGCCGAAGCAACACCAGGGTTTTGATTTCCATGAAAGGCTGAAGTGAGGGCACATGCCCGGCTGTGGTCTGGTGTAGACTTAGTGAGATAGATAGGTTAGGTGTAGATTGAAGGTTATAGTTTAGGGTTATGGTTAGGGTTAGGTCCCAGGAGCTTCCACGCCCTGACCCCACAGCAGAGCAGTTGTCTCCCCAAAGGGCTCACTCTAGTTCACAAGGGAGGGTGCCAGGGAAGTTTAGACTTTGGGTTGCAAGGCCAGACAAATATATGGGCCACCCTTTGGATAGGCCTCAGGATTCCTCTCCTGCAGCTACAGTCGTGCTTTGGAAATGACATGGTGATGTTCCAGCTTCCATGCCGAGTATTTCTGCACCGATTCTCGACCCCATGTGTGTGCTGTTGTCACACTTTGGTTTGGGTCCCCATGGGGAGAGAGCCTTAGCTATGGTTGGGACTTGGTCCAGGGATGTCTCCTGGGCCAAAGTGACAACAGTCTTGTGAATTCCATAGAGGGCTGAAGTGAGGGCACATGCGTGACTTAGTGAGATAGATAGGGTTACGTGTAGGTTGAGGGTGTCGGTCAGGAATAGTGTTTGGGTTCCAAGCCCAGACAAATGTGTGGGCCACCCTTCAGTTAGCCCTCAGGAATCCTACCGTGCACCTGCAGTTGCGCTTTGGAAATGACATGGTGATGTTCTAGATTCTATGTCGTGTATATCTGCACCAATTCTCAGACTTGAGTGTGTGTGCTGTTGTCAGACTTTTGTATCGGATACCAATTGGGAGAGAGCCTTATCTAGGGTTAGGGTTCAGTCCAGGGAAGTCAGCAGGGCCGAAGCGACACCAGTGTTGTGAATTCCATGGAGGCCTGAAGTGAGGGCACATGTGGGGCTGTGGGTGTTGTGTAGATTTAGTGAGATAGATAGGGTTACATGTACGTTGAGGGTTATGGTTAGGGTTAGGGTTACGGTTACGTTTAGGGTTAGGTCCCAGGAGGCTCCAGACACTGACCCCACAGCCGAGCAGTTGTCTCCAAAAAGGGCTGAGTGGAGTACACAAGTGAAGGTTCTGGTAAGGATTAGTATTTGGGTTCTAAAGCAAGACAAATGTATGGGTAAGCCTTCTTGTAGTCCTCAGGAATCCTCTTGTGCAGCTGCAGTCGCGTTTGGAAATGACATGGTGATGTTCCATGTTCCAAGCCCAGATTTTCTGTATCGGTTCTCCACTCGTGTGCTTCTTGTTGTCACACCGTGAAATTGGTTCCCTATGGGCAGATACCCTTAGCTTGGGTTAGGGTTCGGTCCAGGGAAGTGCCAGGGCTGAAGCGACACCAGTGTTGTGAATTCCATGGAGGGCTGAAGTGAGGACACATGCGCGGCTGTGGGTCTGGTGTAGACTTAATGAGATAGATAGGGTTAGGTGAAGGTTGAAGGTTATACGTTAGGGTTATGGTTAGGGTTAAGGTTAGGTCCAAGGAGATTCCAGGCTTGACCCCACCTCTGAGCAGTGGTCTCCCCAAAGGGCTGAGTGGAGTACACATGGTAGGGTGCTGGTCAAGATTAGTCTTTGGGTTCCAAACCCGACAAATATATGGGCCACCCTTCGTTTAGGCCTCAGAATCCTCTAGTGCAGCTGCAGTCACACTTTGCAAATGACATGGTGATGTTCCAGGTCCCCTGCCAAGTATTTCTTTACCAATTCTTGAACCCGTGTGGGTGCTATTGTCACACTTTTGAATTGGGTCTCCATGTGGAGAGACCCTTAGCTAAGGTTAGGGATCAATCCAGAGAAGTCACCAGGGTCGAAGCAACACCAGTGTTGTGAATTCCATGAAGAGCTGAAGTGAGGACACATGTGTGACTTAGTGACATAGATAGGGTTACGTGTAGGTTGAGGGTTATGGTTAGGGTTACAGTTAGCGTTAGGGTTAGGTCCCAGGAGGCTCCAGGCAGAGCCTGTGACCCCACAGAAGAGCATTTGTCTCCACGAAGGGCTGAGTGGAGTACACAAGTGAGGGTGCTGGTCAGGAGTAATTTACATTCACACACACGCTCACCCCACAACTTCTTTATACCTTCATCAGTTGATGGATACTTGGACTTACCCATAATTTGGCTACTGGTGACGATGCTGGTATAAATATCTGGTGCAGGCAATTTTACTACTAGGTGTTGACCCAAAGGGTACCAAACTACACTCTTGGTTTTAAAGTTTATTTTGCCTGATATAAGTATTGCGAGTGACTTTCTTCTTTCTTTTGACATTACTGGCATGAAAAATGTTTTTTCATTCCCTCAATTAAAATCTGCAGGTGACTTAAGTCCAATTAAGGCTTTGGAGGTAGAATTTGGATCAAGATTTGGAGGTAGAATCTTGATAGGCCTTGTTTTTTTGTTTGTTTTTGTTTTCTTTTTTCTTTCTTCCTTTTTTTTTTTTTTTTTTTTTTTGGTCCATTCTGACACCCTATCCAATGTCTTTTGATTGGAGCATTTAGTCGATTTACATTCAGAATAAATATTGATAGGCATATATTTAGTGCCATTCTACTAGTTTTTTTGCCATTGTTTCTTGATGTTTTCTCTGATCCTTTCTTGTCTGACACCCTTTTGGTCTTTCATTTCCACTCCAAGAGTCTGATTTAAATATTATTTTCTTTTGACTGGTAGTACATTATTTACTTTTTAAAAATATTTCTTCTTTTTTAAAATTGAAGCCCAAGTTAGTTACCTTATAGTGGAATACAGTTTCAGGTTAGGGTTTAGTGATCCGTCAATTACAATATATATCCAATACTCATCCCGATTGCCCTCCCCAATTCCCATCACTCATTTAGCCCATACCCCTATTCAGTAATCCTCAAGGAACCCTGAGCTTCTTCCCTCTACTTAACAGTCTCTTATTGTTTGACTCCCTCTCTGTTTGTATCTTACTTTTGCTTTCATTTCACTATGTTCATCAGTGTTATTAAATTCCACAGATGAGAGAAATCATAGGATGTGTGTCTTTATCTGACATATTTGGCTTAGCATAATAAAGTCTGGTTCCATCCACTTTGTTGCAAATAGCAAGATTTTACTCCTTTTGATTGCCAAGTAATATTCCATTGCATGAATATACCACATCTTTTTTATCCATTCAACTGTCAATGGTCATTTGGGCTCTTTGCATAATTTAGCTATTGTTGATAATGCCACTATAAACATTGGAGTGCATGTGTCATTTTCAGTCAGAGTTAGTGTATCCTTTGGATAAATACCTAGTTGTGCAATTGCTGGGGCCTAGTGTAGTTCTATTTTTGGTTTTTGTAACGAATCTCCATACTATTTTCCAGAGTAGCTACACCACTTTGCATTCCCACCAGCATTGCAAAAGCGTTCTCTTTCTCTGCATCCTTGCCAACATCCGCCGTTTCCTGAGATGTTAATTTTAGCCATTTTGATACGTGTGAGGGGATATGTCATTATGGTTTTGATTTGTATTTCACTTATGATGAGTGAGGTTGAGCATCTTTTCATGTGTGACCAATCTGGATGCCATCTTTCTTAAAGTGTCTCTTCATGTTTTTTGCCCATTTCTTCACTGGATTATTTGGTTTTTGGATGTTGAGTGTGATAATTTTTTATAGATTTTGGATACTAACCTTTATCTGATATGTCACCTGCAAATATCTTCTCCCATTCCGTTCAGTTGCCTTTTAGTTTTGCTGATTGTGTCCTCTGCTGTGCAGAAGCTTTTTATCTTGAGGTCCCAATAGTTCATTTTGGTTTTTATTGTCCTTGCTTCTGTAACATAACAAGCAAGAAGAAGCTGCAGTCAGGTTCAAAGAGGTAGGTTGCCTTTTTTCTTCTCTAGGATTTATATGGTTTCCTGTCTTACATTTAGATCTTTCATCCATTTGGCGTGTGTGTGTGTGTGTGCGTGTGTGTGTGTGGTTTAAGAACATAGTCCAGGTTCATACTTCTCACTGTCCAGTTTTCCCAGTACCATTTGCTGAAGAGACACTTTTTTTCCCTTGGATATTCTTTCCTGCTTTGTCAAAGATTACTCAGCCATATATTTGAGGATCCATTTCTGCGTTCCCTATTCTGTTCCTTTGATCTATGTGTCCGTTTTTGTGCCGTATCATACTGTCTTGATTATTGAGGCTTTCTAATGCAGGATAAAGTCCAGAATTGTAATGTCTCCATCTTTGTTTTTCTTTTTCAACATTACTTTGGCTCTTTGAGGTCTTTTCTGGTTCCATACAAATTTGAGGATTGTTGGTTCTAGCTCCGTGAAGAATGCTGGTGTTATTTTGATAGGAATTGCATTGAATGTGTCCATTGCTTTGGGTAGTATTGACATTTTAACCATATTTGTTCTTCTAATCCATGAGCATGGGTTTTTTTTTTTCATTTCTTTGTGTCTCCTTCAACTTCTTTTATAGATGTTGTATGGTTTGTTCTTTTAATTTTTTTTTAATGTTGATTTATTTTTGAGAGAGAGAGTGAGCGAGCGCAAGCAAGAGTGCATGAGCAGGGGAGGGGCAGAGAGAGAGAGGGAGACACAGATGCTAAGGCAGGCTCCAGACTCCAAGCTGTCAGCACAGAGCCCATCGTGGGACTCCATCCCACAAATGCAGGATCATTTCCTGAATCAAAGTCAGCACTTAACCGACCGAGCCACCCAGGCACCCCTCTATTGTTTTAAGTGTACTGATCTTTTACCTCTTTCGTTAGATCTATCCCTGGGTATTTTATGGTTTTCAGTGCAGTTTAAATGAGATCAATTCCTTGATTTCTCTTTCTTCTGATTCATTATTGGTGTATAAAAATGCAATCAATTTCTGTATATTGATTTTACATTCTGAGACTTTCCTGAATTGCTGTATCAGTCCTAGAAGTTTTTTGGTGGAGTCTTTTGGATTTTCCACGGAGAGTATCATGTCTGTGAGCAGGGAAAGTTTGACTCCTCCTTGCCAACTTGGGACACTTTGTATTTCTTTTCTTTTTTTTTTTTTTTTTGTCTGATTGCTGAGGCTAGGACTTCCAACAGAATGGTGAATAACAGTGCTGAGAGTGGACATCCCTGTCGTTTTCCTGACCTTAGGGGGAAAGTTCTCAGTTTTTCACCATTGAAGATATTAGCTGTGGAAGATGATATTAGCTGTTTCATATCTGGACATTCTCATGTTGAGGCATGATACTCCTATCCCTCCTTTCATGAGTTTTGTTTTTTTTTTCATCAAGAAAGGATGGTGATGCATTTTGTCAAACGTTTTTCTGTATCTATTGAGAGGAACCTGTGGTTGTTATCCTTTCTTTTATCAATGTGATGTATCACATCAGTTGATTTGCAGATACTGAATCAGTTATGCATCCCAGGAATAAATTCCACCTCATTGTGCTGAATAATTCTTTTTTATGTATTGTTTGATCTGGTTTGCTACTCTTTGTTGAGAATTTTTGCATCCAGGGTCATCAGGGAAATTGATCTGTAGTTTTCCTTTTTAGTGGGGTTTTGTCCAGTTTGGACTCAGGCCATACTGGCCTCATAGAATGAGTTTGGAAGTGTTCCTTTCATTTCTCTGGCCATGACCTTATCTTGTTCTTTCATTTGGGATGCCTTCCTCTTGTCTTGGCATTTTAGCTGAGTATTTGTCTTCTCTATGTTACCAAAGCTCATTATGTTACCTGCCTGTGAGATGAATGGCTTTATGAAGAGGAGATCATCTAGTGTCCAGGGCCTGGCACATCAGGGATTGTCTTTGGTGTGTGTTGCATGCACTGTTTTGTGTTCTGGCCACACTATCCTTCAGGCCAGTTGTATGGGCAACGTATGGTCCTTGGCCAGAATGTGGTGAGACTTGTCTAGGTCTGCTCTGATCTGCTTGTTAATGAGACTTGAAATGACTGCCACTCGAAGTGAAGTCCTGCATAACTGTCTGGTCAAGAGAGGTGGTGTGGTCATGGGCTTCCACTGGTCTTCTGGGGAATGGGCCAGCTCCATTGGGACTGAGGCAAGCTTGAATGACCTAGAAGGCCAGTCTCTCCAGAGCACAGGAAGTTGGGGTTGGTGTAAGCACCTTGGGCAGCCAGTGTGGGAATTGCTTTGTTTCCAGCAGATGGCTCTGTGTTTATGCCAGAGGGGAGGGGGGGAGGGGGAGCGGGGGCAGAGCAGGGAAATGGCACCACGCAGCTCCTCTGTCCTAGCTCTTTGTCCCCTCACTGTGAACACTGCTTCTCAGGGATGCTCTCCACGATGAGTACATAATCTCCCCACTGTGTGCAACAGGCGTTGTACAGATCACTGTTTCCATGCCATCTGCCTGCAAGTTGTTTGCTGCCTTCTCCTCAGGAGTAGGCCAGTGCCCTCGGGGCTGTATCCCAGCAAGCCTGCTAACCTTTAAAACCTCACAATCTCGGGGTGCCTGGATGGCTTGGTTAAGTGTCTGACTCTTGATCCTGGCTCAGATCATGACCTCATGGTTGTGGGATTCTCTCTTTCCCTCTCGTCCTGCCCCTCCCTTGCATGTACTCTCTTTCTCTCGCTCTAAAAATAAATAAACTTTAAAAAAAAACTTAGTGGCATGGAATACCTTATTTAGGCAAGACTGCCTCTCTGAGGGGAATGGCAGGGATCTATCAGTTAAATTTCCAGCACTGACTACGAAATTCATTGCTGACTGGTTAAAGGTTACATTCCTGCAGGAATGAAATTAGGTTTAGTGACATGGGGTCTTAACATAAGTAACGTTGGGCCTGTGATTTTTCTTAACATTCCAAACCCAAATTTTTACACATACATTTTTTTATTAAATGTATAGCCCTAAATAATATTTTAGCCATCTACTGCCGGCCCAATGATCATGTCCTGTGAAACTGTGGCCATGTCCCAATCATAGGTGAAGATCAACTCTGTGGCTCTAAGTCTTTGTGGCTCTAAGTTACTTTGATCTATGTTACTAAGATCTTCATTAGTCTAGGTTACCGCTGGTCTTTTGAAGTCTTTGACCCAGGGACCCGCAGCCAGGTTGCTGAGCCATCACTTAGGCACAGAAGCACCCTTTCCAAGTCACTTCTTCCTAAAGCATTGTCTTTCCCTCTTGTAATTCTGGGTCTTACCCTTTGGCAAGTCACATATCCTCATGCAAACATGTCAGTGTGGACCAGAGAAAGCTGCTTGCCTGTGACTCCCCACTCATGGTCACATCTCTTCCTTCTGAAACCCTTGAACTCCCTATCATTCTTCCAGTCTTTGAATATCTCTTTGATTTGGAAATATTTGATTCTCTTGTATTCCTGCCAAAAATATGCGTGAAAATATTAAAGCAAGGATTCTTTACAATAAGTGAGCCAGTCACAATGATTCATCTGGCCATGTGTATATTTTTATTTTTGACAATGTTCAGGCATGATGTGACGTACATCCTGTAAAATCTGAGTATCATTCATTATCTAGGATAACCACCTTTATGGAAAGCCATTCAATGACATGCTCGTTCAAGATCAGAAAAACACTTAATTTACATACCACATAATACAGTGGTATATACATACGTTATTATCTTAAGATATGTGAAGTAGGTATTTCTATGAAGTGTTTATCATGCATTCAGTTTTCTGTACCATGAATGCTATTATTTAAATTAATAGTAAGAACAACAAGAATAGGTACATGGCCATCACTAGTAACTAATACTAGAACTAGTTATATAATATTATGTATTGAAAAGTAAAACCATGATTACTAATGTTTTCATTCATGATGGGCTTCTAGTTACCAATAAAAAATTGGGAAGATAGTACTGAGTCTCCACATACATCAGACTGTTTTCTGACTATTGATGTCATATGAGTTGGTACATTATCATAATCAATATCCCAAAGAGATATGGTAGTATTAACTAAAATTTATATGTTTAGTCAGATTTCTTTGGTTTTAACCTCTCCTGTTCCAGACTCATCCCAGCTGGCATATTACATTTAGTCATCCTGTCTCCTTAGGCTCCACCTGGTCACAAACATTTTTAGATTTTCCATATTTTTCATAATCTGCAAAGTTTTGAGGGTACGTTTGTAGAATGTATTTTGTAGAATGATCCTTGGTTGGGATATGTCTAACGTTTGTTCATATGCTTAGGCCAGAGTTATGTGTTTTGGAGCAGAAGATCCAGAGGCATAATGCCATCCATAATTATCACTTCACATAAAGAATGTTTACTCTGAAGATTGGGGTCTTTTGTGGTTCCATACAAATTTTAGGACTGTTCTAGTTCTGTGAAAACTGCTGTTGGTATTTTGATGCAGATTGCATTAATTGTGTCAATTGCTTTGGGAAGTATAGACATTTTCACTACATTTGTACTTCTGATCCATGAGTATGGAATGTCCTTCCATTTCTTTGTGTCATCTTGAATTTCTTTCATCACTGTTTTACAGTTTTCAGAGTATAGGTCACTCACCACTTTGGTTAGATTTATTCATAGATATCTTATTATTTGGTGTGCAACTGTAAATGGAACTCTTTTCTTAATTTCTCTTTCTATGGCTTCATGATTGTTGTCTAGAAATGCAACAGATTTCTGTACAATGTGTATCCTGTGACATTGCTGAATTTATCAGTTCTAGCAGTTATTGGGTGGACTCTTTAGGGTTTTCTATATATAGTGTCATGTAATCTGCAAAGTGTGAAAGTTTCACTTCTTCCAGATTTGTATTTGTTTTTTGTGTGATTGCTGTGGCTTGGACTTCCAGTACTATGTTTATGAAATGTGGTGAGAGTAAACATCCTTGTCTTCTTCCTGACCTTATAGGAAAAGCTCTCAGATTTTCCCCGCTAAGGACGATGTTAACTGCGGGGTTTTCATAGATAACTTTTATTACATTGCTGTATGTTCCCTGTAACCCTACTTTAGGGGGTTATAATCATGAATGGATGTTGTACTTTGTCAAATGCTTTTTTCCGCATGTATTGATATGACCGTATTTTTTTTTGAAACATTTATTCATTTTTGAAAGACAGAGACAGAATGTGAGTGGGGTAGGGCCAGAGAGAGAGGGAGACACAGAATTTGAAGCAGGCTCCAGGCTCTGAGCTGTCAGCAGAGAGCCCAACACAGGGCTTGAATCATGAACCATATGGTCATGACTTGAACCAATGTCGGACGCTTCAAGGGATGAGCCACCCAGGAGCCCTGATCATATGGTTCTTACCCTTTCTCCTGTGATGTAATGCATCACAGTGATTGATTTGCAAATATTGAACCACCTTGCAGCTTGGGAACAAATCCCACTTAATTGTGGTGAATGATTTTTTAAAGGTATTTTTGAATTTGGTTGGTAGTATTTGAGAATTTTTGCATCCATGTTCATCAAGGGTATTGGCCTGGAGTTCTCTTTTCTAGTGGACTCTTTATCAGGTTTTGGTATCAGGGTAATGCTGGCCTCATAGCATGAATTTGGAAGTTTTCCATCCTTTTTTATATTTTGGAATAGCTTAAGATGAGGTCTTAACCATGTTTTAACTGTTTGGTGGAATTCACCTGTGAAGTCACCTGCTCCTCTACTTTTGATTGTTGAGAGTTTTTTGATTACTGACTCAATTTGTTTGCTGGCTATTGTTTATGTTTTCTATTTCTTTCTGTTTCAGTTTATGTAACTTATATGTTTCTAGGAATTTATCTGTTTCTTGTAAATTGTCCAAATTTTTGACTTACAAGTTTTCATAATATTATGATTTTTTGTATTTCTGAGGTGTTGGCTGTGATTTCTCCTCTCTCATTTGTGATTTTACTTTTTTTAAAATTTTTTTAACGTTTATTTATTTTTGAGATAGAGACAGAGCATGAATGGGGGAGGGTCAGAGAGAGAAGGAGAAACAGAATCTGAAACAGGCTCCAGGCTCTGAGCTGTCAGCACAGAGCCCAATGCGGGGCTTGAACTCACAGGGTGTGAGATTATGACCTGAGCCCAAGTCGGAGGCTCAACCGACTGAGCCACCCAGGTGCCCCTCTCATTTGTGATTTTCTTTGAGTCCTCTTTTTTTCCCCTCTGATACATGTATTGCTACCCCGGCTTTCTTTTGACCTTCATTTGTGTGATGTTTCTTGACATCCTCTCATTTTCAATCTGTAGGTGTCTTGAGGTCTAAAATGGGTCACTTGCAGACAGCATATAAATCTGTTTTGTTTTTTCATCCATTTTTACACTCTGTCTTTTTTTTTTAATTTTTTTTTCAACGTTTTATTTATTTTTGGGACAGAGAGAGACAGAGCATGAACAGGGGAGGGGCAGAGAGAGAGAGAGGGAGATACAGAATCGGAAACAGGCTCCAGGCTCTGAGCCATCAACCCAGAGCCCGACGCGGGGCTCGAACTCACGGACCGCGAGATCGTGACCTGGCTGAAGTCGGACGCCCAACCGACTGCACCACCCAGGCGCCCCACACTCTATGTCTTTTTATTGGAGCATTCATTCCATTTACATTCAAGTTAATTATTGATTTGTATGTATGTATTGCCACTTTATTACCTGTTTTGTTATGGTTTCTAATGATTTTCTCAACCCTTTCTTGTCTTTCTCTTTCATGTTTTGTTGATTTACTTTAGTGATTTGATTTCTTTCTCCTTATTCTTTGCATATGAGTGGTTTTTGATGTATGGTGACCATTAGGTTTTTACATAATTTCTTTGCTTTTAGCTGTTTGTATTAAGTTGATGGTCATTTACCTCTGAACTCATTATTTTCTCCCTATGTTTTGGTACATATAATTATATTTTACATCCATTTTTGTGAGTTCCTCAACTGATGTTTTACAGAAATATTCATTTTTACTGGATTTGTGTTTCCTACCTCTCTACTGTCACTTTGGGTCTCTTCTTTCCACTCAGTCCCTCTTAATATTTCTTGCAGGACTGGTTTAATGATACAAACTCCTTTAGTTTTTGTTTGGGAAACTCTGTCTCCTTCTATTCTGAATGATAGCCTTGCTGGATAGAATATTCTTGGCTGCTGATTTTTCCATTCAGCACTTTGAACATGTCATGTCACTTCCTTCTGACTTGCCAAGATTCTGTTGACAAATCATAGCTGTCCTTTGGTGGCTGGGAGCTATGCACCAGGGCAACCAGGGGCTCAAGGCTGTGCACAGAGTGCGTCAGTGGCTGGGGGTGGGGGGGGGGTGGGACAGATGAGGGTAGCTGGGGGTGCACAGCTGGGTGCGGTACAGATGGGCACAGTGTGCAGTGGCAGCTTTGCCTGCAGCTGGCCAGATAAGGTGCCCATGTGGTTTTAACAGTATGCCCTGAGGCCAGCAGGCTTGGCGTGGGTGAGTCCCCCAGAGAACTCTTGGGACTGGCACACAGCTAGCACATAGGGTAGCAAGCTTCTTTGTAGGTCCACTCCCTGGTAAGTGCCTCTGTGCTGAATCTGGGGGTGGGGGGGATGGTCCCTGTGAGCTCCCTCATTGTTAGAAAAGTACCCCCACCACTCAGAAGTCAGCATGAACAGATCTGCCTCCTGTTGCCTTGGCACTGTGTAAAATGCCATGTTTACATTGCCTCTCTACACAGGCAGGGACCTGCAGGCTACCATTCAGCCTTCTGGATCACCCAGTGCTGGGTCACCTGACCTCCAAAGCTCCAGGATCCAAACTCAAGGGAATTCAGCCCCCCTGGGTTTTAAAGCCAAAGGTTCTGGGGATTAGTCTTCCCTGTGTGAGCTCCCTGGTATGAGGGCTCACTTTCTCTGCCCTCTCTGCAGGCAGCCACCCTCCACCTTTCTGACCTTCCTAACCTTTCAGGTACAGCTTCTTCTATTTAGTTGTGGAGTTTGTTCTGCCACTCTTTGGATCGCTCTGTGGTTATGGACTTGGATGTGGATGTTATGTAGTTGAAAACATGGGACAGGGTGAGCTCAGGGTCCTCTTACTCTAATATTAATTTTTTTAAATGTCTTCATCTTTCGGGTTGTTGAGATATGGTCACACTCCCATCACGCACGCACTTCAGGATTAGAAAGGAACTTTCCCACATTTGCTTCTAGTATTTTATGTTTTGAAACTCTCTTTAATGAGGTATAATTTACATATAACAAATAGCCTCAAGTTAAAGGGTATAATTTGATGAGACTTGATCTCATGGGTACAGCACCATGAAGTCATATGGTTTCTCTCTAAACCTTAAATCATGATCCCTTTGTGTCTAGTGCTAATGTTGCTTTTGAAGTAAGGACTACTTTTTTTTTTTTTTTTTTTAACGTTTTCAGATATTGCCCAGGTGTCTGAATGACTGCACTAGGGTACCTAACTTCTTTTCTGATAGACTATATTCCTGTAAGTATTGCAGTCAGTGTACCTTTGGACTTTATCCTGTGCTGTATCTTTCAGTCTGTTCACTTAATTTTCTTTCAGTACTTTAATGTTGAGGGATTCATAATTGGATTGATTTTCACTAAATGGTATGAGCTGCAGTTCCAATCATGACAGAAAGCATGGGCTTCCTGTGTTAGGTACTCAAGAGCAAGGCAGATATCCTGGGCACTTGAGCTGAAAATGTCACTCTTTTTGCCAGCCCTCTTCCCTACCCTTGGAGACAAGAGTCTCCTTTTGGTCACACAGAAATGTAGGTGAAGTCAGCAGAGAAAGGTCCCTTCTCTTCCCTTCCCTTTGTCTCTCAAACTCCCTGTCACTACCTTCTGCCTGTCCCTTTCTCTGACTCAATCCCCCAGGTCCCACTGCTCCAATCCAGCCATGATCAGGGTGTCCTCCAGCTGCTGGCCTCTACCCTGTCCATCCCTCAGTGAGGAAACTGCAGGAGGATTATGTAGTTCACAGGTCTGATCAAGAAATCTCTGCTCCTCAGAGCCCTCCTACACGTGGTGCTGTCTGTGGAGACCTGGCATCCTGGGTTAGGGTCTGACTCCATTGTGGCCTCCTCACTCCTCTCCCACAGTCACTGCTGGTCCCTCATCCTTCCCCACCATTAGAACTCCGCCATTTCCCAGGGACAGATACCTGTCTATCTGACCCCAAGGCACCAGGGAGTCAGTGAATATTTCTAAATAAATGAGCATAAGCACCCCATCAATCTAGATATAGGAAGGTCCCATCACCCCAGAAAACTCCCTCGGGCTCCCCTGCACAAAGGGTGATCTTCTATCCTCTATTTCTGCCAGTTTGTTACCTGTGTGTACAGGAACCCCACTGTGTGCACTCGGGGAGTGAGAGTAGATGGGTCTAGAAGCAGACGCCGACACAGAAAACGATGAAAGGTGGGTTAGGGGACAGTAGGAAGGACAAAGTGGAGGGGACAGGATGGGCAGGGAAAGCATTCAGGCAGATCTGACACCTTCTTAAAATGTATATACAAACACAACACCATAGTCTGTCACCGTGCACAGTCCTCTTCAAATTTCAAAAGAGTTGTCCTATAAGGCAAAAAGATTTTGGTTTATTTCCCTCTGATCTTATGTTTTCCTACATGCATTCTGTCTTCTGTAGTTTATCTGTGGCTGTGACCTCAGATGAACACTTGAGTGTGTGGATGCATCTGTGAGATTATATGTAATGGAAAATGATTGTCTTCAGATCTGGATCTCTGAATGTACACAGGCTCATAATTATCTTTTCTTTCTTTGTCTGGCAGGGCCCGAATTTTAATAGAAAAACAAGGGACCTTACCTTATTGTTTAAAACCGTGATTCCCAATCCCTGGGCTGAGTTGTTAACAGTCTTAGTTTAATGAACTCCCGTGACCATCTTTTTTGGAGGATCTTTGTGTGGAGATATCTCAATTGAAACTGTGAGAAGGGTGAGTGGACACTTCCCAGAGATTTTGCAGATGCTTTATGTATATAATGTCTTCTTTTTAAAATGTTCTTAAAAACAAATATTACCCCTGTTTTCACAGAAAACACAGCTGAGGCTCTGTGTAGGTCCCACTGAGAACCGGTATTAGGGCTGAGACAGCAGGAACACAGGCAAAGCCTCAGGATATTGTGAGAGAAGTCTGAGGAGATGACAGGGGTCCAGCGGGGGCAGCTTCTGGCCAACCCTGAATTGTAGGTTGACCCACTAAGTGGGCCTGAGTCTGACTCAGGCTGAAGGCCAATGCAGGCACTCAGCTGATCTAGATCCTGTCTCCACTTTTAGTCTCACTGAGGGATATGAACTTGGGCATACAGCATTTTCATAACACCAAGTTAAATTCCCCATATCTCCAGGGCTTTTTTTCCCCCACAAATACCCAGAACCTTCAGGAAAATCCAGGGAGACAATCTTTTTAAATGATTACCTGCGTGCACTTTGGCAACACACTGACATTTTGGAGATGAACACTGCATTGTGCACTGAGAGCGACCCCACATAGCAGCTCTGTGTGGACCTCACACTCCCTGCTCAGGCTGTGGCCAGGAATGACCTCCAACTGCATCTCACTAACCCCAACACCCTCCCCTCTGCACCTCCTCAAACTCTGCTTACTGTGCTCAACTTCCCTTCTATTCCTGTATGATTCAAGGTTCCCCCATTTTTTCACTGGATCCTTCACTGGTGTTTCCATTATGGTGATCACAAGGTCTGCGTCATTTAATGCATGTCCCTCTTTCACACAGGACACCTGATGCTCTAAAAGTTAGGGGTGCGCCTCATTCTTTACAGAACCCAAAACATTGTGTCTCCAAAATATGCACCAGTGCTGCTGATACGTCTGCTTTTGTGTAAAAAATCCTCTTTCATTTGACAAGAGAAATGTATAGCTCACTGTATTACAGGGAAATGACACTGCCCATTGTGTGTATGTCCTGAGAAACTTGAGATATGCTACAGTGTCCTCAGGCAGTTGGTAGTTGCATTGCCAAGACTCACAGCCATCTCTACATCATTCCCACAAAGTCAATCGTGAAGAAGATAAATATACTTTACCAGCCTCTCATTCGGTTCAGGTCATCTTAACAAATAGAGGAGGTGGAGGAGCTGGTGGTGGAGGGGGACGTGGCCTATAGCCCATGACTGGTGGTGAAGGGTGGTCCATGGGGAACAGCCTGCAAGGCGATCCTGGGAAAGGACCAGGCCCTCTTGAATACATAATAGCCTGCAGGAGAGAAATGAAAGGTATGTTCATAGGACAGAACAGAGCACCAACACCAGCAAAAAGCGGAAACCCAAAGCAGCAGTGCTCATATCCTACTAGCTTCCCCACCACCAGGTTCCAAGAGGGCAGCATCAGCGCCAAAATCTCTACCCATACTTTGGGTTCCACTTACAGCTTTGGGGTGGGGAATGGATGTGATTGGGGTAAACTAGTGTCTCCACGTGTCTGGAAACGTAGAAACAGCAAGGGCTCTTTTCATACAAGATTTATAGATTGAATACCAAACTAGCAAAGTAGCATATTCCAGATAGGAAGGCATCTCTGTCCAGGATCACCCTGCACCCTTCATCCCCCTCCACCAAAGAGGCTGCTTATGTGTATGTGAAGAACTACAGAATAAGAAGGAATGACAATGCCAGTGTCCACACATGGAATCATAGCCCTCGTGGCTCAAAGCTCTGCCTCTAAGCCCCTGCCTGTGCCCAAACTACTGTCCCGACAATGGGGTCTCCTCTCTGGAAGTGCTATCCATGGGCACAGAGACACATGGGGAGATGGGGATCCTGAGGGCCTGTAGAGGACCTGGGAGAGCATGCTCTTAGAGAAACAGGTAACCTATACATGTTAGTTGGGTTCAGCTAATTTCTTTTAATTCAGAGGTACTTCTCAGCTTAAGTACAGTACATTTTGCAGGGTAATTGTGTCCTCTGGAAAAATGAGCTGAAATTCTAAAAGACAAAATTAACACAAATGCACTTTGATGTCTGGTGTAAGTTTCCATGTTTTAGCTGATACCTGTGACACAGGACACGAGATAACGTGCTCATGTGAACACAAGTGAAGGACACTGTGGGGACTTGCCACACGGGTAATTTTGGATTTTTTCTCTTCACAACTTAAGTTCCAGTACACGTTTTCTATGACAAATATGCCACCTCTTATAGTTCAGAGTATTTATACCCAGGGCACACCTGAAGGGATTCTGGACAGCATGTTTACCAAAATGCTAATGGGTATGAGATTTACTTTGTCTAAGACCATTCTAAATGACACATACAAAAATATAAGTTGGAGTGAAGGCAGTTCGCATTTTCAAATTGTAAGGATACCCACAGATTTTCCTGACCACGTTAAAACCCTCGATAGAAGGAAACAGGAGAGGAAGAAACAGCAAGAGTAATGGTTCCACATTGAGGAGATCCACAGAGAATGAGCCAAAGTAGGAGACTTCCAAGTGGAGGGTGGTGTCATCCTCCTTGATTTATTCCAGGAACACACTGGAAAAGCCCTATGGTCCCCACCCTTAGACACGCTTCGCTGCTCAACTTACCACAAACAGATGCCAGCTGGGAAGCCCGTAGACTCGGCGGTAAAGGTTTTGCATTTGGGAAAAAAACAAAAACAGCAGGCATACCATATGACACACAAACCAGAGACAATGGCAGGAGAGTGTCTTGTACAGAAAGATGTGGATGTCCGTAAAGACAGAACTGAAAATGGCCACAGCATTTACCTTGTGTTTCTCGGCAGTTTTGGCAGAGCCAGTGTCGATGTCACTCTTGGGTGTGACACCTGCTCCTGGACCTGCAAAAAGCCCTAGAATGGATGGAGGTTTATTCTGACTTGAGTAGACTGTTTGGAGACCAAAAACAAAAAACCCTCCCCTCATACTTCGAACAACTTAAACTCTTTGCCCCAGTCAGATCCCAAATTACATGCACAGGGTGTCCCACATGCCTCTGGTGATCCCCAAGAAGAACTTGAAGAACCGTCCCTTATAACTCGATGAAGACTCCTAAAAGCCCTGATTCAGATGTATTCATCACTCAGCGAACAACTACGGATGGCTGGGGGCACAACTAGATGGACATACGTTACGTTGTGCCTCATGCCTCACAGATCCCAGCACGTGGACTGTGTACAGGGCATTTCTGCTGAAGCGCTATGTCTGATTTGCTGCATACGGCCCCATTCCTTCTCCATAAGAGACGCCTGTACCCACCCGTGAGGGGGAAATGACAAAGATGAGATCCTGAGAAACTTGAGGAATGTGGTAATGGCAGCAGACATTCCCCTTGCATCACAATGGTCTGTGGTACCTCCTCTGCACCTTGGCCCAAGACCTAACAGCAACAAAAATAAGGTGAGTGTGTTTTACAAGTCAACTCCTAGTGCTCAGATCATCTTACCAAGTGTTGCAGGTGGAGGGGTTCTGGGTGGCCTCAGGGCCACTAAGGTTCAGGAGGTGGACGTGCCTAATAGTCCATGGGGGCGGGGCGTCTCCAGGGTAGGGCATGCAGAATCGTCCAGTTAACGGAGGAGGTCCCCAGGATCCAGACTGCCCTGCAGAACAGAAGTCACAGCTACATCCATATGCCAGACAAGAGAACCAATACCAAAGCAGCTGTAACCCAGAGAAGAATGTGTCAGCACCTGCCACCTTCTCTGCCACCAGGATCCAAGAGTGTAGCATCAGTACCTGAAAACTCTGTCCCTGCCACTGGATGCCACCACACACCACTGCCCATGTCTGCGGAAGTAAACTGGCAAGGGTCCTGTCCTAGAGGGTTAACAGAAATAATTACAGACTAATGAAGTAGCATTCTCCAGACAGACAGCCATCGATGTCCAGGTTCACCCTGCATCCCTCCTCTACGGCGACTCCAGATGCTCTGCTTTTGGTATATTCAGAACACAAAAAAATGAGTGGGAATACATGGCTCATATTCTGCTCATGGAATCACAGCCACTCCTGGCAAAATGTTCTGCAGCCGGACCCTCGCTGTGCCTCCTCTGCTCCTCTCCCTGAGAAAGGAGTCTTCCCTCTGGAAGTGTTGTCAAAGGCCTCTGAGACCTCTGGGGAGTGGAGGATGCCTGGAATCTTGCAGAGGAATGAGAGTCTTCTGTGAGGAACAAGTTACTTGTGGTGAAGGTCTACAAAGCTCAGATGTGTTCATCTTAATTCATAGGGAATTCTGACTTTAAGCATACTACAGGACACAGAGTAATTATGTGCAACAGAAAAAAAGAGGAGAAATTCACATAACAGATTTCATGCAAGTGTTTTGGTATAAAACTCCTGGTATGTGTCATGAGACTGTATCAGCTCTAACAGTGACTGGGGACACAACCAGAAGCTGCTCATAGAAACACATATGAAGGACACAGTGTTCAAACTAGTTTTACCTAACGTATAGCTGGAAGGATTCCAGACAACTCATTTACCAACAAAGACGGGAAGGTGATGAGTGATGACACTGACTTTATCTAGGACCACTCTAAATGGCACAGGGCACAAAATATAAAGTTGGAGTCATGATGTCGTTTCTAACAGGTTCATCTCCTAGCCAGAATCAAGAAAGGAAGACACAGCAGCCACACTGTTCCCACAGAGGTGAGGTCTGGAAGGGGTCACCCAGGCCGGGAGACATCTGTTTGGAGTGTGCACTCCTCCTCCTCTCATTATTTCCTGAAACTCACAGAAAAACCTTAAGGTACTCAGTCTCTGAGCACTTTTGGCTTCTAAACTCACTGCAGAAAGCTGACAGACTAAAAATTGAGAAGCCTGTGGGCTCCTGGGTTATGAGCGTGCGTTTGGAAAACAGACATATCACACAACACGCAAAACGAGACAAGGCCAGGAGAGCGTGCTGTACATAAAGATGAGAGTTTCCCAGAAGAGTTACAACTGAGAATGGCCCCAGCATTTACCTTGTCCTTGTCTGCATTCTTGGTACAGTCAGAGCTGCTCTAACTCAGAGGTTTCAGCAGTTTCTCGATCTACTAAAGACCCTAGAAGGGACAGAGGTTTATTCTGCTTTTAGAGGACTGTGTGGAATGAAAACAATCCCTCAACTCATTCCTCAAATATCTTAAACTTTTCCCTACACTCAGGTCCCTGACCAGAGGCAGAGGGTATCCCACATGCCTTGAGTGACCCCCAAGGATAAGGGGGAGAACCATCCCCTCACCTTGATAAAGACCTCACGGTGTCCTGGTCCATGTTGTTTCATAATTAATCAAATAACTATGGACAGGTCAGGCTCAACTAGCAATTTAGAATTCATCAGTAAAACAGAGGTTTCTCAGTATACATCACGGGAATCACCATTTCATTACAGATTAAGAATAAATATGAGCACGTTTGGGTGGCTCAATGCTAATGCTTGGGTTAAGCACACGACTCTTGATTTTGGCTCAGGTCATGATCTCACAGCTTGTGAATTCGAGCCCAGCATTGGGTTCCTCACTAACAGTGTGGATCCTGCTTGGGATTCTGTCTCTGCCTCTCACTCTATGCCTCCCAGACATACTATGTCTCTATCAAAATAAATAAACCTAAAAAAAAAAGAATAAAGTTGAGCATACTGGTTTGGTGTATATCCTCAATGAATCCTCAAGAAGGGTGCGTTTCCTCAGACTTCAGGCGAATTGTTCAATCTCTCAGCTTATCTACAAGCTGCCTTCCACATGAGAGCAGTTATTTTATAACAAAAGACTGATTTTACACTATCGAGAAAAGGAAAACTATGAGAAGTTAGCAGTGAAGCTGCAGAGTTGCACTGATACCATCAGAGGACTAAGCTAAGCTCTATGGAATTTGCATTGAGGGATGCAGGGCTACAGTTCCCAAAAACACACAAAAATAAAGACCGTTAAAAATAGTGAATAAATGACCTTCTCCTCAAATAAACTAAAGTCTTCACATTGAGTCCGGGTGGGAAGAAGGATGAGGTCCATGTCCTGTCATCCTTTCCAGGCTCTTCAGACAGGGGGATGCTAGAGGAGGTGGGAGGGTCACCGTCAGAGGAGGGGCATGAGCTCCACCAGTCACAGGGACAAGTGCCTCACTGTCTGTGGCACCAGAGGAGAACACCCTTCTGTCACCCCTTCAGACCACCTGCCGTCCTTAGTGCTTGTGATTCTTTCCAGACCACACGATGATCACCCACAGGAACAGGGGGCACAGCAGAAATTAGACTGGGACACATCACAACGTGCTTCTTACCTCTCTTTGGAGGGTTCTGCATCTCTGGTCTTGCAGCCATTGGTTTCTGCCTTGTGTATCCCTCAGGCAGCCTCTTTGCTTCCATCCCGTCCAGTCTTGGATACAGAAAAATATGGACTTCTATAAGAGTTGCAACACCACGTCGTCTACTAGACAACTAACAGTGCAGGCATCATCCCTGGAAACACCCATAAAAACGCAAGTCAAATGACCACACCTGTATTTCAAGTAAGCGACCTCCCTGCCCTGCTCCACCATCTCCGAGTCTTGATCTGGGGGAGAAAAAACACATCCACCTTCAGTCGTGCCAGACTGTGCGCACCAAAGAAAGAGGAGGAAATAAGAACCTAGTTGTCCTAAGCATTCTTCTCATGAACTGCGAGCTGAAAAAGCCAACAATGAAAAGCCCATGTTTAGGGATTCCAAGGGCCACTACACTCACCTGCGTGAGGTGCTAAGGGTTCAGTATGTCAGGCAGAACTCAGGTTACCTGGTGTCTAAAGGTGAGCTCTGCCTGCTGCAGCTGTTCCCGTGTTTGTTCAATTTGTGGCCTGTGAGTTACAATTGCTCTTGTCAGATAAGACCCAATATTGGGTATGATTTTAAATAATCTTCCCACGTTCCCATCAACCTCATATCTGTCCCGATACAATTTATTCTTACACATGAAACACTTTCACATGATTATAAATGTACAGTAGGATCAAAGCTATTGTTACATCCTTTCCTTACTCATTATTCCATGCTCGTAGGGTTCAGAGTTCATAGAATTCCTTCCCATTTTCAATCTTTCCCTAATTCATCATGTGACAAGTGTCTTTTATCATAAAACTCTATTCTTCTTTAACTTATATCCTCACCATGTTTCCCAGGGTTGCAAAGACAAGGGCCATGAAATGGCACTACCATGTTGATGGGTATGATTCATGGTACGACACACTGCTCTCCTATAGATTATGACAATTGACACCACCCCCGAGGAGCGTTGGCATGGACAAAGTTTCCACACAGTCTGGCCATTGCTTGAGATCTGCAAATGTTTAGAAACTTAATTGTTTTGTTCTTTCTAAAACTTACCTTTTTTATCTGTTAATACTCTATGCATATGTCCTCTGAAGTTTTATTTATATTACTATGTTGAGTTTACACACTGTAAAAAGGTTAAAAACAAAAAAATGAACAGAGGCCTCATGAGCTTCTGGTAATTAGTAGCTGAACTCGTACTTGTTTATTTCTTCTGTAGCTATTTTCTTTTTTTTAATGTTTATTTATTTTTGAGACAGAGAAAGAGAGAGAGAGAGCGGGCATGAGCAGGGGAGGGACAGAGAGAGAGGTAACAGAATCCAAAGCAGGCTCCAGGCTCTGAGCTGTCAGCACAGAGCCTCACATGGAGCTCAAACTCACGGACTGTGAAATTATGACCTGAGCTGAAGTTGGACACTTAAATGACTGAGCCCCCCAGGCTCCCCTTCTGTAGCTATTTTCAAATTTTACCTGCAGCTGATTCTTCTTTGCCGCCAGTTCACAGTGTCATTTTCAGCTTCCTAAGATAGGAAAGATATATACACAGTCAGGACCAAGGTCCAGAAGTTCCCCCTTTTTACCTCCCAGCACTCTTGAAGGCCTATGCAAATATCCCTTCCCCCACCTCTCCCATAAATGCACAGACTGACAACACAATCAGAGAAATGAACACCCCATTTAAGTTCAAGAAAATTCAACTTCTGTCTGCTGCCACGTCTCTGCTATCAGAACTTTCTAGTTCTCTGTTTCCTCTCCTTTATCATAAAGTCATCAAATAACATTGTACTTTATGCCTTCCCAGAGTTGGTCTTTTGTTTGAGATGGTGAAGACTCATTTCATCAGTGAGTGAAAAACCATGTCTGACCAACTGTACCCATTAGGATGAAGCAGGGGATCATCACTAGTCTTACACCTCCATGGGGAGCCCTGATTCTCAGTCCAAAAGTTGTACCATGACACAGACAATCACCCTGAAAGACGACCTTCCAGGATATGGCTTCACCAACATTGCAGCTCACTCCCAGATATCGCTAGAGTTCAGGACTACAACCCCTGCCTCCACCTTCACCTATCCTGGTGGAGGAAAAGGCCAATCTTAGAGCGGCAACATCTCCTGAACAACATCATCTCCTGACGTACAACCTGATATGAACTGTCACAGTCTGGGTTTACTTCCAGGAAACAGATTTCAGATGGAAAACTCTCAACTTCATGGAGCCAAATCTACTTTAACAAGACTCATTCCATTGATAGTGAAGGCAGCAAAAGGAAATGCTTGGCAAAGCTGGTTTGCTGTGTTGCCCTCAGACTATTTTGTTTGTGGTGTTGATTTAGAGTGTTTCAACTTGACACTTGATGTACTCAAGAATCACATGCAAAATTGAGTATCTCTTGGAAACTGACACAAAAGCACTAGACAGAGAAAGGCACATGCATTTCCTTCTGGCCTCTCAGGCAGTCCTTCAGCAAATGCTTTCTGGAGTGGTTGTAATGTAGTGGCTCTGTTGTAAGGGGTTGAAGATAGAGAGGTGGTCAGGGTGCTGTACCCACTCACAGAAAGAGCTTACAAATTAAAAAAACAAGATGCCAGTGAGACAGAGCAGGCCCTAACCCCAGGTGTGGGAAGGACTAACATAAAGCTGAGTCTCCAGGGAAGAGAAGGAAGAGTTCACTTTCCAACATGAATGAGGGACTCTAAAGTCCCCGATCTCCTCCTGAGAACAAAAGGAAATACTGTACAAAGGAGGAAGCATGTGACTGAATGCACCAAATATCTAACAACCCCACAAAGACACACAAGACCAAGATGGAGAAGAAGGAAGCCCAGGACAAAGCCAGCCTGGCAGTTGGACCCACTCTCCCTAGGACTCATCATTGATTTGGGGGGCATTCATTTGAACAGCAAAGAAGCTGAACAACTTTTGGGCACAGACTTAGAAGTAAACAAGTGTAGTTCAGGGGCGGCCAGCAAAGATGAGCTCTAGTGAAGCTGCAGGCTTTGGTCAAGACTCAGAGGAGTTACACTTAAAAAATCAGGGGACAGGAAACAACTCGACTTTCTTAGGGATTGGGCCTGCAGTGAACAATCTCACTGGCAGAACGGATGCAGGGATCCAGTACTGCTGGCACCCCTACCCACTTTCCAACTTTCCACTTTCTATTATTTCTGCAGCAAGATAATTCAATTTTTTCCCCACACATTTTTGACCCCTGTCTGGTCCTAAACAAAAATGACCTAATTGCTGGATGACAAAACAGTGTGATGGGACTGAAACCTATAGGTGGATCCAGAGTGGATCCAGGTATCAATATTATTATGCTGTACCTTCCCTCTTCCACCCCAAATACATGACACAATGTGTGACAAGCACTTAGGAAAGAAAGGAAAATGCAGGTTATGTTACAGAAAGCAAGGTAGGAAGGGCAGGCACAATTCTACTGAATGCATTTGGCAAAAATACTCTGGACCCCATTCCAAAAGAAATATAATTATCTCTACTGGCCGCCACATTCTTTCATACAATGCAGTCCTGTGACAGTTCTCACATGAACATCTTACTTTTCTGTAGGCACTTTTCTTTGTTCATAGAATTCTTCCAGGTTATGTGCTTTCTCCTTCAGCTGTTTGACTTTTGCTTCCTTTGTTGCTTTCACAGACCTCAATGCATTACACTTGTCTTCCAGGGCCTTTTTATTTTCTGTAAAAAAAAAAAAAAAAAAAAAAAAAAAGGTGTTTTCTTGATAAACGTGCACATGACCTGAGTCTTGATTTTGGTGAGACAGAAAAAGGGCAAGAACCATGAAGGCATGAAGGTATTCTTTCCTTTACCAATGCAAAGTCATTGCCATCACATGGGGATTTCTCCCCAACAGAAAATATACCTTCCAGTTGACAGTTATTGGACCTCAAGGCTCTTAGCTCTACATCCTTGAATTCAACATTTGCAACTTGTGGTTAAGACACATAGGAGAAGACTTTCACGGAAACTTGATCGCACAACAATTTGAGTGTACCTCACACAGCAGGATCTTGCATTGCAATAAACAAAGACCTTGAGGCATGACTATAACTAGAAGACAAAGATGGTGGAAAATAGTTCATGTCTAACAACTCATAAATGGCTTTCTTAGCAGTATACATGTTTATATATATATTTATATACACGTGTGTATGTATGTGTTTGTGTGTATCCCCCCTCCCCCATTTACATTGAAAATTCACAGTTCAGCATTAAGAGAGAAAGAGACTATGGAGCACCTGGGTGGCTCAGTCAGTTCAGCATCAGACTCTTGATTTTGGGTCAGGTCATGATTCTAGGATCATGTGATCCAGACCTGTGTTGGGCTCCACACTGAGCATGAATCCTGCTTAAGATTCTCTCTCTTTCCCTCTGCCCTTCTCCCCCATTCACATGCCGTCTCTCACTAAAATTTAAAAAATTCATAAAGAATAATTTTAAAATATTTTTTAAAAGGAAAGGATTATACACTTTGGCTATCACCCTTTCTCTCTCAACTATATTTGGGTATTTTCTACATATCTTGGAGGGCAGAATGGAATGATGTGATAATTACCTAGTTGTGAAAATAAAAGATAACTCCTAGTCCTTGAAATAGCAAAACTCATCTTGGTGGTCCTAGTGAAATTCTAGCTCATTGTTCAGAAAGAGGTTTGGCTCCCAGAGGCCCACTCTCTACTGTGGTAAATGGCAAGCAAATATGCTGTGCTCACTTCACCCAATGAACAAAAAGCCTCCAAAGCCAAATTACAGTAAAACTCAGCAGCCAGCTCTTACCACTTCCTGATTCTTCACATTCCTCCCTCTCTCTCTCTCTCTCTCTCTCTCTCTCTGTCTCTCTCTCTCTCTCTCTCTCTCTCTCTCTGAGTTTGCAAGGTAGCAAGTGCACTTTGAAGGTGTCATTTAAAATTTCATTAAAGTGGGTGCCTGGGTGGCTCAGTCAGTTAAGCATCCGACTTAAGCTCAGGTCGTTATCTCGTGGTTTGTGAGTTTGAGCCCTGTGTCGGACTCTGTGCTGTTCAGAGCCTGGAACCTGTTTTGGATTCTGTGTCTCCCTCTCTCTCTACCCCCTCCCCTTCTTGTGCTCTGTCTCTCCCTATCTCTCAAAAAATTAATAAACACTATTTTTTTTTAATTTCATTAAAGTGTTCCACTATTTTGATGTTCTCCTTCAACAAAACATGTTGAATGAGTAATAATAATTTATTACTTTTACTTGTGTTTTTAGGATGCAATCCAGGCAAAGAAGTGATTCTTACCTTCAATTTAAGAGCTTCATCAGAGAGAAACTTACTTTCTCTCTTAGTTTCCTGAAGACATTTCCTTAATTCACTGTTGTATAAAACACGAAAAAGGAATCAGAATTTTTTAAAAAAAGCATAGTGCTAGATAAACCTGTCTTCTAATGTATGACTCCTTTCACAAATAAAGAGGTAGCTCTTTACATTTGTGAAGCTTGTCTTGAATTGGTACTGTTTACAAAACACATGAAATAGGTCAGTAGGATGATCTTCCAGAGTGGAAGTAACCAAAATGAAATCACAAAAAATATTTGAAAGGGCAATGCTACCTTCTGTTCCCAAATGGATATTTCTTCAGCAAGTAGAGTTCTCTGTTTTCTTTCTTAAAAGTATTGATCTTCTCAGTTATTCACTGTAAACTAACTAAAAGGAGATAAGACATTTTCTAAGGTTGTTACCAAACCAGTGACATCGAATAATCCCAATGTATGAGCAGCACAGACACAGGATCTGACAGGTGGGTGTAACTAACATTTTAGCTTTCCCGTTGTGCCTGAAGAAATGAAGTTTTAGCAGCATTTTAAACCTAAGAAAACCTTATTTCAATGAGATTCCTATTTAAAATATTGTCCAAAATGGAGAAACACAATAAAATATCTTCTAATTTTTCTCCCATCTGGAAGCACCCTTCTTGGAGAATTCAATCACTTCAAATACTTAGGTCACCACCAGAGATGAAACAGAAAAATCAGATCCTATCAACTTACATTTCTCTCCTCCAATTATTAAGGTACAGATAGATAGGTCCCTGCAAATAAAGGAACAAACAAAAACAAAAAACCATCATGTAGTCTCGATTTGAGCCACTTAGACCCCCCAGCTGCTATTTGGAATTCCACACAAGGAAAGCTCAAACTGCTGACTGACTGACTACTCAAAGGCCTTGGATGACTTCCTGCTGCTCACAGATTGCCTTTCATGAACCCGAGACTGGGGGCCCTGGAGGACAAGGTCTTTGGAATCAAACATACAAGTACCATCTCAGCTTTACACTTAGTGGCTGGAGGATCTGGATTAATGGCAATTCCTAGAAGACAAACTTGTTTCATCCCAACATGAGAATGTTACCCTCCAACCTTACAGAAATATTATTCAACACACATGAAGCACCCAATTACAGGTGGATAACACATGTAAGCTCTAGAACAGACTCCTTTAACCGGGATTAATCATCTCATCCGACCATAAAGTGCAAACTTCTCTTCTGTTGGCCCAGTGTGAGAGCTCTCATGCCCTGAGATCACTCTTCTCACTGCCACCACCGCTGCATTCAAAGGGATAAACACCAGCCTCAATTTGAGGGCTTTCTAAGTGTCAGGCAGCCACCCTGGCTCTCAACAGACAGCACCATAGAATCACCACAGTCTATAGAGCCCATGCAGAGTACATTACCCCCATTTGCAACAAATTCATTTCCACTCATTCTCCCCTGGCATGAACAGCTCCCTCCACCTCAGACTCAAACCATGGTTTAAACCTCTCTTGTGACGCACACCCTACCTGGCAATATCTAGCTTCGTCTCTAAGCTTAGGCTTCTTGATAGGCTTGTAGATAGAGTCTTTTCTCATTTTCACATGTCACCAAGAGCCAGGTCATGGCAAAGTACTCACTCCAAACCTCAGGCCCATATCATCACTTGTTTCCTAACCATTTCTATGTAAAATTACACTCATTTCATTCCCTCTACTCTGGTGATGTGTTCCTCCTCCTGATGTCTTAAGAGATGGCAACTCCCTGCACATTGTCACTTAGGCTCCAAACAGGGAAGAGAAAGATGAATTTCAAGAGTTAACAAGTCAATTAGACATGAGAAGTCACCATATTTATCCTTAGTTGAATTAAAATGCGTATCAGGGGCGCCTGGGTGGCGCAGTCGGTTAAGCGTCCGACTTCAGCCAGGTCACGATCTCACGGTCCGTGAGTTCGAGCCCCACGTTGGGCTCTGGGCTGATGGCTCAGAGCCTGGAGCCTGTTTCCGATTCTGTGTCTCCCTCTCTCTCTGCCCCTCCCCCGTTCATGCTCTGTCTCTCTCTGTCCCAAAAATAAATAAACGTTGGAAAAAAAAAATTAAAATGCGTATCAAGGGGCACCTGGGTGGCTCAATTGGTTGAGTGTCCAACTTTGGCTCAGGTCATGATCTCAAGGTTCATGGGTTCTACACTCCCATCGGGCTCTGTAGTGACAGCGAGGAGTCTGGAGCCCACTTCGAACTCTGTGTCTCCCTCTCTCTCTGTCCCTGCCCCACTCACACTCTGTCTCTCTCACTCAAAATAAACATCAAAAAAAAACCCACATCAAACACCGGTACTGAGAAAATACTGCAAAGAAAACTAAAGCTTAAATTCTTACCATGATATTCTCGAGGCTGTAAGAGGGGAAAAAACAAAATTAAATTTGTTGTCAAAACATATTATTAGTAAAAACCTATAGTTCCTGATAAACAGCAAAATAGTAATCCAATTAAATTACAATAATTTTATTTTGCATAATTAATTCACAGGATTAAAAAATAAGAAAAAGTTAGAACTTCCTATTTAAGTCATGGTACTTCACAATTTCTGTTAAAGAGCACCATGTAAATAGCTTTTTTTTGAACCAAAAATCTGTTTATATTAAATGAACATTTGGCCTATTCAGTTTTGACCATTGATAATACAGACATTTAAAAAATGCACTAAATCATCATTTCCCTCACTTATTTTTTTTAAACCCAGTATCCACACTGAAGTTTAGAACTAGGATTATTTTTAAATACTGAAATAAAGAAATAGGAAGGAAGGAAGGAAGGAAGGAAGGAAGGAAGGAAGGACAGACGGACGGGAGGGGAGGGAGGGAGGGAGGGAGAGAGGGAGAGAAGGAAGGAAGAGCAAAACCTTTGTGCTAAGATATACCTCTTTCATTCTCTAGAAAGCTCTTCTGAAATCTTACATGGAGTTGGCTGTTTACTTAATTCATACAGAGTTATAGCACATCAGGTGCCATGATTTTTTCCAGACTGCTACAAACGAAATAGAAGCCACCAAATGAGAAAAAGAATAAAACACGGCTACAGCTAAAGCACAAGCAACAACAGAAATGACAGCTAGTGTTTCAAAAAAAAGAACAAAAAGTGCTCTGCAGACCTCAGTCACCCTTGATAAATTCTAGCCCAATCAAATCTAGGCATGATCCTGTTTTGACACCATCAACATAGTTCCCCATTCTAAAGTTTTAAAGGATGATGAGAGGCTGAGGCCAGCCCTACACTCTTGCCAGGATATTGGAATATCATCATGCTATCAAAAAGCCACTTAGGAACCTCTGAGCTTCCCTGTCCCTTGTCACCCAGCCCCACGGGCTGGGGAAGTGAAAAGGAATATGAACACACAAAATACTTAATAGTTGTGTTTCTTTGTGAAGGCAAGTGTTCTACAGTGGCAGGGGGAGGGGGAGATACTCATTTAGAAATAAATTCCAAAGTATTCTGTTCTTCCAGAAAAGATCTGCCCTCAAGAGGAGCTAAGAGACTAACTGGGGATTTCCCAAAGAGTAAGCAATATAGGTGAGGGAAAATACTCAACGCCAGGGCTCTCTCCTTCCTGTCTCACCTGGAAGTAAATTCAGCCTAACCCCTAGCCAGATAAATATAAAAACCTCACACTCATGTCCTATTTACCTCAGTTTCTTTACCAGCACGTAACATTTACATTTCAACACAACTTACAAGGCATAGTAAAGTAAAAACCACACAGTTTGAACACAGACAGCAAACACACTAGAATCACACTTCCTATGGCAGAGATGTAGGAATTATCAGTCTGGGAACTTAAAACCACTTCCATTCCTATGATAATGCAGATAATGAAAAAAAGTGGACAACATGCAAAAAGAGATGGTGAATGTAAGCAGAGAGATGAACCTCTAAGACTTTAAAGTGATTCGAGATATCAAGAGCACCAAAACAGAAATAAAAAATGCCTTTGATGGATTAACAGACTCAACATAGCTGAGGAAATAATCATTGAGCCTAAAGAAATTCCAGGAGCACTTTCCAAACAAAGAAAACACAAAGAAAAAAGTTAAAAATATGGCACAGAAAACCCAAGACCAGTGGGACAATTGCAAAATGTGTAGCACACACATTAGGAATACCATGACAATGGAAAAGAGAGATATTTGAAACAATAATGACTGAGGATTTTCCAAAGTAAATAGTAGTCACCAAATCACAGATCCAGGATTCTCAAAAAATCAAAAGCAGGACAAATACCCAAGACAAACATACAAACAACTAACAACAACAACAACAACAAAACCCACCAACTACACTTAATGTATAATATTCAACTACAGATAATGAAAACAGCTTTGGAAATCTGGAGCAGGGGATGGGGGTGTAAGGAGAGAAGGGAGCAAGAACACCTTACCCAAGAGGAACAAGGATAAGAAATATATGAGACTTCTTTTCATAAACCACACAATCAAGAAGAAGAGAATATTTCAAGTGTTAAACATCAAACTGTCTGTAGCCAGTGAAAGTATCCTTCAGACACACTACAGAGTAAGGAAAATTGTCAGGGATAATGATTGGCATTACTTCAATGGTAAAGAACTCAGTTCTCCAAAAAGATGCAACAATTTCTAATGTGCATGCCGATGTGTCAAGATACACAAGGCCAACACTGACAGAACTGCTGGTAGAAAGAGCTGAATCCATTACTAGAGCTGGAGAATCCAATACCCTCTATCAGGCACCAACAGATCCAGCATACAGACATTCAGTAAGATCACATATGACCTGAACAGCACCACCAATCAACTGGATCCATTACCATCTGTAGAATACTTCATCCAACAGAAGATTATACATTCCTGTCAAGCTCACATAGAACATTCACTGAGACAGGCCATATTTGCGGCCATTAGATACATCTGATCAGCCACAATAACAGAAATCATAGGAAGTATGTCCTCAGACCACAAATGAGTCAAATTAGACCTCACGAACAGAAAGATAGCTGGAAAATGACAAAAACATTGTAGATTAAATAAGCTTCTAAAGAACACATGGGTTAGAGGGGAGGTTGGTGGGAGGATGGGCAAAAGAGGGGATCAAGAGTACACTTATGGTGATGAGCACTGAGAAATGTAAAGAGCTGTAGAATTGTAATGCACACCTGAATCTAATATTACATTGTATGTACATTACACTTGAACTTTAAAAATATATGGGTCAAAGAAGACATTTCTACAGAAATTTTTAAATAGTTCAATCTACATGACAGTGAAAATTGAACAGATTAGAAGGAAATTTGTAATACTGAGTGCATATAAAGGCACAGTGAGTATAAAATTTTCTGCTTATTTATGATTTAAAAAATATAAGGTACTTTAGTATACTAACAGCAAATACAGTTCTCCAGAGGTAAATTAGAAATGCACAAATTCCCAGGGGGGCGGTGATAATGTTATGTTTCCACAGAATTCCAAACACATCAGAGCCAAGAGAGAAATGGTAGGATAAAATATGGAGAAGCTGAAATAATATTGGAGACAACGAGGAATCCATCAAAGACATTTACAATATATCTGTCACAAAGAATCATCTTTACAAACCCTCAAGCAATCTCCAGGAGACTTTCAAATGCCTCCTCAAAGGAGGAGGACAGATGGCTTAGAAAGGAGCAGGAGCAAACTTTGGGAGTGATGGAGTGTGTTTATTCTCTTACGGTGTTGATAGCTTCATTACTCCTTATATGTCAAATATCAACAAATCGTTTCCTTTAAAAAGGTGTTATTATACATAAATTACACCACACTGAAGCTATAGCAAAACTAGAATGGACAACACTTAGGGTTTTATTTTGCTGACAAACACATTCCAAATACTTTCTAAATAGTTAACCTAAGAATTTATAAACCAACTTAAAATAGAAAAATACATAATATTAAACATATGATCGATAAGAAGTCAATGACTTCTAATGTACATTCATAAAGTACCTAAACTCCTTTTGAATATCTCCAAAAATATGCCCAAAATTTATGAAAGAATGGGAGAAAGTAACTAGAGATACAAATGAGAATGTTATATAGATAGATGTTTACAGATAGGGACATAACTGCGAGTGATGGGTTTATTATCCCAAACAAATTATACTTCTTTTTCGCTTCCTAAACACATTGACATTTTCTTTCAATGTTTACTCTGATACCGAATCGCAGCCCAAAATGTCAAATTTCTGAAGTAAATAAAGATTTGCATAATCAGATGATCTTATATATTCTGATGATATCTATGAGATTTTAAGTTCCTTGATTACACCCGTCAAATAGCCAATGAAAGGAATTCACGTTCCTATTTCAGAGTATTGCACCTAAATCAATCAATAACAACTATGAAAATTAACTTCTAAAAGAATACAAAAGTCCTGGATATGGTCATCAAAACAAACGTATCATTTTACAAAAACTAGACTTACCTCTATTTTAGGAGCAAACACACACACAATGCAATTCACACGAATTCATATACGAAGCTTTAATTTTGTACAAATGAACCTTTCTAGAAAGTAGCCTCCACAACGTATACCATTTGTTTCTTCAGCTCTCAAAACTGAGGTCACTAAAATGCATGCTGGTGGGAAATGCACACCGTCTTTGAGTGGCCACTGTCTGAAAGAGAGCAGGCGCTGTCAGCACAATGATCATGGGGATCAAATGCACCAAAGGCAGGCCATATTGATATGAATGTAAACCATCCTCAGTCTTGGGTACCCTTGAAACATCTGGCAGCTGTCTACATGTTAATATTAGTAATTGACTCTTTTTTAAAATTTATTGTCAAGTCAGCTAACAGACAATGTATACAGTGTGCTCTTGGTTTTGGGGGTAGATTCTATGATTCATCGCTTACATACAACACCCAGTGCTCATCCCAACAAGTGCCCTCCTCAATTCCCATCACCCATTTTCCCCCTCTCCCATTCCCCCCCCCCCCACATCAACCCTCAGTTTGTTCTCCACATTCAAGAATCTCTTATGGTTTGCCTCCCTCTCTGAAACTATTTTTTCCCCTTCCCTTCCCCCATGGTCTTCTGTTAAGTTTCTCAAGTTCCACATATGAGTGAAAACATATGATATCTGTCTTTTTCTGACTATACCCTCCAATTCATCCATGTTGTTGCAAATGGCAGGATTTCATTCTTTCTCATTTCCAAGTAGTATTCCACTGTATGTATGTATGTATGTATGTATGTATGTATGTGTATATATATATATATATATGTGTGTATATATATATATATATATATATATATATATATATATATATATCCCACATCTTTATCCATTCATCAGTTGATGGGCATTTGGGCTCTTTCCATAATTTGGCTATTGTTGAAAGCACTGCTATAAACACTGGGGTACATGTGCCCCAATGAATCAGCTCTCCTGTATCCTTTGGATAAATCCCTAGTAGCGCTATTGCTGGGTTGTAGGGCGGTTATATTTTTAATTTTTTGAGGAACCTCCACACTGTCTTCCAGAGTGGCTGCACCAGTTTGCATTCCCACTGACAATGCAAGAGGTTCCTGTTTCTCCACATCCTTGCCAACATCTCTTGTTTCCTGAGTTGTTAATTTTAGCCACTCTGACCAGTGTGTGGTATCTCAATGTGATTTTGATTTGTATTTCCCTGATGATGAGTGATGTTGAGCATCTTTTCATGTGTCTGTCAGCCATCTGGATGTCTTCTTTGGAACAATGTCATTCATGTCTTCTGCCCATTTCTTCACTAGATTATTTCTTTTTGGGTGTTGAGTTAGGTAACTCCCTTACAGATTTTGGATACTAACCCTTTATCTGTCATTTGCAAATACCTTCTCCCATTCCGTCAGTTGCCTTTTAGTTCTGTTGATTGTTTCCTTTGTAGTGCAGAAGCTTTTTATCTTGATGAGGTCCCAATTGTTCATTTTTGCTCTTATTTCCCTTGCCTTCAGAGACGTGTGGAGCAAGAAATTGCTGTGGCTGAGGTCAAAGAAGTTGTTGCCTGTTTTCTCCTCTACAGTTTTGATGGTTTCCTGTCTCACATTTAGGTATTTCATTCATTTTGAGTTTATTTTTGTGTATGGTGTAAGAAGGTGGTCCAGTTTCATTCTTCTGCATGTTGCTGTCCAGTCTCTTCACTACATTCTCACAGACCATGGGCCATGACCAGGGGCAGGTGGGAAATTCAAGAAAAGTTAGTTTATGCAAAACTCAGAGATGGGTAGGGAGAGAAAGCTGAACTGATCTATAAGATGCAGCCCAGGTAGAGGAGGAAAATTCTAATAAAGACGACCAAGAAATTTCCTCCTTTGTAGTCTCAAAAGAAACAGAATAGATTCTATTTTGACTAGAGTTATTCATGGGGGATGAGTCTGCCTCAGTACAAGGGTTATTCCAGACTAGTGGGGCTTTCCAGATCCAGCTCTATGAATCTGGTGCCTGCCAATCTAAAGAAGTCTACTTATTTCTATGGGTGTTCCCTGTCTCTCTCCCCTGGGGGGTACAGATTTTGATGTTTTAAAAATGTGTATGTATTTTGAGAGAAAGAGGAACCATGCAAGTGGTGAAGGGACAGAGAGAGAGGGAGAGAAAAGAGTCCCAAGCACGCTCTGAGCTGTCAGTGAAAAGCCCAATACGGGGCTCAATCTCACAAACCATGAGATCATGACCTGAGCCAAAATCGAGAACCACACACTTAACTGTTGAGCCACGCAGGTGTCCTACAGGTTTGCCTTTTCATGAGTAAGTGAAACATTCACACTGGGATCCAGGTATATCTTTATATTCAAAAAATCCTACAGACATTTGGAAACTTTTTCCTTTGGGTAATTCAACACTCTGCACATAGATGGCTAAAGAAAGGACAAACTCCTTCACTTCCTGATCAGGTTGCTCCTAGTGATTTACTTATTGTACATGTCCCAGCAGGGTGCAGCTAGTTTCTGCTGGGCTTCTCAGAACTCCCATCAATGAGGTGGGACAGAGTACCTAGGGGCAGCCTCCAAAACCACAAAGAATGGGCTGACCAGAAGTTCTTAAAAGCCAACAAACCAGGAAGCACAGAGCACAAAGGACATTTCACTTCTTAACCCTCTCGTACAAACACCAATGCTTCAGATACCACTGTTCCCAGGGCTACCAAACTTCACAAATATGAACAGTGTGCTGATAGGAAAACAAATCACATCTAAGATGGACCCTAAACTTACATGGCTTGAATCAGGATCTTGACAGGGCTTCCAGGAGCCAATCTAATGTGCATAGATGCTATTAAATAAGAGTTTGTGACATTTTTTAAAACAATTTTAATGAGATATAATTCACATATCATATAAGCCCCTATTGAAGACTAAGATCTCAGAGGCTTTTAGTATCTTCATAAATCCTTCCTTCTTGACATTATGAATATACTCTTTTCAGGTTTCCATCCTGTCAATGCTGATCTTTTTGGTCCAAGAAGCACAGACTAGACCCAGAACAGGATGTGGACAGCTGTGGCCACAACTACTTCAGGCTGGTGGAGAAACCTGCCCTGTGGTCCTCAGTCTTCAGGAAGAACTGAAGTTCTTCTGAAGTTCCCATCAAGAACCCCATGAAAAAACTGTTGTTTAACCACAGTGTGAATGAACTCAATACGAAGGAAGAATCTACCGATGTCCCATGATTACTCACATTTGGGTTTGAGTAACTGGGACAAAAGAGCATGAGTAGACAGACAAAACAGCTTCTGTACCTTCATGTCCTGGTTGTATCAGGCGGCACAGGGGCACCAGGGAGGAGGTGGGGTGGGAATGCAGTGGGGTGGGAATTGGAGTTGGAGGTGGTGTTTCAGTAAGGGTGAGATTGGGGAGGGGGTGTGTCAGGAGAAGAAGGAGGTGAGGGACAGTACCAAGATTAGATCAAGTACTAGAGTAGAGGGAGGGGGGGTTCAGACAGGTTAGTTGGTCAGCGGGTCAATAAATCACTAGGTGAGCAGGACACAAGTAGCAGCTGGAGCAGAGGAGGATCCATCTATGTTCAAGCCTTCAACTCTCTGAGCATTGCTTTAACAGCCTGTAACCTTTATACTCTCTCTCTCTCTCTCTCTCTCGCCCAATCAGCTCCCTTCACCCCTGGTAGATCAACACAGACACCCAGCGTGACTTTATTTTTTAAAAAGCCACTTCTCACCTACCACATCACCACATGCCATCCCAACGACTGCTGCTCTCTGGAATACTGGCAGACCTTCTGGTTTCTGGTCCCTCCCAACCCAGGTCCCTTTCCCCTCTTCTCGGAGCTCTCTCCTTCCTTTCAGAACTCCAATGAAATACATAAGCAGAATGAGAGTTTTCAACCCTCTCTAAATAACTCAAAGAAGACATAACATCCATAAGATATAGATCTTGCTAGTAACCATCTGAAATCCCACGGCGATATCCATATATGTGTTCACATCTACATATAACACTGTGGAGGACACATTAACTTTAGGCACATAGGATACTGATACAAAAACTCATACTACTTATCTTGGCCATACGTGAAATTTCAATATATTCCAGAGGAATGAAACACACAGAGCATCTTTTGGTAATATAATGTGCTAGAAATCACTGCTAAAAAGCTAACTAGAAATTCCCATATGTTTAGTAATTGAGAAGTCCCTCTATAAATATGAATAAAGAAATCCCAAAGAAAAAGAGCTATATTTGACTGAATGAGCATGATAAAATTATAATCAAATATGTCTCCAGACCTGGAATATCCTGAAATATTGGTGTGAGAAGGCTGTCTGGTCCCCAAATCATCTCTAATTGGCCTAGACCTTTTAATATCTCAAATAGTGGTCGATCTCTCACTTGTCTATGTGACCCTCCTACCCATTAGGTTGGACTTTACATTATGAACCCCACAGGGGGAATAATCCAAGCTGACTCTCATGGCATTTCCTGGGATCTGTAGGAATGAGAGCATTTTAAGATAAATAGTTCATCAGCTTATCTCTTGGAGGCCCTGGGACAACACCCATATTGTTAGCAGCACCAGGTGTGCTGGGCAGGGAGGGCCTAGCAGGTGGCCAGGGTCACCCCAATTATAAATGGAGCAGGGATCAGGGAAAGAAACAGCAGTGAACAGAGATTGGGGGCCTTGAACAGGTGAGATCATTCATGGAGGTAAGGTAGTGTCCCCAAAGCCAGTATCAGCTTCCCATCTGGAGAGCCCTTTGTGGACCCTGGGGGCAGGGCCAGGAGCTTAGAGTTTGAGATCCAGTGTGCTGCTTACCAGCTGTGTGACCCTGGGCTGTGTTCTTTCGGTAAAATGGTGTCCTTCCGTGTCCATGCCTGTGTCCATAACTGTGCTATGGACAGGAGGAAGCCACGTCCTAAGCACCTTTGCATATTAGTGTCACCATCTCTATGTGATGCAGGGTCATCGAGCCCAATGGTCATGAATGAATTCTTGAGACATTTTATGGTGCAAAAAGGTGTTTTAATTATACCACAGGGACAGGACCCATTGGCAGAAAGAGTTGTACTTGGAAGGTAAGGAATGACTGATTGTATACTTTTAAGTTTGGGGGATGGGGAAAGTAGAGATAACCTAAGTCTCTAAAGGGATTTGTGCATGTTAGAGAAGAGTCACGGGATCCTGGAGTTCAGGCTGTTGTGAAGCCAGTTGCTTTCAGTCTCTAGAAAAACATCAACATTAAGGCAGCCATGAGCACTTTGAGCAGGGTCACGCTCTGCATGTCTCAGGGATTTATCAGTGAGCTGCAAGTTATGAGAAAATATAATTTCGATTATGGTTCTCTTGTCTTTGTTCTCCTCATTCCCCCGCCCCCGAATAATTTTTTAAGTTTATTATTTTGAGAGAAAGACAGAGTGAGCAGGGGAGGGGCAAAGAGAGTGGGAGAGAGAGAATCCCAAGCAGCATCCACTCTCATATTGCTGAGCCCGATGCAGGGTTGAACTCACACCATGAGATCATGGCCCGAGCTGAAATCAAGAACGAGAGCCTTAACTGAGCCACCAAGGTGCCCCCTGCTCCCTGAACAATTCTGACCTTTAAATCTTTAAGACTGTTGAAGGCAGGTGGAAGTCTTCATCTTCTGTAGCATCTTGCTGCTGAATAGAGACCTACAGATGTCCCTACCTAATGGGTCAACATTGATTAGTCAGGAGTGTACAGGGGAGTTAGGAAAAGTGGAGGCAGCCAAGTCTGCTGTGGACATCAAAGAAATATCTCTGTGAATGGTAAGGACCATCTGTCAACCTGAAGTTATTGTAGTGATGGAGTCTTGGCACCAAGCACAGAAACTCTGGAAAAGGCAACATATAAGAATGAGAAGTCCAACAAAGAGACCCTTAATAGTTGACCATAGTCCTCCTGCGAACCAGGAACTTAACCAGTCCTTGAAAGAGAGGGAAGAATTTTGTGGAGCCTTAATTTGAGTATACGTGTCCGGTGGTAACCCTGTCTTATTTTTGTGATAATATGGAGTACATACCTACAACCCTGCTTTAATGAAGCATAGGTGCCTCCTTGGGCTGCAGTCAGGATATCAAGCTCCATTCAGTTTTGGAGGGCCACTTTTTAAGCTGAGCTGGGTCTTTTAAGATGGCTACAGTATGCTTGGCTAAAGCCTCTATTTGCAATTTTACATCAATAGAGGTGGCCCCTGGGGCAAATATGGTTAAGGGATTAAACCACCAATAAGCCCTCCTTGTTTGATGTCTAACTTTAACAATATCCTAATTATGAGGAATCACTGGCAAGTGGGAGAAAACCTGCCTTAGGAGATAAGGACACCCCCAAGTGTATCACCCAATCCAGGCATAAGGAAAGTGGGGCCATCCATTATCTCCACAAGCATAGTTAACCCCATGGACTGGGACACACTCTAGTCATCCCAGCCACACAGAATTGGCCAAGGTGATAGCTGAATTTACCACTTCAGGGGAATCCATCCCATTTTCCAGCTGTTCAAATAATCATATGGCCATGGAGTCCTGTTATTATGCCCAGAGAATAGCAAGCAAGAGGATTCTCCATACGTGAGCTACTGTGCCAATTTCTCTGAAGCTTACCACAAGTTGAGCAAACAACAGACATTCAAAGGCAATCAGAACTAGAGTTTAACACCTGCAAAGATGTGTTACCGAAACATAATTTTCTCTCCAAATCACCTTATTTCCAGAGATAGCCAAATCAAAACTAACTCATTTGAAAAACAAGTTTGCTTTAACAAACTTGGCCTAATTATTTACATAGGCCTAGCAAGAATAGTGACTGGTCATATAGATCTTTACAAATTTGCTTTGCTGGAACTTTTTATAAAGAATGTTGACTGAGCTTTTAGTAGCTGCTCTAGGCCAGAGTACAAGCCAAATACTTGGCATCAGACATTCCGCCAGTACCTGTAGATGTGGGTGAATTCCTCTTCTTAAGCCCCCCTCCCCCCAAATATCCTGCCATGTTCCTGCACCAGCCAGGAAGTGATACTCTTCACTCACGTGGTAAGGCTGTTGGGAAATCTGTAAGCAAGGTATCGGGCCAACAGGGGCTTTGCTGGCTTAAGTTTCATTTTTTTAAATGTTTATTTTTGAGAGAAAAAGAGGGGGGTATGAGTAGGAGAGGGTCAGAGAGAGACAGAGAGAGAAGATCCTTGAAGGCTCTGTGTTGACAGTGCAGAGTTGGATGTGGGGCTCAAACTCACAAACTGTGATCATGACCTGAGCTGAAGTCAGACGCTTAACTGACTGAGTCACCCAGGGGTCCGTTGGCTTTATGTTTCATAAAAGCAACCTTGGTTCCTTAAAGCTGTATGGTCATATCTGAGTCTATGTATGCTTCTCTGAAATATGACATTCCAGTCAAAGCTTTGGTAAAATAACCAATATTTCCAATGGTGTCCTGTTACAAGGAGGACAGATTCTTATTGAACTTATGCAAACAACTGTAATTGCCTCGAAAGAAAGGATATTCACTGAGAGCTTTTGAATTTCAGAGGGTTCAGCTAGGGAGGAAAGTTAGATGCTTCAATTTGTTCACAAATGAATATTTTACCATGTTTCTGTAAGTCAGAGAGAGTCATCTTAAGAGAAAGTTTCCTTAACCTGGAAGAGCAAATATCAGAGAACAAGCAATGTTGCAAATAAGAGTCACAAAAACTATAATCATCTTCTTCAGTTCATTTAGTTCCATGTTACTAATTCTTGTTCAGTTTGAATGTAGCTTTTCATTAGTTCTGGAAAGTCTTCCCCATTTCAGCTTTATGATTTTTTTAAGTTTATTTATTTGTTTGAGAGAGACAGGGAAAGCACGAGTAGGGAAGGGGCAGAGAGAGGGAGAGGGCGAATGCCAAGCAGGCTCCACACTGTCAGTGCAGAGCCTGACACAGGGTTCAATCTCATGAGCCATGAGATCATGACCTGAGTCAAAACCCAGAGTCAGACGCTTAACTGACTGAGTCATCGAGATGCCCCAGTTTTATGATTTTAAAGATATCAAAACCCTGCACTTGTTAAAAAAAAAAAAGTCCTTTTTATGAATCTGGTTTAAGATGAAACTCATTTTGCAAATGACAAAAGACCACAATGCAATTGTTAAGAAAATTCAGTTATTTCTGTGACACAGAACACTTTAATAATCAGAATATCAAATGATATTAAAATGTCAGGAATTTCATATCTATATCTACATCTATATCTATCTATATCCAAATCTATATCTATATCTTTCTCCTTATATGAACAGTTATAGCATTTACCCAAGCAATACAACCTAGGGTTTATCATGATTTGTTTGTACTTTCCATGTAACTTAACATACAAAATAAACAAGGCTGGTTGATCAAAAAGACTTCATTTACAGTTCAAATCTTGGTAAAGTTTTAAAGTTCATGTTTAAATAGTATTGTGGATCATTATAAAACTTGAAATTTAATTATTTATTTAACCAAGATTACAAAGGCGAATAGATAGGGTAATATACTTGTTAGTAAAACTTAGCTCCTTTAACATTGTGAAGTTTTAACTTTCTTAACAAACCAAAGACCTGATAAAGACAAAACACAGAAACTTTGGTTTTTCTGGGCAAGGAAATAAAAAGATAAAAACTTTGTTTACATTTTCTTATCAAGCGTAAACTAGCAATCCAAGAAAACTTTGTCTTGTTTTAGAAGACAGAAAGCAGAATTTCAATCATCTAACAGTGTACCTTTAAAATCCATTCATTTTGGGGTGTCTGGGTAGCTCAGTTAGTTAAGCATCCCACTCTTGATTTTGGCTCAAGTCATGGAATCAAACCCTAAGTCAGGGTATGCATTGGGCGTGGAGCCTCCTTGAGATTCTCTCTTTCTGCCCCTCGACCCGCGCACAGAGACACTCTCCCTCTCTCTCAAATACAAAATAAATAAAATCCATTCATTTCAACCTTATTGTGTCTTGACCTCATATAAAATTGCTGTCCAAAGTCTTCCCTTCACAAACCTTCTACAACTTTCTTTAGCATTCAGATTTTCTCCCAAGCCATTTCTTTCCAAACAACCAGTCTCATTTTAGGAGAAAATTACTTTCTTTTACCTCAACAGAAATGTATTCTCATTCCTCACATCTTTCTTACACACATCTTCCTTTTTACATGCAGAGTTACTTTCCTTACTTCTGTCAGCCTTAATTACATTTAGCAGAAAAATTTTAACTCTTAGAACCTAAGTCTCCAGTGAAAACTAAGTAGTAATCAATTGTGAACTGTTATACCAGAATTCTTCTAGATCTAAAATTTATAATTACATTTTATAATTAAAAAAACATATTTTTCCATAGTACAATCTTTTAATAAATCACAAAGGATGTTTACCAACAGACCCAAATACCCTCAGCTTCTCTGCAGTTAGAAGTCAAAAGCACAAACCTATGTTCAGTAACCAATGCTACAGCACTCAGTCCTATTTGGAAAAGGCATAGATGGCCAATGAATTCAATTCTATTTATCACTCAAGCAAAACTTTCAAGTTAAGACTTTGAAAGCTATCTTAACAATTATCTAAAAAAAACTTTGAGACAGACAAAATTATGAATCATTTTAAGTCATCTTTTTGCTAACAAATTGCAACAGAAATAACACAAGCTTATTTGACTTTCTGCACACGTTGGTAGAATAAAAGTTTTATATGTAATGCTGACAACTCCAAAGACACGTCCATCTTCATTAACCCAACAAACGTAGCTTAAATACCATATATATTCCACCTGGACCCACTAAAAAGTCAATCAGTTTGTTCCCCATTGTCAATTTTTACCTGAGGCCGCAGCTGCAAATCTGAAGTAAGTGGCGTAAGCCCAGGAGGGAGTTCTTTGCTCCTTGACGATGAGTAGAGAAGGAGCCAGTGCTGCCAGAGGCACCAAGTCTAATATGCAGGCCGCACCCCAGGTGGTAGAGAAACAGGAGGAGGGATCCTGGGAAGGCTCACCTGTCTCCCGCACTTGACCTGGCCCCATGAAACACCCCTGCTCCAAGTGTACCCTGTCCCTACCCTGTGCCCCTGTCCTCATGGCCACCCTACCCTGGCCACCTTCTGGAATCCAGGCCTGGGCACAACCCTCCTTAAGCCACTGGCATGGACAGATACCCAGCACAGGTTTGGAACCAGACCAGGAAAATACCCTCTCCCATGACAACTTAGATGGAACAGGTCATGCCAGGGTCTGTGCATTCCATCTGCCTGGGCTGGCCTTCACTGGCGTGCCAGAGTTATGTGGAATGTGGTGTGTGTGTGTGTGTGTGTGTGTGTGTGTGTAAATCTACATGATGCACCTGTGACCCTGAGTTCTGTTTCTGTGAGTATATTGAGTTTCCTCTTTTGTGGCTGTTTTCACGTTTTACTCTTGTGTTTATCTGTATGCATGTGTATCTGTGTCTGTCCCTGAATGAGCATATCCACTGTACAAATCTGTGTGTGTGTGACTGCATTATCTGTACCTCTCGGGTATATGTGTCCCTATGGGAGTATCTGTTTCTGTTTCATGTCTGTGTGTGTACTGGTTGTATGTGTGAATTTGAGGCCCCTTTGAGTGTTCTTGATCATACCTGTGGGGAATGTGTGTGTGTTTTCTGTGTGTGTGTCTAGTATGTGTGGAGTTTGCTTTATGGGGCTGATTCATGTGGCCCTGAGTGTGTGTGTGCATTCCCCTCAGGATGTCATTGACTACGTCTGCTGTGTGGGTTTGTGTGTGAGCCTGTCCATGAGCCCCATACCTGAATCCCCAGATGAGGCTGTGGGTGGTTCCATGCCTGTGTGTCTCTGAGCTTGTGGTGTCTGTTTCTTCCTCTGCACATGTGTGTCTGTGCAGCTCAGAAGTAAGCGGCTGCAGAGGGGGCCCTTCAAGGGTGACTCCTGGGGGGGGGGGGGGAGCAAGAAACAATATGTGCTTCCCCCACCCTCAGGCTCAGCTACTTCTGCCCGTTTTTCTCCCACCCTTCAGTGTCCCCCCTTGTGGTGCCATGCCTTGTGGTGTAGACGGATGGAGTGAAGGATTACCTCACAGGATCACAGGCCAGGGGCTGGGAGGGCTACAAATGGCAGGAGGTGGTCACAAAGAGTGGCCCCTGGCGAGGCTGAGGGATTCCTAGGCCCTGGGAAGGGTGAGTGAGTGGGGGCCCCAAGGGAGGGCTGGGGAAACAGAGCTCCTGGGACCCATGGAAGGAATGCAGGATTAGGCACACCGGGAAAGAGCTAGAGGAGTCCTGCAGGACTCGTGAGTCCCCAAAGGGCAGATCCCTCACTCACCTGTGCTGATATAGGCTGGGGCCTAGAAGCAGCAGCAGCATTCAGAGGCAGCAGATCCATGGGATGGTGGATGGAACGTGAGCCACAGTCTTGCAAGCAAGTGGAATCACCACACTGGGCTGCCCTCGGCCCTTTCCCCCTTCCCCAGCCACCTCACTAGCCCTGGCCCTGGCATTACCCTCCAGTAGGGCATGGGGAAGCCAGGAAGAGACAGACATCTGGGGCCACAGGAGTGTCCCCTATGACCTCTGTGTCCTAGTTGTTGAATGGGCATAAGGAGTCACCCAGGGCCCCTGGAACCAGGAGGGAGAATCTAGCCCTGGAATCTTCTCTGATGGGACTTGGTGAGAATCATGGAGGGACAGCATTTAGTGCCAGTTCATTCACAGGATAAAAGCACAACACGAGGTCACATGGGATGCTGATGTCAGTGTTTTCTTACCCAGGCCACATTCAGAGCACTCACTCAGGGACTTGGAGGAAGGAGAATAACTGATATTAATTTAAAAGAACAAAAACGCTGGATCATGGGCACTCCTGATGCTCTTACAAAACAACGCCCAACATTCCCTCCTCATCCTCTCCATAGTGGGGAAACTGAGGCGGTCAGGATTTGGCCAAGATCACATAGTGGTTTCTGAATGTTTACTGATTACATCTGACCAAACTCCTTTTTCTGAATTTCACGTCTTTAATTTTGTCAGTGATGTTTTTGGGCAGCTCTGTGACAAATTTCACCTGGTCAAGGATGAAGCAAACACATCCTATTCAGGCTGGTACCATATGGTAGACTCACTAGGCTCCACAACGAATGTCACATTGTCCTCTGACCCGCTAAGCTGGACGCAGCCCTGTGACGTGCTCTGACCAGTGAAATGTGAGTGGGAGCGAAGTGTGCCACCTCGAACACAACACTTGGGAACAACTGGGTCTGGCCACCTCTCTGTCCATCTCTTATGGCACCTGGTAGTTACCTATGGTGGGTGCTCTTTTATCCTTGTCTCAGGAGGACCATCGTGGACATGTGGCATGAGCAAGGAAGAGATTTCCCTTATTATAAGCCATTAAGACTTTGGGGCTATTTATTACCCACAGTAACATCTAGCCCATCCTAACTGGTACACATCCTCCATTCTCCTCTCTATGAGGCAGCACAACCTAACATTCAAAGCATGATCTCTGTCGTTAGATACACATGGATTTGAGTTCCAGCTCCATCCTTTCATTAACTTCAACCCCAGACAATTTACTTGGGAGTCTTTAAGCCTCCATTTCTGCTCCATAAAATGGATGGTTACACCATCTCAGGTTTGAAGAGAATTAAATGAAATAATAAAACATATAAAGCTTTGAGTCCAGGGCCTGGCACACATAGTGAATGCTCAATAAATGTTAGCTATATACCTTTATGTCCAGATTGTAAACATTCAGAAAATGCAGCAACTATTACAAAAGAAATGAAGGAAATATTAAGCCTGTGGCATATGTTTCCTTTCAAACTGTTTTTTAACAGATAGGATAATATTATGTATATTCATTCCCACCCTGCTTTCTACTCTTAATAAGATATTGTTGTGATATTTTAATGTTACAAATAAAAAGATCTGTATCATCTTTTTAAATTATAGGACATTAAATACCATGAATAATTCAATCACTTCTCTATTGCTGGACATTTCCATAGGTTGCACATGGCACTGAAAACAAATGAAGTAAATTAAAACTGAAGTAAATGAAGTAAAAAAAAAATCAGAATGTATTGTTTGCTAGAATAAATATTTGTTAACTTTTGTTTGCTCTGTATCTACATATGCATTAGGTTGCAATTTACAATGTTTTTTCTTATCACAAATAAGGTTTTTAAAAAGTATGGCAGTTGTTTTCAATTTTTTTTTTAATTTGAAAGATTACAAATAATCTATTTTTTTTTTTAATTTCAGAAATAGAATTTAGTGATTCATCACTTACATATACTACCCAGGGATCATCCCAAAAAGTGTCCTCCTTAATGCCCCTTGCTCATTTAGCCCATCCCATCCAACACCACACCAGTGGCCCTCTGTTTGTTCTCCTTATTTAAGAGTCTCATCATTTGTCTCCCTCTCTGTTTTTATATTATTTTTGCTTCCCTTATGTTCATATATTTTGTTTCTTAAATTCCACATGAGTGAAATCATGTGATATTTGTCTTACTCTCACTTATTTAACTTAGCATAATACACTGTAGTTTCATTTACACTGTCACAAGTGGCAAGATTTCATTCTTTTTGATTGATGAGTAATATTCCATTGTATATATATACCACATCTTCTTTATCCATTCATTAGTCAATAGACATTTGGGCTCTTTTCATACTTTGGCTATTGTTGATAGTGCTGCTATAAACATTCGGGTCATGTTCCCCTTTGAATCAGCAGTCCTGTAACCTTTGGATAAATACCTAGTAGTGAATTTCTGGGTCATAGTGTACTTCTATTTTTAATTTTTTTGAGGAACCTTCATACTCTTTTCCAGTGTGGCTGCACCAGTTTGCATTCCCACCAGCAGTGCAAAAGGGTTCATCTTTCTCCACATCCTCATCAACATCTGTCATTGCCTGAGTTGTTAATTCTATCTGTTCTGACAGATGAGAGGGAGTATCTCATTGTGGTTTTGATTTGTATTTCCCTCATGATGAGTCATGTTGAGCATCTTTTCATGTGTCTGTTAGCCATCTGGATGTCTTCTTTGGAAAAGTATCTTTCATGTCTTTTGCCCTTTTCTTCACTGGATTATTTGCTTTTTAGGTGTTGAGTTTGGTAAGTTCTTTATAGATTTTTGAGTACTGACCCTTTATCTGATATGTCATTTCGAAATTTCTTCTACCAATCCACTGATTGCCATTTAGCTTGCTGATTGTTTCCTCTGCTGTGCAAGAGCTTTTTATCCTGATGAGGTCCCAAGAGTTCATTTTTGCTTTTGTTTCTCTTGCCTCCGAAGACATGGCAAGTAAGAAGTTGATGCGGCCGAGGTCAAAGAGGTTGTTGCCTGTTTTCTCCTCTAGGATTTTGGTGGCTTCCCACCTCATGTTTAGGTCTTTCATCCATTTTGAGTTTGCTTTTGTGTATGGTGTAAGAAAATGGTCCACGTTCAGTCTTCTGCATGTCGCTGTCCAGTTTTCCCAGTACCATTTGCTGAAGAAACTGTCTTTTCTATTACATATTCTTTATTGCTTTGTCAAAGATTAGCTGGCCATAGGTTTGTGGGTCCATTTCTGGGTTCTCTATTCTGTTCAATTGATCTAAGTGTCTGTTTTTGTGCCAGTACCATACTGTCTTGATGATTACAACTTTGTAACGCAGCTTGAAGTCTGGAATTGTGATACCTCCAGCCTATGTTTTCTTTTTCAGGATTTCTTTGGCTATTTGGGGTCTTTTCTGATTTCATACAAATTTTAGGAATGTTTGTTCTAGCTCTGCGAAGAATACTGGTGTTATTTTGATAGGGATTGCATTGAATACGTAGACTGATTTAGGTAGTATCGATATCTTAACAATATGTTCTTCCTATCCACGAGCATGGAATGTTTTTCCATTTTTCTGTGTCTTCTTCAATTTCTTTCATGCACTTTCTTTTTTAAAATTTTTTTTTCAACGTTTATTTATTTTTGCGACAGAGAGAGACAGAGCATGAGTGGGGGAGGGGCAGAGAGAGAGGGAGACACAGAATCGGAAACAGGCTCCGAGCCATCAGCCCAGAGCCTGACGCGGGGCTCAAACTCCCAGACCGCGAGATCGTGACCTGGCTGAAGTTGGACGCTTAACCGACTGCGCCACCCAGGCGCCCCTCATGCACTTTCTATAGTTTTCAGTTTACAGATTTTTCACCCCTTTGGTTAGATTTATCCCTAGGTATTTTATGGTGTTTGGTGCAATTGTAAATGAGATAGATTCCTTGATTTCTCTTTCTGCTGCTTCATTATTGGTGTATAAAAATGCAACTGATTTCTGAATACTGATTTTGTATCCTGCGACTTGGCTGAATTCATGTATCAGTTCTAGCAGTTTTTTGGTGGAGATTTTTGTGTTTTCCACATAGAGTACCATGTCATCTATGAACACTGAAAGTTTGACTTCCTCCCTGCTGATTTGGATGCCTTTTATTTCTTTGTATTGTCTTATTGCTGAGGCTAGGACCTCCAATACTATGTTGTATAATAGTGGTGAAAATGGACATCCTTGTTGTAGCCCAGACCTTAGAGAGAAAGCTCTCAGTCTTCCCCCATTGAGGATATTATTTGTGGGTCTTTCTTATACGGCCTTTATGATCTTGAGGTATGATCCTTCTATCCCTCCTTTCTTGAGGGTTTTTATCAAGAAAGGATGCTGTATTTTGTCAAATGCTTTTTCTACATCTATTGAGAGGATCATGTGGATTGTATCCTTTTACTAATGTGATGAATCACATTGGTTAATTTGTGGATATTGAATCAGCCCTGCATCCTAGGAATAAATCCCACTTGATCGTGGTGAATAGTTCTTTTAATGTATTGCTTGATCCAGTTGCCTAGTATCTTGTTAAGAATTTTTCGATTAAGCTTCATCAGGGAAATTGGTCTGTAGTTCTCCTTTGTAGAGCAGTCTTTGGTTTTGGATTAAAGGTAATGCTGGACTCATAGAATGAGTTTGGAAGTTTTCCATCCACTTCAATTTGTTAGAACTGCTTCAAAAGAATAGGTGGTAACTCTTCTTTAAATGTTTGGTAGAATTCCTCTGGAAAGCCATCTGGCCATGGACTCTTTGTTGGGAGGTTTTTGATTGCTCATTCAATTTCTTCAGTGGTTTTGGATCTCTTCAAAGCTTCCATTTCCTCCTGTTTCAGTTTCGGTAATTTATATGTTTCTAGGAATATGTCCATTTCTTCCTGATTGCCCAATTTGTTGGCATATAATTGCTCATAGTACGGTCTTCTTATTGTTTGTATTTCTGTGATGTTGGCTGTGGTATCTCCTCTTTTATTCATGATTTTAATTATTTGGATCATTTCCTTTTTATTTTTGATCAATCTGGCTAGGGGGTTATCAATTTTGTTAATTATTTCAAAGAACCAGCTCCTGGTTTTGTTGAACTGTTCTACTGTTTTGTTTTTTTGCTGGTTTGTTTGTTTTTGATTTCGATATCATTGATTTCTGCCCTAATATTATTATTACCTTCTTCTGCCTGTTTGGGCTTTATTTGCTATTCTTTTTCCAGCTCCTTTAGGTGTAAGGTTGCATTGTGTATTTGACATTTTTCTTCCTTATGTTTGTAATTAGTTGATTTATATACTTGAGTTCCATCACGTTGGGGGCACAAATGTTTACAATTGTAGATCTTCTTGGTGGATAGACCCTTTAATTATGATACAATGCCCTTCCTCATCTCTTGTTACAGTCTTTATTTTAAAACCTAATTTGCCTGGTATAAGTATGGCTACTCCAGCTTTCTTTTGGCAACCATTAGCATTATAGATGATTCTCCATCCCTTTATTTTCAATTTTCATGTATCTTTAGGTCTACAATGAGTCTCTTGTAAGCAGCATATAGATAGATCTTTTTTTCTTACCCCTTGTGATGTCCTATGTCTTTTGATTGTTTAGTCCATTGACATTTATTTAGATTGAGTACTGAAAGATGTGAATTTTGTACCATTGTGTTGCCTGTAGATTTGTGGTTTCTGATGATGTTGTCTGGTCCTTTCTAATCTTTGTTGCTTTTGGTCTTTTCTGTTTTGTTTTGTCTTTTCTCCAAAGATTCCCACTTAAAATTTCTAGTAGGGCTGGTTTAGTGGCAGTGAACTCCTTTACTTTTTGAATGTCTAGCAAACTCTTTATCTCTCCTTCTATTTTGAATGACAGCTTTGCTAGATAAAGAATTCTGGCTGCATATTTCACTGATTCAGCACCCTGAATATACCTTGTGACTCCTTTCTGACCTGCCAAGTTTCTGTTTACAGGTTCACTGCAAACCTGATCTGACTTCCCTTGTACATTAAGGACATTTTTTCTCTTGCTGCTTTCAGAATTCTTTCCTTGTCTGTGTATTTTCTGAATTTGACTATAATACGCCTTGGCAGTTGTCGTTTTCTGTTCAAACTAATGGGAGTTCTCTGTGCTTCTCGGATTTTGATGTCTGTGTCATTCTCCAGATTATGAAAGTTTACCACTATAATTTGTTCACATAAACTTTCTGCCCATTTTTCTCTGTCTTCCTCTTCTGGGACTCCTATTTTTCAGATGTTATTCCTTTTTTTCTTTTAAGTCACTGAGTTCTCTAGTTCTTGTATCATGCTCTTTTGCCAGTTTCCCTCCTTTTTTCTGCTTCATTATTCTGATTATTTTATCTTCTATTTTACTGATTCACTGCTCTGCTTTGTCCATCAATGCCATGGTGGCATCCATTTGATATTGCATGACAGTTTTAGCATTTTTAATTTCATCCTGAACAGATTTTATTTCTTCTATCTCTGAAGAAATGGATTTTATAATTTTTTCCACCCCAGCTAGTACTCCTATTATTGTGGTTCTAAATTCTAGTTCAGACATCTTGCTTATATCTGTGCTGATTACGACCCTATCATTTCTTCCTGTTCTTTCTTTTGCGGTGAATCCCTCATTTTATAAACCTCCACCAAAACGTCACCCTAATTCCCACCCTTACCCTACACTTAACCCACACCCGTGCATGGGACCTCATTTCAGCCTCCAGGGAGATCACAGGACTGGTATCCCATCAGTACTGGCAACGTCCCTGAGATGAACCCTAACCCTAGCTCAGGCTCTCTCCCAACAGGGACACAATTCCTAAGTCTGAGAATGCCAGGCACACAGGGGCCAGAAGCAGTGGGTATTACTCGGCATGGAACATGAAATGTCACCATGTCATTGCCAAAGCCCGGATGCAGCTGTATAAGGGAGGGTACTGAGGAACAACTGAAGAGTGGCCCATACAGGAGGCTGGCCCTGGCACTCAAAGACTACGCCTGAGTGGCACCCTCCCATGCGCCCTCCACTCAGCCTTCGGGGAGACCACAGCACTGCAGGGGGTTCAGCGCCTGGAGCCTCCTGGGACGTAACCCTAACGGTACCCTCACAGAAACCACCACCGAACCCTCACCCTAACTCCCAACCTAACCCTACACCTGACCAACACCTGCACATGGGCCCTCAGTTAAGCCATCCAGGGCAATCACAGGACTGGTGTTGCTTCGGCCCTGGTGACATCACTAGACCGAAACCTAACCCTAGGTCAGGCTCTCTCCTGATGTGAACCAAACTCCCAAGTCTGAGACACCAGGCACACACACGGGGGCCAGAAGTGGTGCGGAATTACTCACCATGCAACGTGGAAGTCACGATGTCATTGCCAATCCTGGATGAAGCTGCATAACGGGGATCCTGAGACCCAACCGAACAATACGCTGCACCGGAGGCTGGCCATGGCACCCATAAAATAAGCCTGAGCAGCACCCTCCCAAGTGCCCTCCACTCATACCCTCCGGGGAGAACACTGCACTGTCAGGGGTTCGCACTGCCCTGTCACTTTGGCCCTGGCAACGTCCCGGGACCGAACCCTAACCCTAGCTCAGGCTCTCTCCCGATGGGCACCCAAATTCTGAGAATGCCAGGTGCTAAGGGCCCAGAACCAGTGGGGGAATACTAGGCATGGAAAATGGAAGTCACCATGTCATTGTCACAGAGAGAATGGAGCAGCCTAAGAGGGATCCTGAGGTCCAACCAAAGGATGGCCCACACCGGAGGCTGACCTTAGCACCCAAAGAATAAGCATGAACAGCACCCTCCCATGGGCCCTCCAGTGAGCCCTCCAGGGAGACCATTGCACAGCTGGGGGGTTGGCACCTGGAGCTTCCTGGGACCTAACCCTAAGCCTAACTGGTACCCTCACCATAACCCTCCACCAAACCCTCACCCTAACTCCCTCCCTAACCCTACACCTGACACACACCCATGCATGGGCCCTCATTTCAGCCCTCCAGGGAGATCAGAGGACTGGTGTCGCTTTGACCTTGGTGACATCCCTGGACCGAACCCTAACCCTAACTCAGGCTCTCTCTGATGGGGACCCAATTCCTAAGTCTGAGAAAGCCAGGCATACGGGGCTCAGAAGTGGTGCAAAATAATTCAGCATGGAACATGGAACATCACCATGTCATTGCCAAAGCCCAAATGGAGCTGCACAAGGGGGTTCCTGAGGCCCAACCAAAGAGTGGCCCGCACAGGAGGCTGGCTCTGGCCCCCAAAGACTGAGCCTGAGCGGCACCCTCCCATGTGCCCTCCCCTCAGCCCTCTGGGGAGACTACTACACTGCCAGAGGTTCAGCGCCTGGAGCCTCCTGGGATCTAACCCTAACCATAACCAGTACCCTCACCATAACCCTCCACGAACCCTCACCCTAACTCCCACCCTAACCCTAAACCTGACCCACACCCATGCATGGGTACTCATTTCAGCACTCAAGGGTGATCATGGGACTGGTGTCGTTTTGTCCCTGGTGAAGTCCCTGGACCGAACCATAACCCTAGCTCAGGCTCTCTCCTGACAGGGACCCAATTCCTAAGCCTGAGAACGCCAGGCACACGGGGCCCAGAAGCGGTGCGGGATTACTCAGCATGGGACATGGAAGTTACTATGTCATTGCCAAAGCCCAGGTGGAGCAGCATAAGGGGGGTCCTGAGGCCCAACCAAAGAGTGGCCGACTAGAGGCTGGCCCTGACACCTCAAGACTAAGCCTGAGTGACACCCTCTCAGGTGCCCTCCACTCAGTCCTCTGGGGAGACCACTGTGCTGCCGGGGTTCAGCGCCTGGAGCCTCCTGGGACTTAACTCTAACCCTAACCAGTACCCTCAACACTCACCCTACCTCCCACCCTAACCCTACACCTGTCCCATGCCCATGCATGGGCCCTCATTTCAGCCCTCCAGGTAGATCAAGGGACTGGTGTCGCATCAGACCTGGAGACGTCCCTGGAACGAACACTACACATGCTCAGTCACTCTCACGATGGGTATCCACTTCCTAAGTCTGAGAACACCAGGCACACAGGGCCCTGAAGCAGTGTGGGATTACTGGGCAAGGAACGGGGAAGTCACTATGTCATTGCCAAACCCTGGATGGAGCTGGACAGGGGTTCCTGAGGCCCAACCGAAAAGTGGCCCATTACAGAGACTTGCCCTGGCACCCAAAGAGTAAGTCTCAGTGGCACCCTCCTATGTGCCCTCCACTCATACCCTCCAGGGAGACCTCTACCGTGCCAGGGGTTCGGCTCCTGGAGCTTCCTGCGACCTAACCCTAATCCTAACCTGTACCCTCACTATAACACTCCACTGAAACCTCATCCTAACTCCTACCCTAACCCTCCACCTGATCGGCACCCACGCATGGTCCCTCATTTCAACCCTGCAGGTACATCACAGGACTCATGTCGCTTCAGCCCTGTCTATGTCCCAGGACCGAACCCTAACCCTAGCTCAGGCTCTCTCCCAATGGAGACCCAATTCCTAAGTCTGAGAATGCCAGGCACACGGGGCCCAGAAGCAGTGTGGGATTACTCGGCATGGACATGGAATTTCACCATGTCCTTGTCAAAGCCCGGATGGAGCTGCACAAGGGGGTTCCTAAGGCCCATCTAAAGAGTGGCCCACTTGGGAGGCTGGCCCTGGCACCCAAAGAGTAAGCCTGAGCATCACCTTCCCATGAGCCCAGCACTCATACTCTCCAGGGAGACCACTGCAATGTCAGGGGTTCAGCGCTTGGAGCCCCTGGGACCTAACTCTAACCAGTGCCCTAACCATAATCCTCCACTGGACCCTCACCCTAACTCCTACCCTAACCCTACACCTGACCCGCACCCGTACATTGGCCCTCTTTTCAGCCATCCAGGGAGATCACGGGACTGGTGTCGCTAAGGCCCTGGTGACGTCCCTGGACTAAACCCTGACCCTAGCTCAGGCTCTGTCCCCATGGGGACCCAATTCCTAACTCTGAGAACATCAGGTACATGGAGCCCTGCAGCAATGTGGGATTATTCAGCATGGAATGTGGAACATGGACATTTCATACCAAAGGCCAGATGGAGCTGCAAAACGGGGTTCCTGAGCCCCAACTGAAGAGTGACCCACAATGGAGACTGGCCCTGGCACCCAAAGAGTAAGCCTCAGCTGTACCCTCCCATGCACCCTATATTCAGCCCTCCAGGGCGACCACTGCACTGTCGGGGGTTCAGCTCCTGGAGCTTCCTGGGACCTAACCCTAACCCTAACAGGTTCCCTCACCTTAACACTCCACTTAACCCTCACCCTAACTCCCACCCTAACCCAACACCTGACCAGAACCCTCATATGGGCCCTCATTTCAGCCCTCCAGGTAGATCACGGGACTGGTGTGGCTCCAGCCCTGGCAACGTCCCTGGACCGAACCCTAACCCCAGCTCAGGCTCTCTCCTGCTGGGGACCCAATTCCTAACTCTGAGAACTCTAGGCACACGGGGCCCAGAAGTGGTGAGGGATTACTCAGAATTGAACAAGGAACATCTCCATGTCACTGCCAAAGCCCGGATGGAGCTGCACAAGGGGGTTCCTGAGGCCCAACTGAAGTGCGGCCCACACCAGCGGCTGGCCTTGGAAACCAAAGACTAAGCCTGAGCAGCACCCTCCCATGAGCCCTACACTCAGCCCTCCGGAGAGTCCACTACACTGCCAGGGGTTCGGCACCTGGAGCCTCCTGGGACCTAACCCTAATTGGTACCCTCACCATAACTCTCCACTGAACCCTCATCCTAACATACACACTAACCCTACAACTGACCCACACCAATGCCTGGGCCCTCACTGCAGCCCTCCAGGTAAATCACAGGAATGGTGTCGCTTCGGCCCTGGCGACATCCCTGGACCAAACCCTAACCCTAGCTCAGGATCTAACCGATGGGAACCCAATTCCTAACTCTGAGGATCCTAGGCACATGGGGCCCAGAAGTGGTGCGGGATTTCTCGGCATGGAACATGGAACATCACCATGTCATTGGCAAAGCCCGGATGGAGCTAAACAAAAGTGTTCCTGAGGCCCAACTGAAGAGCGGTCCACACATGAGGATGGCCCTGGCTGCGAAAGAATAACCCCGAAAATCACTCTCCCGTGCGCCCTCCACTCAGCTCTCCAGGGAAAACACTGCACTGTCAGGGGTTGGGCACCTGGAGCTTCCTGGGACCTAACCCTAACCCTAACCAGAGCCCTAACTGTAACCCTCCACCGAAACCTCACCCTCATAGCCACCCTACCCCTACACATGACCCGCACTCCCGCATTGACCCTCATTTCAGCCCTTCAGGGAGATCACAGGACTGGTGTCTCTTCAGCCCCGGTGATGTCCCTGGACCGAACCCTGACCCTAGCTCAGGCTCTGTCCCCATGGGGACCCAATTCCCAACTCTGAGAATGCCAGGCACACGGGGCCCAGAAATGGTAGAGAATACTTGTCATGGAACATGGAAGGTCACCATATCATTGCCAAAGCCCAGATGGAGTTGCACAAGGGGGTTCCTGAAGCTCAACCAAAGAGTGGCCCACTTGGGAGGCTGGCCCTGGCACCCAAAGAGTAAACCTGAGTGGCACCCTCCCATGCACCCTCTACAGCCCTCTGGGTAGTCCACTGCACTTCCGGAGGTTCGGCGCCTAGAGCCTCCTGGGACCTAACCCTAACTGGTACCTTCACCGTAACCCTACATCGAACCCTCAGCCTAACTCCCACCCTAACCCTACACCTGACCTGTGTCCATGCATGAGCCCTCATTTCAGCCCTCCAGGTAGAGCATGGGACTGGTGTCGCTTTGGGCCTGGCGACGTCCTTGGTCTGAACCGTAACCCTAGCTCAGGCTCTCTCCTGATGGGGACCTAATTCCTAACTCTGAGAATGCCAGACACAGGGGGGCCAGAAACAATGCGGGATTACTTGGCATGGAACATGGAACATCACCATGTCATTGGCAAAGCCCGGATGGAGCTGCACAAGGGGGTCCTGAGGCCCAACGGAAGAGTGGCACAATACAGAGGCTGGACCTGGCACCCAAAGAGTAAGCCTCAGAGGCACCCTCCCATGTGCCCTACATTCAGCTGTCAGGGAGACCACTGCAAGGCCGGGGGTTCGGTGCCTTGAGCTTCCTGGGACCAAACCATAACCGGGACCTTCACCGTAACCCTCCACCGAACCCTCACCATTACCCGCACAATAACCCTGCACCTGACCCGCACCCATGCTTGGTCCCGCATTTCTGCCCTCCAGGTAGAATACGGAACTCATTTCACTTTGGCCCTGTCAACGTCCCTGGACTGAACCCTAATCCTGTGGCAGGATTACTCAATATGGAATGTGTAACATGATCATGTTATTGCCAAAGCTCCGATGGAGCTGCTCAAGGGGGTTCCTGAGGTCCAACCATACAGTGGCCCACGAGAGGGGCTGGCCCTGGAACCCAAGACTAAGCTGAACAGCATCCTCCCTTGTGCCCTACACTCAGCCCTCTGGGTGGACCACTGCAGTGCTGGAGTTCGGCACTAGGAGCCTCCTGGGACCTAACCCTAACTGGTACCCCAATCTTAACCCTCCCCCGAACCCTCAGCCAACTCCCACCCTAACCCCACACATGACCCGCACCCACGCATGGCCCTCATTTCAGCCCTCCGGGGAGATCCAGGAATTGGGTGTCCCTTTGGCCCTGGTAACGTCCCAGGACCAATTCCTAACCCTAGCTCAGGCTCTCTCCCAAAGGGGACCCAATTCCTAATTCTGAGAATGCCAGGCACAGAGGGCCCAGAAGCGGAGCAGGATTACTCGGCATGGAGCATGGAACATCACCACATCATTTCCAAAGCCCGGACGGAGCTGCACAGGGTGCTCACAGCTCTATCCCCAGACCTATCCCAGTCTGAGCCTGAGCCCAAGTCCACACCCCAAAGCCAAACCCCTGACCCCAACCCAAACCCCTAATCCAAACCCGAACCCTTCCCAAACCCTTAACCCTAACCCCTAAACCCTGAACCCTAACCCCTATCCTAACTCCTATCCATACCTCCTAGCCCTAGCCCTAGTCCTAACCCCCAACCCACATATGAAAAGAAAAGGTAGAACTACATCTATTTAGAATCCTAAGATGACATCATCTTATATACAGTACTTCCTAAAGAATCAACAAAAACGTTTGGAGTTGGTCACCTAACTCCTAATTCAGGAAAGTTACAAGACAAATATTGATGCACAAATATCTCACTGATTTGTATATTCTAGCAATGAATCTCATGAAGAGGAATTTAAGAAAACAATTCCATTTTAGGTAACATCAACACTCAAAAAAATACTTTGGAATAGATGTCAAAAACACTGCCGAAAGATATTAAAAACAATCTAAAATATACTATTGCTGAATGGCAATAATACACAATGCAACATATAGATTCAATGTGAATCCCAGGAAAATTCACAAGGGCCTCTGAGAAAAAAAAACACAAGCCAATCCTAACAGTCATATGGAAAATCAAGGGGCGGCAAAATAAACAAAATAATCAAAAAAAAAAAAAAATCAAAGGTAGATGCTCATATTTCCCAATTTCGAATCTTAAAACATAGCAACAATAAATAAAACATTGTGATACTGTCATAAAGGTACACGTACAGATCAGTGGGAATTAATTGAGAACCCATAAATAAACCATTTAATCTATGGTCAACTGAATTTTGACAAAGGCAGACAACATAACATTGGGGAAACAAAGGTCTATTCAACAAAGGGTGCTAGACAACTGGCTATTCATATGCAGAGGAATGAAATTGGACCCTTACCCTCACACCACATACAAACATTAACTCAAAGTGGATCAAAAGCTTAAATGCAAGCGGTAAACTTATAAACTCCAGAAGAAATCAATGGAGATAAATCTTCCTGAGCATTGAGTTTAACAATGTTCTCGGAGCTGACACCAAAGCACGAACAAGGATAAATTTAGTTTCCTCAACATTAAAAACCTTTGTACATCAAAAGGTGCTATCCCAAATGTGAAAAGAGAATGCCTAGAATGGAAGAAAGTATTTGCACATTGTTCGTCTGGTAAGAGTCTGTTATACAGAATATATAAAGAGCCATACAATTCATCATCATCAACAACAAAGTTTTTAAATGGACAAAGGAACTGGACACACCTTTCCCCAGGGAGATCATACAAATGGTGAATAGACATGAAAAGATGTTAAACATCATTAGTCCTTATGGAAATGAAGATTTAAACCATAGGTAGATACCCTTTTACACTAAAATTGCTATCACCAAGAAAACTACAGAATAACAAATGTTGGCAAAGATGTTGACAAATTGGAACCCTTAAACGTGCTTGTGGAAATGTAAAATGGTGGAGGCTAGGTGTAAAATAGTTTGGCATTTCCTCAAAAAGATAAAAACACAGAATTACAACATGACTCAACAACTCTACTCCTAGATGTGTATCCGGATGAATTGAAAACAGTAGTTTGAAAAAAGAGCACGTGCACAAACATACACAGCAGCACTGCTCAGAGTAGCCCAATGGTAGAAACTATGCAAATGCCCCTCGGTGGGTTAACGGATAAACAAACTGGGGCAGACCCACGAACAGCAATATTATTCCGTCCCGTAAAGGAATGAAGTAACACGGCGCGGCCGCAGGGAACAGAAGCTAACACAGACTGAGAAGCTAACACAGACTCCACCTCTGCACACACGCCCGGAAATTGAAAGCGAAGCCTTGAGCCGACATGCCTGCTCCCGGGTTCATGGCAGCCTCTTCCCAGCAGCCCAAACGTGGAAGCAACCCGAGCGACCGAGGCCAGACGAATAAATAAACACGATGCGGTCTCTACGCGACGGAATGGGCTCGGCCTCCCCAAGGGCGGGAATTCTGACACCTGCCACGACACGGACTGAACCTTGCAAGTCTTCATGCTGAGGGAAACAGGCTGCAAGACAAATACTCTCCTTTCCAAATAAACCCATTGTTGCTGGTAGAAACCGGTGGCGTTATATGTAAGGTAAACGGAACTAATCAGTAAGCGCACTCGCAGGACACGAGATCAACACACAAACACCACGTGCACATCGACACACTCCCGACGACCCGTCGGAAAGAGAAAGTAAGAGACGGTCCCATTTACAACCGCATCACAAGGAACGAAGGGCTGGGGGGGGGGGGTATCTAAGCAAGGAGGTGACAGACCTGCTCTCTGAGGACAGGACACTGGGGACAGAAACGGAGGAAGACGCAAGGGGACGGAAAGCTACTCTGCGCTCCTGGAGGTGAAGGAACCGACCCTGTGACCACGTCCGTCCTGCCCGGAGCGACCTGCAGATGCGGGGCCGTCGCAGACACGGAACAGACGCCCCGACCCGCACGCGGAGGCGGGACGGACCCCGCGCGGCCAGAGCGGCGGGAGCGCGAGCACCGCCCGGGCACCTGCTCCCGGACCGCGAACCGCGTGAGGACGCGGCGGGAACCGAGTCGGCGCGGGGCAGGAACAGGGACGCGCGGCCCCGCGGCCCCGGAGCCCGGAGCGGGAAGACCCGGCGGCCGCGCGCGCAGCCCCGCGGGGGACACAGTGTCACCGCGCACGAAGCCGCGCCGGGCCCCTTCCCCGCTGGGTCCCCTGAACACCGAATGAAGTAACACGGCGCGGCCGCAGGGAACAGTAAGTGGCTCCTCAGGAAGCTAACACAGACTCCACCTCTGCACACACGCCCGGAAATTGAAAGCGAAGCCTTGGGCCGACATTCCTGTTCCCGGGTTCATAGCAGCCTCTTCCCAGCAGCCCAAACGTGGAAGCAACCCCGCTCCGGAAGCTCCTCCTCCGCCGGCCTCGTTTTCTCCCCACCTGCTCCTTCTGCGGCGGGTCCTGAGGAGACCAGGTTCTTGTCGGTGTGAACGTGGGCCCACGTGCCCGGAAGCCTCAACAGCGGGTCCGGAGGAGACCCGTTCCCGTCTCTGTGGCCGCGGCCCCACATCCCCCGGAAGTCCCCACAGCGGGTCCTGAAGAAGCGGAGCTCCTGTTCCGCAGGAGGCGGGCTGAATGCGCGTGCGCGCGCAGGCGTCGGGGAGAGGGGCTCGGACGCCCCCTGCAGGCGGTGGAGGTAGTGCAGGACACGCTGGGCTCACAGGTCCGAGGAGGCAGCGCCCTCTCTTGGCCGCCCGCTGAATCAATTACATTTTGGAAACTGGAACTGAAGTGGAGCCCACTTTCCCCAACTTCGCCGAAAATAGTTAAGAATCAATTAATTGGAAACCGTATGAAATGAAATGTACACACAAACTTTACAAGCTACAGCAAAATTCACTGGAAACTGTAGATAAATTTAAAATGCAAACACAAGGGGCAGCTATTCCTGACCACTGGTCCTGTCCCTCTGCTTTAATAAAACCACCTTTTTCCACCAAAGATGTCTTGAAGAATTCTTTCTTGGTCGTGGGCTCCGGACCCGGCGAACCCCACTATCATCCTAAAAGCCTCATCATTTATATGGCGCCCCTCGTGTGGGGCAATGAGTCTTTTCATCTGGACTCAGAGCCAGTGAAAACTTGATGAGTACTCTTTCCTTACTTTACCCTCATTTCAGGGCCTTTTGAGAAGTATTGTCTTATGGGAACACTTTCATGTTGATCGCTCAGGCTGCCATCCTCTCAACCGTGGCTACTCTATGGGGAGGAGAAACCTGCCTTATGACTGGAAGTTACCACCCTGGCCAGAATGGTAACATCTGTAATGAACTAAGATTGACTATGGAGCATGACACCAATAAAACCCCTTGGAAATGTTGGCCGGGTACCTTGCTTACAGAGTTCCCAGTAGCCTTACCAGGTGCATTAAGAATGTCACTTCCTGGCAGGTACAGGAACCTCAGGATACTTTGGGGACCTCATGAAGATGAATCTGCCGAAATCTGCAGGTATTGACGGCAGGTCTGACAGCAAGTACTTGGCTTGGCTTCTGGCCTAGAGAGGCTACTAAAATTTCAATCTAGAGGTTCCTTATGAAAGGTTCCAGCAAAACAAACTTTCAAAGGTCTATATGATCAATCACTAGTCTTGCTGAGCTTATGTAAATAATTAAGCCACGTATGTGAAAACTGGACTTGTTTTACAAACAAACTAGTCTTGATTTGGCTTCCTCTGTAAATAAGGGTTTTTAGAGAGAAAAACTGTTTCAATAATGCACCTTTGTGGATGTAAAATTCTCGTTCTGATAGTCTATAAATGTTGTTTGCCTAAGCTGGACAACTTGAGATACACTTGAAAAAAAATGTCACAATAGCACAGATATGGACAATCTTCTTGCTTGTTATTCTGTGCAGATAGAAACAGGACCCCATGGGCATATGATTGTTTACACAACTAAAAATGGGATGGACTCCTCCAATAACTGCATATGGAAAGTGTTTTCTCACTGTAGACCTATCAATAGATAGACCAAAGTGGTTTTCTTAATTATTCACTTGAGGCTGGGTTAATTGATATGTCTCTAAATGAATATACAAGTCATAGCCTTCCTGAACCTGATCTGACAGTTACTAGAAACCCACCCCATATAAACCCAGGAGACATGATGCATTTAAAGGATTGGAAGTCTAATACAGCAGGGGTTTTAACCCCCCTTACCGGGTTGTATTATGTACTCCCACTGTAGTAAAATTAGAAGGTCATCCTTCATGGACTCACATATCAAGAATTAAACCTGAACCTTCCTCATAGGAATCTAGTATGCAAGCTGACACGCTTTCTTATTCCTGTGAACCAGTGGAAGGCCTCAAATCCCTCTTCAAATGACAGTAATGGACTGAAGGAAAATTACCAAGGGTTTGTTTGGTTTTTTTTTTATATTTAGGCTTCTCTTTCCCATAATATGAGCTTTATTTTGTTGTCTTTTCCTGTGTCTTCCTGCCTGGTGCCAAGCCTCCTTCACTGCCATAACTTCTAGGAGACAGAGGATCGTTTCTACTCAAGGAGGTTCATATATGTTGTCTACTTTGGATTGGCTGCCTCTGCTTGTGGTAACTCCTATATATAAATACCTTCCCCAACTGACCAATGTTGATCCATAGGTAGGGACATCTCTACACCCCTACTCAGCAGGAAGAAGTTACAGAAGGAACCTGAAAGATTTTAAGGGTCAAAATTGCTCAGTGGGGAATGATATTGAAAATAAAGGCAGAAGGAAATGGCAGATAAAATTAAATTTCCTTATAACCTGCATCCTGTTGGCAAATACTTGAGGCAGGCAGAGTAAAATGTTTGTCCAGGAACTCCCTACTGTCTTAATGCTAATGCTTTGCTAGGGGGAAAAACAACCTTAGCTTGACAATAGCTAGGCCTCCAATATCCTGTGAGTCTTCTTTAGCATATGAAAATCTCACTGGAAACTTCCCCTGGACTTTACCTCCCCAAAGTATATAACCAGTCTCTCCTCATGGTCCCGGAGCAGCTCTTCCTGTCCACAGGTCCTGTTCCCGTGCTTTAATAAAATCACCATTTTGCATGAAAAAATAGGAAGGAAGGAAGGAAGGAAGGAAGGAAGGAAGGAAGGAAGGAAGGAAATGCAAACACAAGGGGCACTTGGGTGGCTCAGTCGGTTAAATGCCTCTTCCACTCAGGTCATGGTCTCCTGATTGGTGAGATCGGCCCTACATTGGGCTCTGTGCAGACATCGCCAATCTCTCAAAATAAATAAACATTTAAAAAAAAGTACAGACACAAATACCAATCCAAAAAAGAGAAAAATTGATAACACGGTCTTTATAAAATTAAAACTTCTACCCTGATAAACTGTGTTCAAAGAACCAAAAGACAAGCCACAAACTGGGAGAAAATACTTGCAAACCACATATCTGAATTCAGAATGTACCCTGATGCTAAACCCTAGCTCTCAAGGTCTTCTACCTCTAGGTTGGAACCCACAAACCTGTTAGTCTAGTGCTCTCCCTAATGAGTCCTCTGGACAACTGCGTTCTCTTTGGATCTTCCACCACCCCAGCCTAAACACATTAACCATTATCTCCAATGACTCAAGGCTCCACCTAACTCCTATCCTCATTTCCTAAACCCTCATTCCCTAAACCATTACCACCTGATCCTTCTAATCACTCGACTAATAAGCAGTCATCCCCCAAACCTTCTAAACCCACACCCAATACTGTCATCCCCTTGCCACCTCAACAACCCTCACTCAAAACCTCTCAAACCCTCTCAAACCTTCACTCACCCACCCTTAAACCATCACCTCCAAATTCTGAACCCACTAGCTGTCCCACACACCATCCACTGAACCTCCTAAACCCTCCCCCCACAAACATCCACCAGCTAACCCCCTCATCCACTCACCCACAAAAAATATTTCGTCTCAAACCCAATAACACTCTTCTTCCCACCTTCTCACACGAAAACACCCAAATCATAAGGGTGTGTGACCAAAAAGCCATATGCCATAAACCCAAAACCATACACCATTAAACAATAGAATCCTAAAGCCACAATCTATAAACCATGTACCATGATCCACACATCATGAACCAGAACCATAATCATAACCAAAGCCAACATAAATATTCATAGCAATACTATTCACAATTGGAAAACAGTACAAAATATGAAACATGCCACAAAGGGTAAATGAATATATAACATGGGGTAGATCCATAAACTGAAATGTTCTTCCAACATATCAAGAAGTGAAATAAATTTGTGCAGCTACTGAGGAAAACTTAATGGGAGTTCCTCAAAATCTTAAAAATAGAATTAATTGATATACCTCAGGCTATATACCCCAAATATTTGAAAGCAGGGACTCACTCTGTATTTCTTTCCCCAAATTTGTAGCACCATCATGCACAATAGTCAAAAGGCTAAGCTGACCAAAGTGTCCGTTGAAAGGTGAATGGGTGGTGTATACACAATGGAATAGTACCCATCCATGCAAAGGACTAAAGTACTGATTCATATCACAATATGAATGAACCGTGAATTCACTATGCAAGGGTAATAATCCAATCACAGAAAAGAATATTACAAGATTCTACTTGTTTGGGGTATCCAAAATAATCAAATTCACGTACAAAAAGTAAAATATGGTTGCCAGGCAGAGGGGAGAGGGGAATGGGGAGTTAATGTTTAGTATACACAGACTTTCCCTTCGTCAAAATTTAAACATTCTCAAGGTGGAATGTGGTGATGTGTGCACAATGGGAATATATTTAGTGGCATACAACTGTAGACTTAAAATCTTTTAGGGGCGCCTGAGTAGCTCAGTCAGTTAAGTGTCCAACTTAGGCTCAGGTCATGATTTCACAGTTCGTGGGTTCGAGCCTTGCATTGGGCTCTGTGCCAACAGCTCAAAGCCTGGGGCCTGCTTCAGATTCTGTCTCTCTCTCTCTCCACCCTTCCACTATCCATTCTCTCTCTCTCTCTCTCTCTCTCTCTCTCTCTCTCTCTCTCTCTCCCTCCCTCTCAAAAATAAATAAACATTTAAAAACTTTTTAAAAAATCTTTTAAATGGTCACTATTATGTTTTGTAAATTGAACCACAATTAAAGTCATGACTGAAGTAGTAAAACATGTCACAACATGAACGAAGAATGAAAACATACTAAATTACAGAAGCCACACAGAAAAGGCTGCCCAGCCCTCTGTGATCTTTAGATCCATCATGGTTGTGAAGTGAGTGAAAGTCTCAAGAACAGTAAAGGGGGTCACAGCAGGAAGAGTCATTGTCACAGAGTTCGGGCAGGTGATGACAGTTGAAGTGGCCTCTGGATTCGATTATAATGAGGAAACCATAATGATTTCCCTGTTTGGGAGTTCTATGGCAGTTCCTGGGGAAGGTGTCCTGTTTTGAATAAAAAACAAAGAAGTACGTCAAAAGAAGTGGCAACTGTGTAAAATGACAGCTGGTGAAACTGAGTGTAGCGATAAAGAGTATTTCTACTGCTCCTGCAGACTTTCTATATGTTGGAAATTCATGGAAACTGCATTACTTCTCAAAACAACTATATTAGTAACATACCAGAAAAGTGTAGAACACATCAAACTTCGTGATGGAGGCCAAACCCTACTTGGACACAGCTCACAAGATGCAACATATTACTAAAGGACACTGTGGTAGAATTATATTAGTGGCCGCTATGCTGTAGATGTTGTGGATGACCTACGATATGGTAGAAACATGCCATTTTGAGTTCCCATCTTCCACCACATCACTCCACCAAACAACAAAAAGAAAACAAAAGTTAAAACAAATAAACAAACTCAGTGAAATTGTAGGATACAAAATCAAGATACAAAAATCATTACATTGGACAAACTCATAATGGACCATCAACAGAAGTTAAGAAAACGATTGGGAAAAAACTTTACCACAGACATGAAAAACCTATACCATGGAAATGATAAGACATTGATGAAGAAATGGAAAGATATTATGTGTTCCTGGATTATAAAGATGAATATTATAGAACTGTCCATTTTACCCAAAGTGATATACAGATGCAATGTAATCCCTCCTGATGAACATTCTAGTACCATTTTGCACTAGAACTAGAAAAATCCTAAAAGGTGTATGAAACCACAGAGGACCATGAATAACCAAAGTATCTGTATAAAGAAGAACAAACCGGGAGGCATCACATTCCCTGATCTGAAACTATATTACAAAGCTACAGTAACCAACAGTATGCTATGGGCTAAGAGACAGAAAGACCAATGGAGCAGAATGGAGAGAAGGAAGGGCATTGCAGGGGGCCCACTGACCCCAGGCCCACCACTGACCACAGAACCCTGAGCATTGCCATGACCTCTGAACACTTCTACAGCCGGCCCATCCCCAGAGCACCCAGGCCTGGGGTCTTAACCATGTGGCATCTTCCCTCAAAAACACAGGCTTAGAATGTCCGCACCACCCACTACAGCCCTCAAGTTTCCAGAAAGCCCACATATTCTGTTGGATATCTTCAGGCTGGAGGAGGATAAACCAAGAAAGTGACACCCCTTTAGAGTAAACGCTGAGAAATCTGTCTTCCCCAACCCTATGAGTCCTTCCCTCTGGACCCCTAGACCCCTGGAGCTCAGGGCTGGTGAGCAGGGCTGGGCTGAGAGGCTGTCTTTGCATTGTTGTTGATCTTTCCTTCTTCAGATGTGTCTTGGAAGCTTGGAAATAAATGCTGAAATTGGCTTTTTCAAGCGTTTTCCTGAAACAGTGGTTGAGGCCAAAGATGTCTTGATGATGCCATGGATGGGCCCACAGTGGGAAGCAGTCAGAGATGGGGACAACTTGCTGCCCTCCGTGTCCCTAGGCTGATGCCCCTCACTCACCTAGTAATAGAATCTCTCAGTATCTCCTGGTGGCAGGAGGAGGTGGGATGAGGGCGTCTAGGGGTTGTTCCAAAACCATGGACATCTCTCTACACCAGCCCCGTGTACCTGGTGGCTCTGCTCTGCATACTGGATCCCCTTAGAAATTACACCTGGGATCAGATTCTGTTAGTTCCCAGTTCCAGCCTCCATACCAGCAGTCCATCTGCTTGTGCTGAGGCCAAGTGCAATGTCATGGAAAGGAGGCCAACCCTGGGGCTGATCCCCACTTGGCAGCAGCAGGAGACCTGACACAAGCCATGGGAGGGGAGCTTACAGGAGGGTCTCAACTACAAGATGAATCTTTGAGTTGCTGCTCCATGAGTCAGGGCTCATTTTCTGGAAAACTCACTGGTGGGGGCAGCCTTCTCTGTCAACTCAAGATTTTCAGAAATATCTAATTGGATTTTATGCCAACTAATGTATTATGAAAGGACCTTATTTGATCTTATTATCTTTGATGCAGCTGAATTAACAAACATGGGCCCTATTTACAGAATTCACCAGGTTGCCAATGAATAAGCATCCTGAAGTCAGAAAGTACTGCATCGGGAATCCAGGTCCCCAGTGTCATCCCTTTGCGAACTGTGATGTTTGCAAACTTGTGAAGACATAGGATGTACTTTGCAAGGACCACCGATACCCTTGATCCTCAGAAGGTGAGAAGGACACAAGCTTGAGTTATGGCTGATGAGCACACGGTAGAGATGCCTGGGCGATCCCAGGTCCCACTGGGGCTTTGGCACACATGTCTGCAAGGCCAGGCCATGGCTCATTGAACAGTAAAGCAATGAGGTTCCCAAGGAAGCAGCCCTGACACCCCTGCCCCATCTACTGGCTTTTTTATTTCTTGGATCTGCTGCTCACGGTTTCCCCATCTGTTGCTCGTGTCACTGCGGCCAGCATGCCTCTCCTCAAGAGCAACCACCTCCTACCTTCCATGGTCTATGTTCCAGCCATCCTGCAGCTTCACTTTTTAGAGCACAGCAGAGAAGAGAGCAAGCAGTCAGGAGGCGGTGCCTGAGGGCTGCACCTGCATGCAAAGTCATGCCATCACGGTGACTGTCTGGACGTCGTGTGGCTACTTAGGGCCTCCTGGATGTCTGGGTTACCCATGCACATGCCACATGGTCACATGCACACATGTGAGCAACGGACTGTGCCTAACTCTTATTTGAGTTATAACGTTTGATTTTACAGAGGCCACAGCTCTACACACCAGGTGACATTTAATCTCCTGAGGCTGGCGACCATGAGGAACTGTTGTTTCTGGGCCAGCCTAGACCTCGTGTCCGACTCACGGTAGGAGAACACAGGGTTTGTTTGCTGGGGCCAGTTGTCTCCATAACCAGTCCCTTGAAGGCAGGCAGGAAGTCTCCTTCCACCTCTGGAGCACTGGGAGGAGCTGCAGCTGAAGGAGGTGGTGAAGACACGGCTTTGTGTCCGCCAGGTGTATTGCCGGACAAGCTACCCCAGAGGTCATGGACCACGCAGGCTCATCGACCAAACTAGCATGCTGGAATCACACGGCTCTTTAAGTAAATTCGAATGGCACAGTGAGAAGCAGAGGGTATGAGACAGAAGGAGCACATTACCTGATCCCGGGGGTGCAAACATTAACGTGCCCAGTCTCACTGTCACATTAGCCTTTCCTGCTTGTGGGGACCAGGGCTCAAGTCTGACCAGAAGTCCCACAACCAGAAGGGCCCGGGTCAAATGGCACACACTGGCTCCATCACACAGGCATGGAGACAAGGGTTCCTGGTCACAGCATACCTGCACAGCCCTGAGTGCTCAGATGAACACCTGGCCTACATTGTACCTGAAATATATGCCAGTGCAGCAGCTTGACCCCCAACAGAGAGGCTACAAGGAAGGTTGTGGCTTTGAAGACATGACTGCAGGGAACAGAGGACAGGTTCATCTGGGACTTCCGAAGGCAGTGTCTGTGGAAGGTGGAGACCCCTTCATGAGACAGCTGGGAGTGAGGCTGGAGATGCCATACCTCTATGGTCTGAATGGTCATGTGCCCCCCAAGCTCGTGTTAGAATCCCAGCACCCAAGATGATGGTGTTAGGAGAGAGGCCTGTGGGAGGTGCTTAGTTGAGGAGGATGGATCCTCCATGGATGGGAGTGGGGCCCTTACAAGAGACCCCACAAAGCTCGCTCACCCCTCCACCAAGTGAGGACATGGCTAAGAGGTGCTTTCTGGGAGCCAGGAAACATGCTCTCACAGACACCTGATCTGTGGGCATCTTGAACTTGGGCTCACTACTCACTGAGGGCAGAGGAGGTGCACAAATAAATGCCCCCTGTCCCCATGAGGAGAAGACTGAGGGGTTCATGCAGCCCCTTGGGCAAGGCTCTGCACTGCCTGGACTCGGGGTCAGGCCCCAGCCTAAGCCAGACCCTGCTCTCTACTGTCCTGGGGTGTGTCACCCAGAGCCAGGGTGCCCCCTACACCAACATCCCACAGAACATGCAGATGGTGAGGTGGGGGTGTGGGGGGTGTCTCCAGGGTCCAGGCCAAATGGCATTGTGGTGCTGCTCCCCTCCCCAACCTGGTCTGGGCAAAATCCTCAAACTTCCTGGATGTGGGCAGCATGCAGGGCTCAAGCATCACAGGCAGCACGGCATGCGTGGAAGGGCAGGTGCCACTGCCTGAGGACTCTGAGCTTCGCAAGGTGCTCCCACAATGCAGTCCTGAGAGATTCTCCAGGAGCCCGGATGCCCTTGAGAAGCAGCGAAACAAGAGACAGTGCGTGCCCTGTGCAGAAGTGGAAGGGGGTCTACGTGGTGATGTTTCTTCCCAGTGGGCACAAGGCTGCGTGAATGTTCGGTCTCCCACTGTGAAGGCACAGGGAGGAGACTGAGGCTTTCAGAACTAGCTTCCTTCTCTCATGCTGCAAGCCCCCGTCCCATGCTCTGCAAGAGCACTTCCCAGCGAGGCTGTGAGCTCTGCCCCCTGCACCACAGCAGAAGGGAGGAAGGCCTGGAGGCTTCTCTGGTCAGGGCTCCACCGGCCCCTTCTGGACACAGTGCCACACTGCCCCGCCTCTGTTCCTGTGTGTCTGCATGAGGCTCCTGGCGGTCTCCTCTGGGGGCCTCTAGCTTCACTGTGCACACGGCGTCCAGCACAGGCACACGGCGAGGCGGGGCTCCAGAGAAACAGCACTCTGCTTCAGGGAGGACAGATAATCGTCTCATGTTGGCACAACAGTCAATTTTCTGGGTCTGAAGTTTACAGACAAAATCCGTCTTTGAGAAGGCGGATTAGCAACAGAATACCTTCCACATGGCTATCTGTGTAAATGATTTGTCCTGAAATCAATCTCTCTGTGTGCCAAACAGCATTCTAGGTGCATCTGTGAGGTGCTTCTGGGTGAGGTTCACACCTGAATCTGCCCTCCCTAGTGAGGGTGGGCCTCGTCCAGTGCACTGAGGCCTGAATACAGCAGAAAGGGTAGTAAACCCCTCTCCGCCTGGCTGCTGAGAGGGACCCGGTGTTCTCTGCCCCCGGACCAGAATGTGCACCTGCTGTGCATGCACTCTCCGGCCTCCCGGCCCGGGCGCTGACCCCCACCACCAGCTCCTGGGTCTGCAGCAGGCAGGCTGCACGTCAGGGGACTCCCAGCCTCCATAACTTTGTGAGCCAATTCCTTGTGATAAATATATGTTATGCTTCCCTGGAAAACCCACACTAAGACAACCATGTTCATTACAAAAGACAAGAACCAAAATTACATTTGCTGTACTTTCCCAAATTCCACGATTTTATGTACATACATAAATGCATACACGCACATGACACAGTTTGGGAAGAAACACGGCAAAATAGCCTGGAGGTTACAACTGAGTAGTGGGGACTCTGAAGAAATACTGCTTCTTTATCTTTATTCTAATTTCTATGTGTGGTATGAGCATACTTTACTTTTTTCAGAAAATAATATGCATCCGTTTTTCTTCTAAACTCACACTATCCACTGTTAAAGGCATTGATTTACAACCATCACAAACATGGAAACCACCCGATGTGTACCCACTAGTGAATGAAGAAACAAGAGGTAGGACCGTGCATATGAGAGGCCACACGGACATGAGCAAATCGCTGATGTGCATCCCCCCGCATCACAGTGAAGTTCAGATGTCCTGCAGAGAGTGACTGTCCCATCCCACGACCCCGAAGTCAAGAACAGGGAAAGCTGGTGGCCAGGGAGGGAAAGCAGATGTGAACTTGTCTGGCATGGGGTGAGGGGGTTACTTTGAATGGACATGAGGAGACTCTGGGGGTGAAGGAAATGTCCTGGATCGTGGAGGTGGTCTCACAGGTGTGTACATCTGTCAAAACTTATACAAAAGACACAAGAACAGTAACCATCTGTCTCCCATCAACATCTGGTGGGATTATGTGTCAGCTGTGCATTTCAGGCTAATGCCTATTCACTCGCTGGTTTGACGGGGTTTGGGGGCTTTTCTGCTAAACATTGTTTCTCCTTTAGTTTTATTCCTTCCAAAAATGATCTGTTACATGTACCAATGTTGATATGTTCTCAAACAATGTGAGGGTTAGGGCACTGACCCCCCACGCAGTCAAAAATCCATGAATAACTTATGACTGGGTCCCCCAAACCTAACCACTAATAGCTATTTTTTTTAATTTTTTTTTAATGTTTATTTTTGAGACAGAGAGAGACACAGCATGAACAGGGGAGGGTCAGAGAGAGAGGGAGACACAGAATCTGAAACAGGCTCCGGGCTCCGAGCTGTCAGCACAGAGCCCGATGCGGGGCTCGAACCCACGGACCGTGAGATCATGACCTGGGCTGAAGTCGGACGCTCAACTGACTGAGCCACCCAGGCGCCCCACTAATAGCTATTTTTGAGCAGAAGCCTTACTGGTCACATCAACAGTCGATTAGTATGTATTTTGCACATTGTATGCATCATATGCTGAATTCTTACAATAAAGTAAGTCAGAGAAAGGAAAGTGTCGTTGAGGAAATCATAAGAGAAAGCATATTTACAGGACTGTATGGTATGGTTTTTTAAAAATCCATACAAAAAAAAAACTTTTAAAAAAATCAACATCTAAGCAGACCTGCACAATTCAAAACCCCATCGATTCCATCTGGATAGAGCCTCCAAACTCTCTCCAGACTAAGAATTACTATTCTATGGGTGCCTGGGTGCCTAGTCAGTTAAGCATCTGACTCTGGATCTCTGCTCAGGTCACGGTCCCAGGGTCATGGGAATAAGCCCCAAATCGGGCTTTCCACTGAGCGTAGAGCCTGCTTGGGATTCTCTCCCTCCCTCTGCCCCTCTTCCCTACTTATGCTCTCTCTCAAAATAAATAATAAACATTAACAAAAATGAATTATCATTTTAAGGGGTATGTCCAGACTTTATATACACACTTAGCATGATGCTCATATAAAATCACTCCCAAACGTGTTTATCATTAGGGAAGGAGATGGGACTCTTGGTTGCAAGTGACAGAAGTTCAGCTCACAATCGTGGGTCACTTACATCTAAAGGTGCTGCAGGTACAGCTAGATCCAGGGGCTGAGACGCCATTGTTGGACTCCCTCCTCCCCTCTCTCTGATTGCCTCTGTTTCTGCTTGGGGTTGGTTTCCCTCTCCCGCCACAATGCACAATAATGACAAAGACTCTCTCTCACCATACTGAGAGTCTAATGGGAGGACTACAGTTGGGTCTCATGCCCAACCCGTGAAATTACAACCCCGAACAGGATGGGGAACCACGACCAGTCAGACCTGGGCCACCTACCTGCGCCCGGGCAGGGTGGGTCCATCACTTCACAGAACCTCGGGGCTGGGTGGGAGCAGCACCCTGGTGAAAGGATGGTGCTGAGCAGACAGAATGAGCACAGGTGTCGCTGTGTTAGAGCCACAGGTGAATGTGCAACCACGGTGCATCCTTTGGGGGCACGGCTTGCTGCCGTAATAAAGAGACCTGAAATGCAGTGGCTTAACGAAGGTAGACGTCTCTTTACTTCTAACATAACATTGCCAGAGGTGGACAGGCAGACCGTGGGCAGCGTGGCATCTGCGGGGAAGAAGGACATGCTCACAGATTCGGTGGGACAGGAAGTGGCACGCATCAGCTCTGTCACATACCATTGACCAGAACTTAGTCACGGGGCCACTTGCAGCTGCAAGGGAAGCTGGGACGTGCAGTCGCCAGCTGAGTGACCGCGAGCCCAGCTACAAGGGTACTACACTAAGGAAAGGGAAATAGATAGGAGTGCCAAATTAGGAACTGCCCCCAACGCTCCAGTGTAACTAACACTGCAATAAACGTACTTTTAAACTACTCGCCCACTAGAATTCTGGAGTTGACAATACTCCGTGCTGGCCAGGATGTGAAGCAGCTGGTGGGGACCAGAAACGGTACAGCTGCTTTGGAAATCGGCTCAGCAGCACCATTCGAGGCAGACAGGCACATGCCCTCTAACCTGGCACTCCCTCTTCTGAGCGTTTACCCAGCAAAACTGAGGGCAGATGTTCACCAAAAGGCGTGTGCAAGAATGCTCTTAGCACGGAGAAACGGGAACCCTCTTGCACTGTTGGTGGGAATGCAAACTGGTGCAGCCGCTCTGGAAAGCAGTGTGGAGGTTCCTCAGAAAATTAAAAATAGACCTACCCTATGACCCAGCAATAGCACTGCTAGGAATTTACCCAAGGGATACAGGAGTGCTGATGCATAGGGGCACTTGTACCCCAATGTTTATAGCAGCACTCTCAACAATAGCCAAATTATGGAAAGAGCCTAAATGTCCATCAACTGATGAATGGATAAAGAAATTGTGGTTTATATACACAATGGAGTACTACGTGGCAATGAGAAAGAATGAAATATGGCCCTTTGTAGCAACGTGGATGGAACTGGAGAGTGTGATGCTAAGTGAAATAAGCCATACAGAGAAAGACAGATACCATATGGTTTCACTCTTATGTGGATCCTGAGAAACTTAACAGAAACCCATGGGGGAGGGGAAGGAAAAAAAGAGGTTAGAGTGGGAGAGAGCCAAAGCATAAGAGACTCTTAAACACTGAGAACAAACTGAGGGTTGATGGGGGGTGGGAGGGAGGGGAGGGTGGGTGATGGGTATTGAGGAGGGCACCTTTTGGGATGAGTGCTGGGTGTTGTATGGAAACCAATTTGACAATAAACTTCATATATTGAAAAAAAAAATGTTCATAGCAGCTATATTGTAACCTCAAATTAAGAACCATCCAAGCGGACAAAGGAATCCCGGAGTGTTCACATGGTAGAACACCACTCAGCCACAGAAAATGAAGGGTCCACGCCAGGAAACAGATGAATCTCTGAGACATGGTTCTGAGTGTCAAGAGTCCACACAAAAGTGTGCTGTCTATATGTTCTATCAAGTCTGGTTAGAGGCCCCTCCCCAGAGCATTCCCAGTGGGCAGAGGTGGATGGCAGCCAGCGCTGTGCCCTTGACACTCCGGGGCTTGAGTCCCCCCCACCCCCCCGCACCAACATGCAGGATGTGCTGGCCTCCTTGTCCAGACAGGTGATTGTCCAAACAGGGGCAGGTGGCCTTGGCGGGGGTGGGGGGCATGTATTTTCATTTGTCCCGGTTAATAGGCCGGGTGAGTGCTTCCCTCCAGGGGAAGCTGCCAGATGCTTGCCGGGTGGCCCGACCACTTACACTCACATTGGCACTCAGCTTCCACTGCTGGGTCCTGCCCAGTGCGCATGCCCATCCGTTTTGGGGCTGAATCCTGAGGAGATGCTCCTGGCATTTCCCAAATGTATATGGTGACAGAAGATTTCACATTTCTGGTGGAGGAACCACACCAGCCTGGGAGGCCCTGCAGATAGGTGGAGATGAGTCCCCAGACACATGGGCACAGGGTTCTGATCCAGATTAGCTGGAAGTCCCATGTGCGGGCTGATCCCCACTTTGGGGAGCTCCCGGAGAAGCTGTCCTTGCAGCCGGCCCTGCCTGCATCCACCTGGCCTCATCTTACCTGCTGGAGAGGATCTGCAAGGCCATCGATGCCTCAGCAGGGTTCTGTTGGGTGGAGACTGGGCATGAATTCCTTGGATCACTTTTGTTTCCAAGACAAAGTGTGAGAAGCAGGATTTAAATGATGGGTTATTGTTGGCTTCATTGCTCACGTTTTCATGTTCTTCCTTCTCTAATCCAAACAGAATCGAGATCTGAACTTATTTAGGAGCCCTGAACATAGACCCTGCTTGAAATTAGAAGCCATATCTAGACACCCCCCACCACCACCACACCTAACAGCAACTCATGGAAGACAAGGGGCCTGGAGGGTGTCACATCCAGATGGAAGAGAGGTGGGAAGCTGCCCACCGACCCTGAGGATTGTGGAGGCCACCTGCAGGCAGGAGGGGACCTGGCCAGGCAGCTGTGTCCTGGGGTGGTTGGGGGTTGGGCTTTGGACAGTCGACCTCTTCCTGGGCTCCCACAGTTCCCCAGGTGGGCTCTGTGGCCCATGGGACTCCTGAGGCTCCGTGCAGCTGTACCTGCTTCTCTTGGGACACCTGCTCAAGTAGTGTCCATGTGACATGCTGGACTGTGAGGGCACCCAGCAGAGAGACCACGTGGGGGATAGACACAGAGACAGAGACTGAGAGAGAGAAACAGAGACAGGGCCTGACCTGTGCACAGCAGGCTGTTCAGAGGCCACATTCCAGCCTCTGCAGCCCAAGTCTCGGCCACAGCGCTGATGGGCCCTGGGCTGGGTCACTGAGGACTATGGTGGCTGCCCTTGCTGACCGGGGACGTTGCGTTGCATCTTAGGGGGCTGCTGGGGCCACTGCAAAGAGAATCATCTTGGGCTGTTGGGGGTCCAAGGCCCTGTTGGAGCAAAGGGAGCAGACCCGTTGCCCGGCCCTCCACCCTCAGGACACCCTCCCAACATCTAGAAGCTTCTCTGGGGAGGGCAAGGCTGGCAAGAGGGCCACAGGGATGTATGCTGTCTAGGGCAGCTGAGGTTGAACCACGGAACTAGACTTTGCTGGGCTCACCCACCACTGCATCCAAACCACAGAGATGCCCAGATGGAGGCTACGGCATGTGTTGTTTTGCACGATTCTGTGCTTGGTAAGCAGATCCCCGCTGATTTCCCTGGGCCCCGGCAGGCCTGAGTGGGGTGCCAGGGGCTCCACACACGTAAGACTCGACTTCTGCCTGTTCAGCAGACTCCACATGTAAGTGAGACCACGCAGCCTTTTCCTTGTGTGTCTGGCTTATTTCACTCAGCATAACGTCCTCCACATCTGCCTGTTCTTTTTTACAGCTGAGCAATATTCCTTCATAAAGGCATCACTCGCTGGATGGACACTTAACCTGTTTCCATGACGGGCCATTGTGAACAATGCTGCCATGAACGTGGGGGTGCGGAGATCTCTTCCAGACAGTGATTGCCTTCCCTTCGGGTAAATCCCCAGGAGTAGAATTATGAACCATTGGGTGGTTCTATTTTTAACTTTTTGAGGACCCTTCATACTGTTCTCCACAGTGACTACACCAGTTTGCATTCCCACCAGGAGGGTTCCTTCTTCTCCACATCCTCGTCAATACTTGTTATTTGAAAATAATGATGATTTCAACAGTGCCCTCATTGCCAGTAAACAGCCAGGATGCTCCCAGGGAGCTGGGCAGTCTTTTGGCCTGGGAGGAAATAGCCAGAATGTCCTGAAATTCATTGAGTGTGGCGAGCCTCTCCTGGCCACCTACCTCCCCCTGCCCGAGCTGAACTGTTGGCTTGTAGGAATACTCCGCAGGAAGTTAGGGACAGGGGACGGAAAGGCAGACGGAAAGCGAGGAGAGACTCAGAAACAGGGAAGACGCTGGAGAGCAGGTGCTGTGTAGAGTAGGGAGGCCAAGCTGGAAACGGGTCCCTGCCACCTGGGCTGCTCTGAGCAGGTGGGTTCAAGAGGTGCTATCACCGTCCGTCGGGTGGAAGCGGTGACTTCCCAGCCACCGTGAACCTTTATGGGCAGAGGGGCCGTTAGACATGTTGGTGTGTCTCAGGAGGGCTAACCCTAACCTGATCCAGGCCCTGAAACTGCAGATTCTGTGACTGTTAGCAATGATTCGTGCCAACAGCCTTTTAGTGCCCGTGGGTGTTTCCTCTGCCCACACTCACAATAGCGATCCCGTGAGCATCAGGTCTGACGGTCCCAAACACGTAAAGGGACACGGCTTCTTCCAAGTTTCACCGGCTCTTCCATTTCTCTGCTTGTTTCACAGACACCAGGAGAAGGGAGGACAGGCGCGGAGCAGGGACACCGCTGAGGGCAGAGCAGCACCTGCCTGGAGGCCCCACAGCTGCCCACAGCCACGTGGAAGAACCATCTTGTCACTCATGCAGACCTTCCCTCCAGGGAGGACATTACAGGACAACAAGTCAGAAGTTCCATTCTTGGGGTTTCTTCTGAGGTAAACCTCCAGCAATGTAGGATCTGCATCCAGAAAGATCCCGAGGGGAACTCTCCTCTTCATATTCCAACTTGGATGAGAGCTTCCCTGGCTCCAGTCTTGTGCAGTCTCTCAGGGCGTCAGGGGCTCAGCCGCACCTGCTGCAGGCGTGGGCTCCCCTTTTTCCTCCCTGGGAGGTGATGCCCGGGGTTCTTCCCTGCCAGTGCACCAGGTCTCCCCAGGAGGGCTCGGCCTCATCTCTCCCCTGCAACTTTCAGTGTCCTGTGACAGGGCCAAGGGGGGCAAGATCTCCAATCCAGGGTCACCAAACAGCGCCCCGGGTGGGGGCACTCGATGCCAACAGAATCCAAAGGCAGAGATGTGAGTGGAAATGACACAAGAAAGTAATTCATTTCAGTAATGACAACACCATGAAGACAAGAGACCCACATCTCAGAGACTATATCCCAGGAGCCGAAAATACATCCTGGCTTATGTCAGGAAAATGTAAGAGAGAGGCCCCTGGCTGTGTGCAGGGGGGCAGGTGTGTGCGTGAGGGGGGGGAAGTGAGTACATGCAGGGGGCCAGTGGGTGTGTTCAGAGGGGCAGGGGGCAGGTGGGGGTGCATGCAGGGACATGTGGGTGCGGAGAGAGGGGCAGTGGGGTAGGGCAGTGCATGAGGGAGGTAGGTGGGTGTGTGGGGGGGCCATGTGGGTGTGTGCAGGGAGGTGAAGGTGGTTGGGTGCATGTAAGTGGGCAGGTGGGTGTGTGCAGGGGGAGTGACGGTGGGCGGGTGGGTGCAGGGGGGAAGATGGGTACAGGAAGGGGGGCATTGGGGTGAGTGGATACATGTAGGGGGCACACGGGTGCGTGCAGAGGGGCTTGAAACAAGGCACATTTACTATCTCATGGTGTCCGTGGGTGGGAGTCCGGGAGCAACTCAGCTGGGTCCCCTGAGACGAAGGTGTGGGCTGGGGCTGGGGTCCCATCTGAGGCCTCCCCCAAGGCAGGACCTGCCTCCCCACTCAGGCCTTAGGCTGCTCAGTTTCCATGTGGGTCAGACCCTCTCTGCATGGCCACGGGTTTCCTCAGGCCACCTGGGGGATGTGTCTACTGGAGACACTGTGACACTCTTATGGGACATAATCACATATGTGTTATCACCTCTGCTGTGTTCCCATGGATATCAGGAGGCAGAGATCTGGGTGCACCTTGAAGTCTATCTGCCACAATGTCCACAACACAGCTTCTAATTTTCAGAAGCAAGAGAATAGGAACACAGCAGACATGGGTAGCTAATGACACGGATTCTACGGAATGGTGCTATTGCCAGGCAGGGGCTCCCAGGCCGGAGCCCATCTTCAGCACTCAGCCCCCTCTCACCAGTGGAACATGAGTGGGTCCAGCAAGTGCCACTTCCAGTCCAGAGGGTTTAGAAGTGCTGTGACCTTCCCGTGGTCTCTGTCCCCATCTTCGGACTGAATTGGAGAGCCAGCAGGGGAGAGAGGTCTTGGGTCCATAATTCCTGCTTGGAGGAGAACCACCAGACACATCGTGTCCTCCACAATGTCCTCCCTCTTGTGTTAGCTGTGCAGACTTTAGGATTTATTTAAGATAGCAGCTGGTGTTAGCTTAAATATGGTGATGTACAGTCCCATTTAAAAACTTCTGTGTGCTGGGGCGCCTGGGTGGCGCAGTCAGTTAAGCGTCCGACTTTAGCCAGGTCACGATCTCACGGTCCGTGAGTTCGAGCCCCGCGTCAGGCTCTGGGCTGATGGCTCGGAGCCTGGAGCCTGTTTCCGATTCTGTGTCTCCCTCTCTCTCTGCTCCTCCCCCGTTCATGCTCTGTCTCTCTCTGTCCCCAAAAAAATAAATAAACGTTGAAAAAAAAATTAAAAAAAAAAACTTCTGTGTGCATGTGTGGGGTACATATAGGTGACAATATGATTGTCCCGTCTCATCATCAGGGGGCAGAACCACTAGCTGCCTCCTCCTATACAACTAGGTACTCCAAGACTTACAGTCGTATAACGATCAACACATATGAGCTCTCCTGGTTTCTGGAGGTCAGCAATTTGGGAGCAGTTGGGTGGGTGTTTGGGGCTGTGGTCTCATCTGAAGGTGTGACTGAGGCCAGAAGACTCCCTTCCCCGGCAATCCCTCACACGGCTGGTTCCTCTCCATACATGGCTCTCCACAGGACTGCTTGGGCATCTGCAGGGCATGGTGGCTGGCTGCTCTCAGAGACAGCCTGGCAGGGTGATTGTCTTTTATGACCCAGGCTTGGAGGTCACAGTCATGTCTACAAGATCCTATTGTGACACAGGTCACTGGGGCTCTGTGGGGGAGGAACAGCAGAGAGAGTGAGGACCAGATGGAGGGAAGGCTGGTACCCCTGTGTCTATCACTACCAACTTGCCACTATAAATAGGAGAGCTCGAGAGAGGGAGCTCTTATACCCCACACCCCAAATCCAAAGTGCACCCCATCTCTGGTTGGCAGGTCCTCCCCAGAGATGCCTGTTGGGGGGATTATTCTGTCTCCACATATTAGTTTGGACGACTGGCCAAATCACTCTCCAGTTTCTCCCCAGCCCCCAAGGCAACCACCTCTCCTGGCCTCCAGAAGTAGGTGGAGGGCTGGGCTCCCAGTGGGGGTGGGAGACATTTGACCAATGATACTGTGCCCCTAGCACTGGGAGCTGAAAGCTGGCATGGCTCTTCTCTGTGCTCTGTGGGTCATCCCTGGAGAGTCTGAATTCTGTCTGCTGTCTCTAGTCATGGTCTTTGGCGAAGGGGGTGACATGGTATCATTTCAGACTGTGTTTCCTGCCAACAAGGAGGATCTAATGCCCTGAGACTCAAATTTTCAGTCTGTAAAATGGACAGGACAACACCCACCTCTCTGAGCTGTCATGGTGATAACATGGGGGATGGTGAGGATGTCTCTGCTGAGCCTGGGCTCCTGGCAGGATCCTGCTGTCTGTGGGAGGGGAACGTGACCCTCCATCAGTGGGCTGGGAGAAGAACTGAGAAGGCACAGGATGGCTTGTCACAATGCTGATGACACAGGTGGCCACTTGTAATTCGAATTCTGACCTGGAATCTTTGAATGGCACAAAGCCCTCTGTGAGTGTGGGCATGTTCATGTCATCATCACGACCATCGGCTGTGGGTGTGAACATACCTGGAGGGCTGCTAGCAAAGCTGGTGTCACAGAAGGGCTGTCACCCCCGAGGCTAACCACCCCCCCACCCCCCGCCCAGCACAGTGTGTGAGGGTGGAGTGGGTCACCTTCATGTTGGTCACACGATGTTCCATGCCTAGCAGTCCAGGACGACAATGGTGAATCCTAAGACAGCCTGTCACAGCCAGGCCCTTTCCTTGCTCATGACGTAAGTGACCCTATCTGATCTTCATTATGGGGTGGTCTGGCTAGCCAGGGAACTCGCCCCTGGTGCCACAGCTGGCTGGTGGCATCCCTGAGCCCTGCAAGCCATGCCTGCGTAGTTGGGGTGAAGCACTTCTGCTATTTGGGAGACAGAACCTCTCTGTGGGGAGATACCACAAGGCTGGCTCTTCTAGAACTTTCCTGTTGCTAAGGTGACAAACTAGTGGTGATAACTCAGATGCCTGATAAGATGCTCAGGTTGGTTTCACTTCAGCGAAACCACTGGTATAAGATTAAAATTCTGATTTACTCTCTGTTAAAAGACAAAGTTTTCTTGGATTGTTGGTCTGCTTTTGGAAAAAAAAATAAAGTTTTTTTTTCTTCCTCTGTTGCCCAAAAAGGTGGAAAGAACTATGATTTTAACCAAAAGAGCAGGACAGCACGCCCTTTTGAGTTGATTTGCTCAAGCCTTGGTTGAAATTGCCCCTCCTTTGATCCAAAGGCTGGGAGATGGTGGTAATGTCCTTGCTGCCGGCCTCCAAACGTGCCACATTTGTGTTGTTTCTGCAAGGCAGAGGAATGGATGCCTGTGCCATATGAGGGTTGGGTGACTAAGATATGAGAAGGGTTTTACCGGGATACATGGGGCCATTTTGCTACACTGAGCCCAGTATATGCCAACTTGTACCAATCTAGTGACTGTGAAATGGACACCCACATGGCTGGAACATATTTGTGTGGGCATTGCTGAAAAAAAGGCAGGGGAATAGATGTCGACTTTGGCCCTCTTAGCCCCCCTTCGATGGCCAATTTATCCTTGGGTGGGCGGCCAATGGTTTTCGCTAGCCTTTTAAAATAGATTTGTAAAGAGGAACGGTTTTATTATGATCGATACATAAATTACTATTGGGATAAGTTAAAGTAATGCATCCCTCAACAACCATGGGAGTCTTTCATGGTCACAGTCCATACTCCCAAGGTCCCGTGGGCGGGAAACAGGTAGGAGAAATCAGGGAAGACCAGGTCAGCTCTCGGAAGTAGGGTCAAGCCTGGGTAAGAGCAACTACTCCCAGCAGCTCGAGAGAGTGACTGGGCTTCTGGCTGCCAGTCCCGTAGCCAGCCAAAATGTGGGATTAGAAGATGAGGTTTCTCCTGGCCAGCTATAAGGGATGCCTTTTTCTCTTTTTCCTATAGATGGGCAATTCCCTAACCAAGGCCAATACCCCTTTGGGATGCATTCTGAAAAATTCGGATGACTTTGATCCACAAACCCTGAAGAAGAAGCAACTCATTTTCTTTTTGCCCCGAGGCTTGGCCCCAGTGCAAATTGGAGGAGGAAACCTGGCCGCCAGAGGGAATACTGATTATAATGCCATCCTACGATTGGACTTGATCTGCAAATGTGAGGGGAAATGGGGAGAAGTCCCTATGTTCAGTGTTTTGGGGGCCTTAAGAGACAATCAAAATAGGTGTCAGGCCAACCCTTTCTGAAGTCCAGTCATCAGAAGGGTAAACAACTGAGGGCCCTTTGCCTGTACCCAAAGCAGACCTAGAGAGGGAGGAAGCGAAGGCTTTCACCTCAGCCTCCACCTCGGGTCCTGCATCCATATACCTAGACCTCAAACGTGCACTTCTGTTCCCTGCTGCCCACCTTACCCAGGCCCTCCCCGTAGCATGACAGGCGTGTTTCCCCTACAAGAAGCTGGAGCATCAGAAGGAGAAACCCAGGGACGCGCCACCATGATAAGATTACAAGTACTTTTTTCACTGTAAGATTTAAGATGGACGAAAGGATATCTAGGTACATTTTCTCATGGTCTGGATAAGTATATAAAGGCTTTTCAGAATATTAGGTACGTTTTTTAATTGACCTGGAAAGATATAATGCTTTTGTTGAATCAGACTCTTAATGAGACAGAGAAATGTGGGGTTCTGGCAGCAGCTGAAAGATGTGGGGATGAGGAACTCATTAACTAATTACCATGGGACTGGAGGTCCTTCAGGGAACTCCCAGTTCCCTACTGGATTTCAGGCAGTTCCAGCCCAAGATCCAAACTGAGACTATGTTAATCCCGCTGGGGGATTGGTATCGCTGCCACTTCCAAGCTTGTGTTTTGGAGAAATTAAAGTCTAAGGTTAAACCCTTAAATTATGCTAAGTTAGCCACTATTTTACAGACATAGGACAAGAGCCTGGTGGCCTTCCTGGAAAGGCCTCCCCGCTCTGAAGCTGAGAAGATTCTAAAGGACAAATCTGTCCGAAAGACAAAATTGGCCCCTGATATTCAAAGGAAGCTGCAAAAATTGGCTATTGGTCCGGAAGGGACCCTGGAGGAGCTGTTACAAGCTGCCAATTGGATATATGACTATCGAGATCAAGAGGAGAATCAGGAACAGGAAAGAAGGCTTAAAAAAAAAATCTGGGGCACCTGGGTGGCTCAGTTGGTTGAGTGTCCGACTTCAGCTCAGGTCATGATCTTGTGGTTCGTGGGTTCGGACCCTGAGTTGGGCTTTGTGCTGACAGCTCAGAGCCTGGAGCCTGCTTCGGATTCTGCCGTCTCCCTCTCCCCTACTCACACTCTGCCTCTCTCTCTCTCTCTCTCTCTCTCTCTCTCTCTGTCTCTCTCTCTCTCAAATAAATAAATAAATAAATAATAAAAATAATTTTTAAAAAATGTAAGGCCTTAGTCTCGGCCTTACATACTATGTCGAACCAGACTTCCCAAGGTCCTGGCACCAAGTGCCATATCCGAGGCCATTCAGGGCACTGGAAACACAAGTGTTCTCAGAGGGGACAACCGAAGTCGAAACCCCATGAGCCAGGCCCCTTGTGTGGAGACGGTCGCTGGAGATCCGGATGCCCTCGGGGACCTCAGTCTGCAAGGGCTCAGATACCCGGTGTCCCTGAAGGGAGCGGATCGGTCCTGGGGCTCATCACAGTGGCCCCCCTGAACCAACTGTCCACTGAAACCCAGAGCCTCGGGTAACTCTGGAAAACGGAAGGAAAACCGCTTGAGTTCCTTCTTGACACTCAACTGCCTTTTCCGTCCTTTCCCCGGCCAACCATCCAAATGCCGCGTAACTCTTAGAGGCGTCTCCAGAAAACTTATGACTAAATTTTTCTCTCAGCCCCTGGGGTGCATATGGGGAGACTCTTTTTTTTCCGCCCTCTTTTTTGATAAAGTCAGAGAGCCCCACTCCTTTGCTAGAAAGGGACATTATGACTGAATTGGGGACGACGGTGCTACTAGCTCCAGGACGGATAAATAATTGTCTGAACTTAGAGTAACCTGGATATTGGAGAGGTAAAGTTAAATACGCCTCGTGGAGTTTGTTCCTGTGGCAACTGGATGGCCAAAGAAGATTCGAGGATCGAGAACCAAAAACTGTTAACTTGCTTAATTATTCTAACCAACAATGTCACAAGATCCAAATAAATATGGAAGAGAGAGGAAAACTTGTGGTTACATTTTTAAAAAAATGACCAAATATGTCAAGGACTTTTGGGATGGCTACAATGCATCTTTCCTTCCCATGGTGTGGTCTCCTCCCTAGGAGGCATTGCGTTTGGAATATTAATGCTTGTTAGTCTAATACTCTATGTATGTCATTTGTAGAAGCCGATGATATGCCAGAAAAATAAGGCCTCCAAGAAAATCCTGCTAGCCCAAATGTTCCAAACACCCTCCCGTTATCTCGGACCTCTGGATCGACCTCGGAACCTGCCCTGACTGCCATACCCCGGTCATTGCCCCCTTTCAGCAGGAGGGAGTTAAGATCGATCGTTGTCCCAATTCCTAACGGCAGTTAGGAGTCATGTATTCAAAGTGGGGAATATGATAGGAAAAGATGAGATTCAGTAGGCAGAGAAGGAACGGTTAGGACCTGGGACCCCTGGGTGGAAAAACAACAACAACAACACATATTTTGGAAAAATGCTGGGAGCATCTGACCACAGCAAACCCCCTTGGGCGTAAGGTTCTTCTTAAGAAACAAATATCTGTGCCTTATGTCCAAAATAACCTATTATTATTGGAAGATAAACCTGACTGTGAGGAAAGCCCACACTTCCTGAGCATGTTTGAGCAAGACCTCAAAAATAAAGGAAATATAAATGAAAATGGAATCAACTTAGAAAAGGCGGGATTGTGAGAACTAAGGGAGATGATTCATTTCCAGAAGTACCAACTAAAAGCTGGGCTATCTGGTTAACAGGAGTTTCCGGCCTATTGGAAATCTGCACGGACCTCCCCACCCCCACAGTGGGGTCCCAAACCCTTAGACACCTCACTTCCTAGTTCTCCCACCAGCCTCCGTTTGGCGGGATTCTTTTTCAAAGGCTTTGCAATGAGCACGCGCCACCGAACTGACGTCTCTGCGTCGCCCCAGGGAACGTCCACTCGTTCTAATCAGACTACGTTGTGCCTCCCGTGGGCGGGCCCAGGCCACGTCGGCGTAAGGCTGTACCCTCTGTAGCACGAAGCCAATGAGGAAGCAGGGGAGGGACTTCAGCTAGGAGATAAATGGTCTGCTGTAACCGCTCGGAGTGCGCCGTCAGACGCCCGCTCTTGTAAGAACGTTGATCAGAGCCTCGCTTCACTGCGCTCGGAGTCTCCGCGTCCCCGCTTAGCTTGGGGCAGCGGGCTTGTGTCTCACACCTTTGGTTCCTGTCAACCACAAGTCCTTGAGATTCCAGCAATTCCATCCCTTTGGGCTGGGCAGAAGCTGCAAGTATGATCCTCACAAGAAAGACAGAAGGAAGAAAAACCCCACACACAGTTGCACTTTTTTATATAGAATTTGTACAATATATTTCTCTTCATTTGCATATTTTACCCACAACTCAACATCCTTTTTACAGGCTGAAATCACTCAGCTTGATATAATCAAAATTCTTTCTTTCAAACAAATAAGAAAAATTCAAAATCGTAAACCCGTAAGAAAACAAATTAAAAACAATGATGAAAATAAGTCACTCCTCCCCTTAGGAACAGTGTCTGTACAATATATAGGATTTGGGTCAGAATCTCTTTATAAATCAGGCACATGTTTCCACAACACCTTTATTCCTGCCAGTTTTATCTCCTGCCTGGAAGTTCTGCCTCCAAGAAGGATCAAGGCAGGCTGGTCTCGGTGGTGTCCGTTCTTCCAGACACTGCGGGCCGGTGGGGCCCAGGGGCCCAGGTGGGTGGGGCGGGCTGAGCAGGGGAGAGCAGCGGCTGTGTGCGAAGCAGACCCCGGGTTCACTCCGTGCAAAGTCAGAGAGGCCAGAACGGCAAGGGCGGCGTGAGACAGCGGCGGTGCGGGGGCTGACATTTACTCACAGTTGGGCCTCCCAGCAGGATGGGGAACACGGCTGGCAGTGACCACACCAGGAGGTGTGAACCCGCCCCGCCATCTGTCCTGCTTTGGTCAGTCGGTCTGGGGCACGAGGGCTGTGGGTGGCAGCGAGGCAAAGCGGTGAGCACACCATCTCGTCCATCTTCCAGGCCCCCCTCTGCACTGAGACCGGCCTGGGCCTGGGTGGTAGGGAGCGTGGGGCCTTCTCTGAAAGCTGAGGACGGTTTCCTCCAAGCCGCAGTGCCCGGAGCTTGCATCCCGACACTATGGGGGACCAGACGGAGCCCGGGGCCCCAGGCCTGACGTCACCAAGTTTCAGGACGGGCCCCTCGGTTTGCATCTCCTTTGAACTGTCCCCCACACGCTGGCTCAACGTGTAGCTTGGGGCTTGAGTGAGAATCCAACTCTGAGGCTGCATGAGGTTGCTGCCCCTCGGCCTCCTGACCAAGAAGGCAAAAGTGCTTCTGCAGGAAGACACTCGTGGGACCTGCACTCTCGGGCCCCTCCACCCCAGACCCCGCAGACCCTGCGAAGGGGGCTTCAGAGGCCACGGGAGCACTGACCTGCTCCCCTCGGCCTTCCCCGGGCCCCGTGCAGCAGGCTGTGCTCAGGCCGGGACGCCCGCCCTGAAACGAGAGCGGCCCCAAGCGCTCTTCACCGAGCCTTGCGCGCAGCCCAGGTACCCACCCCGCCCTCACGCTCCAAAGCATGGCTTTGGAAAGAGAATCGTCGGCACTTCAGGGCAAGACCGCAATCATAAAAAGAAAAATGGAAAACAGCATTCGCGAGACCTGGCACACTCACAGCCAGACAAATGACGGCCGAAGAAGCAGGTGGGGCCCTGGGGCGGACATGTTGGGCTGCCCGTGACCATGGAGAAGAAATAAAATCATGTGTCTTTTGTTTATTTGGTTTTTTGTCTTTTTTTGTTTTGTTTTGTTTTTACTTCTAAAATAAGATCTCATCTGATAACACTTCAAGTATTTAAGTACAGAAGCTAAAGAGAATTCCTCAACTTGTTGCTTCCACAAACAGCGTGTCCCCCTGCGTGACCGTTCTGCCGGGCCTCCCGTGGGGACTTTCAAGGGAGTCATGTTGTTCTGCTCTAAAAATGTGAGGTGGAAACTGGAATAAGTTGAAACAACTCAACGCAGATGTGCTGGGACCGGTGCACGAGCGATGCACGTGGGAGGCCCGCTGGCCGTTTCCAAGGGCACTTGTTGTCACCGATGACTTCTGCGGGGCAGCTGCGTGGGTGCTCGGGGGCCAGGTGGCAGCCAGGACGAGCTCTCATCAGCTTTGGTTTGGACCATCCAGTCTCAAGAAGCAAGAGCAAAGGGAGAGCTCCCAGGCCAGGCCACCGCTGCCGGAGGTCTTGCTGAGGGACGCAGCTCCGGGCAGACGCCGCATTCAGCCGCCGGCTCCGGCTCGACGGAGACAGAACCCTTTCCAAGCTGGTCTCTGAACAACCTTCTCAAGGGCCCCTGCCTGCCCTCCCGAATAATTCTGAGTTATTCATACTCATTCTCATATGCTATGGTGTGTGTAGGTGTCTAGCTTGTGACGTGGCAAGTTCTTGGAGGCGTGACTACTTGGCATTGTACTTACTCGGAGCAAAGGGGGAGCTCAAGGGGGGCCGGACGCTACAGCATGGGCATTTCCCTGAATGAGTTTAGACGTCTGCTCTAAAACCCGTGTGGACACATCAGCTAGGTCCATGCACACCAAACCAAGGGCTAACACTTGACATTCCAGAGGCGAGTTGCCTTGTTTGGGTAGTTGATGGCCAGGCTGATAGCAGCGATGTTCTGTAGAGCCTGTGGAGGGAGAAAGGGTCACTGCCAATGTCGAGAACCATTCAACTGCTCACTCGTTTTGTGTGGACTGAACAAGAGCCTCAGCTGAGCACTGGGGGTGGGGCTGGGGCAAGGGAGACACAAGCAAACGTGGTTCCCCTCACCCAGAGCACCAGTCTAGAGGAGAGAGAGAAAAATTCTCTCAACCACACGGAAGCTCCAAACATAGGGTAGAAAGAGCATCACTGCCCTGTAAGAGGGGCGGGTGCAAAGCTTGGTGGGCTCAGTCGACCCGGAGGATGCTGCCCACGGGGTGTGTGGGCAAGCTCTTTAGGGAAAGGGAGGAGCACAAAGGTGCGGAAGGGAAGAAACAGACAGCCAGGGCTGGGCCACAGTGTAGGAAGGGTCCTTGCTGGGAAGGAGGACGCCCTAGAGCCAGGCCGAGGCCGTGGTGCGGGCTCCATGCAGCAGGAGCAGAAGGCGGCTGGGGGAGGACGAGGCAGAGCCCTGGTCCGGCACGGTGATGCGCTGTGGGGAGGGTCAGGACGAGGGTGACACTGGGCACAGGGGCAGGTGAGAGGGAAGAGCCCACAGGAAATATATGGAGCGCTCGGTGCCATATGGTCAAATCTCAAATTTTCGCTGCGTGTCACAGAAGCAGGGGTACTCGGGGCGGTGGGGGCAGGCACCTGTTAGGAGGGGAGGGAGGTTCTACTGTGCCTACGGGTCTCAGGAGAATTTGTACAGATGCCCCAAGTGGATGGGGGATTCCTGCTTCTCCGCAGGCAGGACCCTTTCCTGTGAGAGGACCGTGTGCTCACCGAGCAGACTTGCAGGAACAGAGTGCAGGGCTCGGGCTGGACAGCCACTCAAGCGTGACCCTGGGCAAACCTCCCCCTTCTCAGCCTTAGTGTCCCCCTGTGTCCACTGTAGGGTTGGACCACATGCTCTGTGATATTCAAGGGGTCTGCGGGTCTAAGGTTCTCAACATGCGCCTGTGCCTGGGGGTTCCCAAGACCCTTTCCGGGCTCCGCGTGGTGATGCTAAGACATTATGTGCCTTGCCACCCTCACGCTCTGGAGCATGTGGGGAGTTTCCCAGAGGCCGGTGCAGGACAGCACAGCTGCAGCAGCAGGACGCAGGTCTGGCGGGCGTGGACGACAGCCGCCTCCTCAAGGATGGTTTTGTTTGGGAACATACAGCTGTTTTGCAGAGAATGTGTTACTCATGTTAACACGGAGTAAGTGTACTATTTCTTAAAGTGATAATTAAGTGCTTAAGTGTTTTAATTTCTAAGTTCAAAACCTAATCTCTAATGGTATCTATCGATATGTGCAACACACAAATGAAAGCTCTTTGGGACCCTCAATAACTGAAAAGTGGAAAGGCATCCTGGGACCAAACTGTCAGGGGTTCTCCTACCAGGGAAAAAACTGAAATCTAACTCTAGGGAAACTTCAGGCAAACTGTCAATTTAAGGCATTGGTTGTTTTGGTTTCAAAGACACAAATTCTCGCTATCGTGTTCCAAGCCCACGGTTGGATATGAATGACACCGAGTAAGGGGCTCAACTCCCTCCTCAGACACTGGAAGGATGCGATGGGGTTGGGAAAGAGCCCCGGGTGAACCCCAGGGGGGTTCCGTCCATGGCAATGGGGCCATCTGGCCACAGGGAGGCAGCAGCGGCCAGCTTGGGGCGGGGCGGGGGGGAGGGGAGGCATACCTGTGCCGCGCAGCGGAGAAGGTGGTCGTCGGTGGTTAAGGCCAGCAGGTACTCCTGCAGCAACCCCAGCTCCTGCAGAGAGAGCATGGCTGTGGCTGGAGGGGACCGCCGCCCAGGGGACACCCTCCCACCACCACGGAGTCCCGCATGGGTGATCGCTCCTGGTTCCGCGGGCACCTCACGGCACTACCTCACTCGAGAGCCATGGGAGGAGCTGGACCGGGAGCAGCCAGGTGCCCAGTTCTGGAAGGGGCGGGGGGGAGCGGGAGTGGGGGGCCCTCTGCCCCGACTCATCCACAGGGTGCTCCGGTCGGTTTCCTCATGTAGAAAATGAGGGGTAAGCTAAAGAACTGGGAAAGACCTTCTCATCTCACATGTTCAATGAGCCTACTACGCTCGTGGGAAGAAGGAGGAGGAAGAAGGAAGAACCCGTCCATTTTATTTTCCAGAACTCACTACTGTCAAGCACTGACCCGGGGCAGTTTTTCCCCTGTGGCTTTAGGCCCGACAAAACAGCATTCCGGGGGGGCCGGGCGGAGGTGAGGATGCGTACTTCAGGCCACGCCTGCCCCCTGCGCAGGTCTGCCCCGACCCAGACGACGCCCCACGGCTCGGCCCTCAGCCCGGGCAGCGGGGGAGCTCCAGCAGGGCCCTCACCGCTCACCTGGGCGCGGTTCTCGGTGACGAGGAAGAGCTCCGTGAGGGCGCGGTGCAGGGGGAGGAGGATGCCAGGCTGTGTCACGTCCTCGAACAGGCTGTACTCCATGTGCGTGAAGAGCTGCCACAGGGGCTTTAGCAGCGTCAGGTCACAGAGGTCGCTGCGGGAGGGGGTGAGACGTGAGACAGAGGCCAGCTGACTCCCCCCACACCCAGTAAAGTCGTCACTGTCCCCCCAAATGGCCAAAAATATCCACCAGTGGCAACCAGGGAAAGGGGCAGAACCTAAACTTCAGAACAGGACTCCAAGGATGCAGGAGACCCCGAAGCCCAGGCCTGTAAATCAGCGGCATGCCTCTAAACGGTTGTTACGAAGAACCTCGTGGAAAAATCTCGAGATAAATGTTACGTGGAAAAAAGGAGGCATAAAACTGCAGATATGGTATCGTGTAACTGTATTAAACACAACAGTGAACAAATATATCAAAAATGTTATCAGTTGTTGTCTCTGTCCGTTTTCTAGATTTTCTGCAACACTTGTTGCTTTAACAATCAGAAAAAAAGAGGCAGTTAAAAGGCAATGAAAGCCACTATAATAATCTTAGGCTCACGAAACACAAGAAATATGGTTGTGAGGTCGCTCGGGCCAGAACCCTTTCCCAGTAGAGCAGAATCCTTTTCCACTGGATCGGCCTCCGTGGAGACTCACTGCGTGTTTCACTCTGAGGGAGGACGTGTTGTGTTTCCAGTTCAACGTCCTTACGAGAAGAAAAGTCAGGAAATGATATTCTGAGCCTTACGACATGACTTTATATATTTATAATCCTAAATTTTGCTTTTTCTCTTTCACGTATGACTGTACGAAGTATTCTGCGCATTTACTCTTGGAGCCCATCATTTTCTCCCAGAAGAGCGAGTCTTCCTAGAGCACCAGGAAAACTTGGCTCGATCTAAAGAGACAGCTCTACAGCTGAGCTTTCAGGAAAGCGCTCCTACGTGGCTCATCCGTGGCTCATCCGGCCACTGGCAGCCACCCCTCCCCTGGGGCCGCCTTTCGCCTCTGCCCGGCCTGTCTGGACTGAGGAAGGTCGGCAAACCGCAGAGGTGCATCACGTGCAGCAGGGAAGGACCCGCCCGTCTGAAGACTGTTTCATGCCCATCCCTCAACCACCACGTGGTTCTCACTGCAGGCTGCTCTCAACAGGACAGAATGGAGCCCCTGTGGGCTGAGGGGCCTTCGTCGCACACGAGGACACGGCGCTAACGGCAACCATGGCTGGCTTTCTCTCTGCCTGCCTGCGCGCAGACGGACTCAACCTGACATCCTTTTCTCTCCAGGACTCGGAGAGCCCTTTGTTTTTTAAATAACAGCTCCATATTACACCAGAAGATGGCGTGCTATCTCGAACGTCACCTCTCCACTCTGGCGGCATCCTGTGTCTGTGTGCCTGGAAACTGCTAGGGAGGCGCACTGACACCGTGCGCGTGAGGGACACGTCGCCAACACCTGCCCTCTGAGGTGAGGAACAAGACAGCGGGTCTTTAACCTCCACTTCTACTCAGTACTCTGGGGAGGTCACGGCTAGTGCAAAAAGGAAAAAAAAAATTTCTAAGGACCGAGAGGAGGAACGAAAACCGGTTCTTTGTAGATAACGTGACTGTGCTCTGAATAGCGACACGTGAGCTCTCCAAGTTAGGCAACAGAGCACTGTCACTGGATGCAAGGAAAATACACAAAAGTGAATTATATATGAGCAGAAACAATGAAGAAAAAGAATTCTACAACACCAATTACAGTATCATCAAAAACGTTAGATAAATCTAATTTAATAGAAATCCTCTACATAGAAACATCACTCAGACCTGAGCACTGGAGGATCGCAGAGAAGAGGAATCAACATAGAGGGTTCAGTGCTCTGAAGTCCACCCAAACCCCATCAGGTGAGAGGGGGTATGTGCATATGTGTGTGAACAGAAAATACACAAGCGGATAAGGAACACGACAAGGTACTGGAATTTCTAGCCAGAGCAGTTAGGCAAGAAGACGAAATAAAAGGCATCTACACTGGAAAAGAAGACAGCAATGTCTCTGTTTGCAGATGACATTCTCTACAGAAAACACCAAAGACGCCACAGAAAAACAGTTAGAACTCATAAATCCAGTGAAGTCGCAGGGCACAAAATCAATATAGAAAAACCAGCTGCCTCTCCTCTTTTTTTAAAACTAGGTTTCACACCCAGCGGGGAGTCCAGCGTGGGGCTTGAACTCATGACCCTGAGATCATGACCGGAGCTCAGATCAAAAGTCGGACACTCAACTGACTGAGCCACCCAGGAACCCCCACCTGCATTTCTATATGCTTAATGACGAGCTATCAGAAAGAGAAACAAACAAGTAATCCCATTTACAACAGGATAAAATAGAGTAAAATACTCAGACATACATTTTCACAAAGGAGATCAACAATCTGTACACTGAAAACTGTAAAACACTGATGAAAAAAACTGAAGACGCAACCAAGTGGAAAGGCTGTTCCTTGTTCAAGGACCAGAAGGATACTGTTAAAATACGGCCGGAAGCAATATACAGACAGATTCCATGTAGTCCCTATCAAAATCCCAATGGCATTTTCACAGAAATAGGAAAAACAATCCTAAAATCCACAAGGAACTACAAAAGACCCCAAACAACCAAGTCAATCTCGAGAAAGAACAAAACTAGAAGCCTCGCACATCCCAATTCCAAACTGCAATACAGAGCTACGGCGATCAACACAGTATGGTATTGGAATAAAAGAAGACACAAAGATCGATGAACAGAACAGAGAGCCGAGAAATAAACCCACACGTAGACACCCGATTAATTGACAAAGACGCCAAGAATATGCAACGAGGAAAGGACAGTCAGTCACCTCAACAAATGTGTCGGGAAAACCTGACACAAGCTGCATGCAAAAGCATGAGACCGCATCCCTCTGTCACACTATGCACAAAAATTAACTCAAAATAGATTAAAGACTTGAATGTAAGACCACCAACTATAAAACTCCTACAAGAACACATACAGGTGAACTCCTTGCCATTGGAGTGGACACCAAAAGCAAGAATAAACGAGTGGAAGGAACGACATCAAAACAAAAGCAAAGAGGACCATCAACAAATGAAAAGGCATCCACGGAATGGGGGAAAACAGTGGTAAATCACATATCCGGTAAGGACTTAATACCCAAAATACACAATGAACTCATGCAGCTCCATTTCAGAAAACCCCACGTAACCCAACTAAAACTGGTCAAAGGACCTGAGCAGATATTTTCCCAAAGAAGACATCCATATGGCTAACAAGAAAAGATGCTCAACATCACTCAGCGTCGGGGAATTCACGTCAAAACCACACTGTCACCTCACACGCGTTAGGGTGGCTGGTATCCAAAAGACGGGAGGTAACAGGTGCCAGCGAGGATGTGGAGAAAGGGGAGCCCTCGTGCACTGCTGGTGGGAACGCAAACTGGTGCAGCCGCTGTGGACACAGTATGGAGCTTTCTCGAGTAATTCAAAACAGAACCACAGCATGATCCAGTAATCCTACTACCGGTTTATATCCAAAGGAAATGCAATTGTTATCTCAAAACAATACCTGCACTCGAATGTTCATTGCACCGTTATTCACAACGGTCAAGGCATGGGAACAAGCTAAGTGTCCTATCGATGGAGGAGTGCAGAAAGCAAACGTGGTGCATATATATATGCACAGCGGAGTATGCGCGAGAAGGAAAGTCATGAGAAAGAAGGGAGACCTGGAGGGCATCGTGCCGAGTGAAATAAGCCAGAGAAAGACAAACCCTGGATGACCTCACTCGCATGTGGAAACCAAAACCACACAAAGCAACAGTCAAACTCATAGACACAGAGGGGAGAACGGTACTTGCTGGAGGCCGTGGGTGTGGGAAACAGAGAGGCTGGTCAAAGGGACAAGCTTTCAGCTGTAAGACAAGCAAGGTCTGAGGATCTAATGAATGACACGGTGACTACAGGAGATGACGGCGTACCATACTGGATCGTAGAGAGGCGCACGTAACTGCTGTCACGCACAACAAAGGTAACACGAGGTGCTGGGTGTGTTAAGGAACTTGGTGGGGGCCCTTGTACAACGCGGACACACAAGAAATCCCCTCTAGCCTGTAAATATGTTACAACTTTGTCAATTACACCTCCCCGAAGCTGGGAAAAAAAGAGAAACAAACCAATTCTAAGATGTATATAGATATGCAGAGTCAAAGATAGACAAGATGGCCTGGAAGCTGAAGAGCAAAGGATTTATACGACTAGACACGCGAATTCATTAGAAAGCCACGGTAGTCAAGACAGCGTGGTAGTGGCACCAGGAGAACCATAAAGAGCGTTGGAGCAGCAGAGACCAGACACAGACGCATCTGTACAGACACCTCCTTTGTGACCAACAGGGTGCTGGAGTGAGGTGAGGGACAAGGTGGTCTTTGGGGTCAGGTGGAGACTCACATTCGAATAATTAACCCTGACCCCCTGCACTTCACGTCCTGCGCAGAAGTCATTCCGTGTGGAGCGTACAGCTAGGAGTGAAAGAAAAAATAACAAAAGCTTCTAGAACACAGGAAGCACCTTCACCACCCCAAGGTGGAGTGAGGCGGAAACCGCCTAAACAGGACAACAAAAGCACTACCATAAAACATGATTGATGAACGGCAAGATGTCAAAATTAGAAGCTTCTTTTCATCAGACTCCAGTACAGAGGAACGGCAAGCCAGAATGGGAGGAGATATTCACAGTTGTTCACAAACTCCCTGCGAAGGACTCACATACGGAGAGCGGCTCACCTGTGGGTGCAGCAGCGGACGATCCTCAGAAGCAGGTGAATGGCTTTCAATCGCTGATGGCCAGTCTGGCGACAAGCCACACCCACCAGCCATTCCCAAATCTGGGCCAGTGGGAGGTGTGGCACAACTCTTTCTTCTGACAACATCTGCTTCAAAATCTCGAACCCTGGCCCACAACCACAAAACACCGATATTTTAGTTATTAACTCTTGTATTTACTCTTGTATTATTAACTCTTATGTTTAACAAATATGAGAAAGTAACTACAGTTATTTAAATTTTGCCTTTTATAAAAGCAACATAGGACCAACATTTCCAGCTCCTCCCTTTCGCAAACCGCCCTGCAAATTCCAAGAGAAGACGTGTCTTTTGTAGGTGCCACAGGTGCCTCTTCTACCCGTCCATGCAAGAGCACAGCCAACCACCACAGCACATCACGGCGACCGCGTGCTGGTATTAAAGTACCTGCTTTGACTTTAACAAAGATCCGTGACATAATGGCACCTACCCCTCCCCCGAGCGTCCCTGGCAGGGACATCCTACACACAGAAAGACCGGGGCACACACCTGTCTGGAATCGCCCGAGGTGTCCAGCCGTCACAGTGAATTTGTAGCCCCACTCCGTGTTGCTCATGTCAGAGGTGAAGCGATAATACAGAGTATCTCCTGGGTCACACAAGAACCAGAAACAGGTCAGGACACCACAGCAACAGAGAATGGCAACAGACTAAGCCCCACGTGACATCCCTCCACGTCCCTTCTCTCGCTATTGAGTTTGTTTGTTTGTTTGTTTGTCCTTGAGAGACAGAGTATGAGCAGGAGAGGGGCACAGAGAGAGGGAGACACGGAATCCGAAGCAGGCTCCAGGCTCCGAGCTGTCAGCACAGAGTCCGACGCGGGGCTTGAGTCCATGAACTGTGAGATCACGACCCGAACTGGAGTCGGACATCTGACCGACCGAGCCACCCGGGCGCTCCTCGTTATTGAGTTTAAATACTTCATGGTAAGAGTCCGTATGACCAAGTATTTATTACCTGGAAGCTCAAAATCCTTCCATTTCTGCTGAGACCCACTGAAAGTGTGTCGATCCTGCTGGAAGTCACTGCTGCTGGACATGGCCAGCTCGTCACAGCCCTCCTCTGTGCTGCACTGCGCGTCGAATTTGATTGAGAGGTAGATTGCACCAGGGATGTGGACCTTATCCTGGGGAGGGGACAGAAAGACACCTCTGTCACTCCTGAGGGCTTGCCTCATGCCACATCCTGCAAATGTGAGACGGTTAAATGTCAGCCCTGCCCTCCCCGGCCCTCGGTCTGGTGGGACAGGAACATGCGCACGTGAATTAAACCGAAGGACAGGGGTCTCCAAGGTGTGGCCACGTCATCGAGATGGTGCAGCGAGGGCTGAACCCAGGCCCACACTCAGATGCACTTCCAGAAGATGCCAAGGATTCCCTGCAAGGAGCTAGCTGCAGGGAAACTGAACCCCCACCCCCCACCCCAGGCCTGCGCGCCCACTTTTTCCATTAAAACCAGGTCAGCAGGAAAAAAGACTGGGTGGTAAAGACTCCCTGGCTTTGGGACCAAGGAGGCCCTTTCTTGGCCGGGACTTGGCAGGGGTGGGGAGCGGGGAGCCAGCCACACGTCTTGGCGCGTACCTCAAAGTTGGTGTTATTGTTATACGGGTGTTTGGACTCCCTCACTTGCACTTCCATCCCAGGCTCCTCCATGAACTGGCAGGCAGCCAGGGCCACGGTCCCCAGCATGCTCCCTCGGCAGCCCTGGAGTACCTTCCGCAGGATCTGGCGGGACACGAAGCGGCGAGCGTCAGGGCCTGCCGGTGGCAGGAAGGAGGAGGAGCCCAGTTCAACCCAAGGCCTGTCCAGAGGGGCTGGCGTCACCGCAGAGGCCGACCTCACCAGCCGCCTGTCACGGCAGGGGGTGGGGAGAGGGGGAACTTCCTGTACACTGGGATGCTGGTTTTCCTTCTGGAAAACACCACTTCTGGGAGCTCTGAGGGAGCCAGCAGAACCTATCAGGGGTGGTCCCGGGCCCTGAAGAGTCCTGAGACCAGCAGGGGAGGGATGCGGACAGACAATTACAGCACAACAGGCCACATGCCGAGGGGGTGAGGGACCGGGGGCTCCTCGGGGCGAGGGTGGGGAAGGCCGCGTTCCCCTCTGCCACTCGCAGATGAGAGGTGCAGCTACAGCAGAGCCGCCCGCACCTCTAAGGCCGTGTGGCTGGAGCCAGATCCAGGACTTACAGACTGGTGGTGTCTTTGACAGGCAAATTAAGGAGAAGAGGATGAACTCACGTCCTGAGGAGTCCTCGCGTAGGGCGTGCATGTGTGTGGGTGAGGGTACATGATGTATGTGGGCGCCAAGGGGACAGGGATGAAGAAGGCGGCAGTAAATGTGACTCAAGAGTTGTGCACTTGGAATCTGGTAAGGTGGCTGGGGCGCCTGGGTGGCGCAGTCGGTTAAGCGACCGACTTCAGCCAGGTCACGATCTCGCGGTCCGTGAGTTCGAGCCCCGCGTCGGGCTCTGGGCTGATGGCTCAGAGCCTGGAGCCTGTTTCCGATTCTGTGTCTCCCTCTCTCTCTGCCCCTCCCCTGTTCATGCTCTGTCTCTCTGTCCCAAAAATAAATAAAAAACGTTGGAATCTGGTAAGGTGGTGACAAAACCATCCCGCTCGGCCGGAGGTGGTGCCCACAGCTCCCGCCACCCAGGCCAGGCCAGCTCTGCGACGAGGCTCCTCACGTATGTGCACCCTGGGAAGCCTTGCTACCCCAACAGTACTCTCGAGACAAAGCTGAAGATTTGACTTAAGAATAAACACAAAACCAGGGGTGCTGGGGGGGGGCTCCGGTGGTTTAGTGCCTGACTTCGTTCAGCTCGGGTCATGATCTCACAGTTCGTGGGTTCAAGCCCCACGTCGGGCTCTGTGCCGACAGCTCGGAGCCTGGAGCCTGTTTCGGAGTCTGTGTCTCCCTCTCTCTCTGCCCCTCCCCTGCTCATGCTTTGTCTCTCTCTCTCTCTCTCTCTCTCTGTCTCTCTCTCTCTCTTAAAAGTCAATGAACATTAAAAAGAAAAAAAAAAAAAAAAAAAGAAAGAAAGAAAAGAATGGGGTGCCGGGGTGGCTCAGTCGGTTAAGCATCTGGCTCTTGGTTTTGGTTCAGATCATGATCTCACAGTTCGTGAGTTCCAGCCCCACGTCAGGCTCTTTGCCAACAGCTCCAAGCCTGGAGCCTGCTTCGGATTGTGTCTCCCTCTCTCTCTGCCCCTCCCCTGCTCATGCTCTCTTTCTCAAAAATTGATAAACATAAAAAAAAATCAAATCAATTCAAATCAAAGAATAAGAACAGAACCAGAGGCCTGGAAACTGAGAGCCAGAGTGTGGGGTGAGGATGCAGACCCCACACCTGCCCCCCAGAGGCCGGGGGCCTCGGACAGGTCCCCGGCTGCACTTCCTCACGACAGAACTCTTGCGGGTTACACTGCAGCAGGTGCGAGTGTCCCGGGGCCAATGTTCCAGGAACAAGACGCAAACCACCCCGGAGGCGTCCTGTACCCCGGAACACACCAGGGGCCGTAATTCACCCTGTCCTCTGGACCTGGCGCCACGAGAAGAGACGGGCCGGGGAGTGTGCAGAGTCACGCTCCACGGGACCGGCGGGCCGAGCGCTCTCTGCACACCAAGTCTGCCAAGGCTGTGACCTCCGCCCTGGGCCGGGACTTGCGAGAGCCCAGCCGTGCCCACGGCCAGCCTCCGCTGCATCCGGAGGAAGCATGTTCAAACGTGGGGGCGCAGAGGAGGCGCAGTGAGGGCGAGGACCCAGCCTGACCCAGTAAACAATCACCTTCTCCCACTGATGCTTTTCTTCCAGCTGCATGAACATATCCAAAATGTAGGTCATGTGGGCCGGGCCGCTCAGCTCCAGGGTCTCCTCGCTCACGGGCACGTGCCCAGGCCACTCAGCGAGCAAGGACGCCAGCACGTGGCGGGCATACAGGACAGCCGTGGCCTCGTTCACACGGAAAAGGTACTCGCGGACGGCCCTCCTGCTCTTGCAGCCCAACTCCTTGTGCAGGAGGGCAGCACTCTTGCTCCGGCGCTGCTGGGCATAGCTCTGCTGCAGTTCGCCCTCCGTGCTGGAGATCAGCTTCTGGGTCACGGGGTTGGACTCGGCAGTGGCCTGGTCACAGCGTGCGGGCCGCGACTGCAAACCCAAAGACCACTGTTACGGCAGCCGGCCCCCCCCCCAACTGGCTGGGGTGCGGGGCCAGGGGCCGACCTTTCGTCTCCAAGGTGGCGGCAACGTACCAGACACGGTAAGATAATCATGTCTGTGTCCACGGCCTTGGCGCTCTGCTCGTCCAGTCTCAAACTCCTACTGGGCTGCCACCTCTGAGCCAGGGTCCGGATCCTTTCGTCCGTGGTGAGCTCATCCCCATCAAACCTGGGCACAAAGGTACCGAAAGGGAAGAGTTCAGCCTGCAGTGCAACTTGTCAGGGACACTGACGGGAGGTGTCTTCCTGGGACTCTGCAATTACATCATCACACCCCCGAGTCTGCGACACCAGTTCACCGCGCTCATTCACTCACGCACGCAGACGTGCACGTACACTCTTGCGGCAGAGAATGCAAGGCGTCCCTCAGGATCCACGCTCCCTGGAGCCTAGAAACAAAGTTCCCCAGCGCTGTAGCAAGATACACAGCCCCCCAGCCGGCGATGTGGTGCCCAGCCCCTCCCGCAGCTAGATGCGGCGGTGAGCCGGGCTCGCGCCCACGGGAGGCCAGCGAGGTAACGTGGGCCGCTTCCAGAGCCCACCCTCCAGCGGCCGGGGTGAGGACGCACCCCTCTCTCTATGATTTCCCCTCCCCCCGGGCCGGAACAGAGGTGGCACGCACGGGTGAGCCATCTGGTGGCACAGGGCCACTCCAAGGAGCAGAGCTGCCCACCTTCCCTGGACAGTCTACGAGAGGGAAAACAAACGCTATCTTCCTTGACCCGGTATTTCTGGGTCTCTTAGTTCCAGCAGTGCCCTGCTTCGGTTCACAAAGGACTCGAGGCGCTACGTAAGAAATACGTACGGGAAAATAGAAATACGGGATGAAAACGCAGAAGAAAGTTAGAACAGGAAGTCGAAACCAGGCTATGAGGGACAGAGGGGGAGATTAGCTGCACACACATGTGGGAGTTGGGCCCAAGATCCGGCCCTGAACTTCCCAGCAAGAGAAAGGGAGCATTATAAATTCTATGAGAATCCTTGGGGGAACGCCATGGAAATAATGTGGCACGGTGAACAAGCAAACGACACTCTGGCTAGAAGGCCCTGCTTTGCGCTGTTTGCCCCAGGACGACGTAGGAAAGGAACCTTGGCGTCGGCGTCAACTGGCACCCCCGCGAGGGACACGACCGCCACTCAGATGACGCGGGCGTGCGGCAGTCAGCTCTCACATCACTTACGAAGAACCACGGGCCAGCTCCACGTCGTGGCCTCCCGGGAGTCTCTACCCACGTGTTGCTGGCAGGGTCCTCACCTCTTCTGAACCTCCAGGAAGAAAGAATCGGTCCTCTTCATCTGCAGCTCGTATATGGCCCGGAGAACGTGCAGAGGGGCATTGAGGGCGTCGTGCGCCATCTGCAGAGGAAGAGAGACAATTTAAAAGTGCTTCCGCACATCGCGGATCACCTGAACGCAAAAGGGAGAAAATAACTCTTTCTAGAGTTACCACAGGTTATAATTTCAGAATATTGTGTGGTCACTTAAAGCAAACAAAATTATAAACTCTAAACCACGGACCGTGGAACCTATTATAAATTCAAAGGAAAACATAAAGCGTGGAAACGCCAAAAGAAATACCAGGCCCCCCAAGGCAGTGCTAACGGTCGAGAGCTGCCATCGCCACCGCATCACTGCCGGCTTCTCTCCAGCTGCCTCGTACCCCCGTCTGACCGCTGGCACCGGAAGTCCAAGGCTATACTTCCTTTTGGTTTCTGAGAAAACTAAACTTGCTTTCCTGACCTCCAGCCCATACCTGTGTGCTCTTCCTGCGGCCACTGATCCGAGGAAGAGCGCCTCCCCAGGGACTGTGAGAGCGCGCGTCTCAGAAGCCACGGGGCGACACAATGGACGGGCCGCAGACCATGAGCACGACTGCACGTGTGTATTTCACGGGACAGAAGATCAAAAGCTTTTAGGCTCAAAAGGCTTAAGAACTACTGTGCTAAGGGCTTCTCCATCCTTCCGGACCGATTCTACACAATTCCAACCGAGTCTTCAGGGAGTGATCTCCCAGCACGTCAGACAGAGGCATTTTCGCAGAGGCAAAAGCCAGGTGCAAGCCAAAAGGACTCCATCCTGTGGAGCCCCTCCACCGTCCACACCACGGCCCCAGAACTCACCAAGAAACATATTCTGGTGGGCTCATCCAGGCTTTCCAGAGGATCTAGCTTCCTCTGCTCCTGCTCTCCAGGGCTGCTGACCACGCCTTCTGCATCCTCCCCTCGATCCCCTCGCTCATCGGGTTCCAGGCCTGTGTGCTCGACCGAGGTGTGGATCTCCTTCTTTGAGGAGTACAGCATGATGGACAAAATCTATGGGCAGAAAACCAGGCAGGGCGGTGGTGTGGGGGTTCAGTGGGTGGGAATGTCACACAGATCTTTAACCCTCAGAGGGTGGAAAACATCGGGCCTCCTTAAAAGATGTACGGGTTCACAAAAAGAATGTGAAACGAGTAAAAAAAGAAAAACGTGAAAAGAGTTCAGTTGTACCTGTAATCAAAGAAATGCTAATAACTAAAACTACGAGGGACCTTTGTGTTTATTAACTTTGCTGCTAACGATGCAGACTGGTATTTGGAACTCGTTTTGCTGAATGGTAAAGAGCTATAAAAACGTCTACTGCCTTTAACCCAGCCAATAACTCGCCTTGGGAATAACATAAAATGTGCAAGAAGTTACACTTACGTTATGGTCAATGAGGCTGGAACCTGCCTTCGTGTTTCACTTATAGCCATTAAACATGGAAAACTGTCTAGTGACCGAGGGAGAGGCCACTGCACGCACACCCTGCATTTGAGGCTGTACGTGTAACACGGATGCAGAAGAAAACAACTAGGGAAACCAATCTGACAACAAATTTCATGTTAGAAAAATATATCAAAAAAAGAATTAAAAAAAAAGAAAACCACTAGAATAAGGACATACATAAAATATTAACAGGAGCTGTGTGTGAGGTGAAATTTGAAAGTGTTTCTTCCTTTCCTATAGTTCGAATTTTCTGCAATGTGGTTCTATTATTTGAAGAATAAGAAAATTTTAGGGGCGCCTGGGTGGCTCAGTTGGTTAAGCCTCCGACTGCAGCTCAGGTCATGATCTCCCAGTTCATAAGTTCGAGCCCCGCATCGGGCTCTGTGCTGACGGCTCAGAGCCTGGAGCCTGCTTCCGATTGTGCGTCTCCCCCACTCTCTCTCCCTCAAAAATAAATAAACATTAAAAAAAATTTTTTTAATTTAAAATGTTTCCTCAGATTGAGAGCCCAGATGCTCTCCAGATTATCCCTGTTACTATGCTTTGGCACATTTTCCTGCAACCGAAGCAAACCCTCTCGTGGGACCTGAGAGCTGTGTCCTCATGCTCAGGCCTGTGTGATGGAGACGGGTGGCTGACCAGCTCCCACACAGCAGCAGCTCGTCTTGGACCTGAAGCAGTTGGTCCAGAAACTCCACAGAGAACCACAGTAATTCCACTAATTCCACTAAGAAAAACCTAAGGCCTACAAGGAATAGTAATCAGATGAAAATCATTGACTAAATCCTACATAAAATAAACATAACCAAGGACAAACTCAGAAACTGATTTTAGCTCAAAGGGGCTTTAAAGGGAAATAATGATCCAAGGAAACACTTTATTGCCATGATAAGGGCCAACCGCATGTTTCCATAGAATACTTCTCCAGTGTTCTCTGAACAGACATCAAACTCGTCCTCCCTGACACGGAGGGCAGGTGTCACAGTCCCTGTTTCCAACAGGGACACAAACGGAAGACGTGGTCCAACCACAGTACAGAATGAGCACGCGCTGGGCTAGCCCCATCTTCACTCACGGGTGGGCAGCCCGCACCTGCACCAGGTGGCAGTGGTGGCGGGAGGCACGCCCACCCCTTACCTCTAGATCCCGGAGGAGCCACGTTTTACTGAAACCAGTTCCTTTGCTGCACTTTTTCACCAGCAGCTTCAGCAAATCCGTCTGAAGGAAGGTCGCATGGGTCTCTTCGAAACCGTGAGCCTGCCACACAGAAGGGGTGACCTGCAGCTGGTGTGGGGAGGGGACCGCCTATCTCAGAGCCCACCGTGTCAGGAAGATTCCAGAATCGGCAGGAAGGATGAGACTCTGAACCTCAGCCCTAACCAGAGTCTGTCTGCTCTGTCCCCAGTGCGCCCTCCACAAGCACTTCTGAAGCCCAGGACACGCCGTGTGCCACGTCCCATGCTAAGGGCAGGGGCTTCACGGCCCTCTCCTGCGCTCTGCCTTCCCAAAGCTTCCCAGTGTCTTCAGACGAAAATCGAAGTCCCGACCCGTGGCAGTCAGGGCGGACGGGGCACTGTGGACTCTCTGCCTGTTTCTCTGGTCTTGCTTCCCTCTCGGGCACGACCTTGAAGGCCTGGAGGCGCTGCTTCTGTTGACGACCACACCTGTTCCTGGGCCTGGCGTCTGCAGCTCCCCCTGCACACATCGCTCTGCCCAGACTCCCTCTCTACCACCTCGAATTTCGCCTCCGCAGAAAGGCTTGCTCTGACTCGTGGTACTTTTCCTTGCAGACTCCGTGTTGTCTGTCTTGCAGGCTGGGCTGTAAGCTCCACCTTTTCTCAAGTTCAGTGCTACATGGCTCTCAGTGCTCAACAATACTTGTGAAAACTGGGAATCAGAGACAGAAATGGTCTATGCCTTGGGGCACCTGGATGGCACAGTCGGTTAAGCGTCCAACTTCGGCTCAGGTCATGATCTCACAGTCTGTGAGTTCGAGCCCTATGTCGGGCGGGCTCTGTGCTGACAGCTCTGATTCTGTGCTCGGATTCTGTGCAGCTCTGATTCTGTGCTGACAGCTCGGATTCTGTGTCTCCCACTCTCTGCCCCTCCCCAACTCACAATGTCTCTCTCTCTCTCTCTCTCTCTCTCTCTCTCTCTCAAAACTAAACATTAAAAAAAAAAAAAAGAAATGGTCTTTGCCTTCAGAAAGTTTCTTCTTTCTTTCAGACCGTGACAAATGCCGTGGAGTCAACAAACATCATGCATGGCCTCTGTCCCTCCCTACAAGCACTCAGGGCTGGGCTGGAGCTGGAAGCCCCTCGGTGCTGGCTCCCTGGGCTGCTGGGTCCTTCTGTGGTCCCCTGGGCAATTCTGCCAAAGTCCAGGCACTCACAAACTTTTAAAATGAAACCCTTCTTTCATGGCTATTTCTGTGGGGAGGTAGGGTCCTAAAAACGCTCCTTCCCCCTGTCAGGCCCCTCAGGTGGCAGAACAGAAGAACCATGTTCCCTAAAAGTCAAGGCTTCTCATCTGTACCCCTGTTACCACCCAGGGGTAATATCCTCACATGTCTCCCTCCTTCCACCCCAACCACCAGGCCTATCACTCAAAGTCCCGTAGGATGCTAGTCCTCTCCCCTTCCTCTTGTCCTTTGATGGGCTGGAGGAGCTGTGGTTCAGAGGGAAGAGAGAAACAGTTTGGTCTAGTTTCTTCCCATCTTCAAAGGTTATGTGCTCATTAGGCAAATACCTGGTTCTGGGAAACAGTACTGAAATAATACAAAGAACCAACTACTGGGAAAAACCTGTTTTTCCCTTTGAGTTATCCTTTTGCAAGACCCCATACATTCCTAAAAATAATCAAGATCCTAGGTTAACCATCTACCGAAATCAGATGGCATTTCCTTGATGCAGATGCCCCGCAGATGTTAAATCACAGCCAGACTCATTAGCAAATGGGAGGAGCTCACCATTACCTTCAGTGTCTTATACAGTCCTTTGAGGGCCAGGGACAGGACCCAAGTTGCCTCCACTGCCTCAGGACAATGGCTCTCCATGCTGGTTTGCAGGAGGTGACTGGCGATAAAGGCAAAGTGCTGGGAGTACTGGCTCAGCTGGGCCTGACAGTCGTTGCATTCCTGTCCTTTCTGGACCAGCTGGTAGTCCTTCACTGGAGGGTGATGTCAGGCAGGAAGAGAAAAGGCACAAAAGTCTGGTCAGTGCTTCCTGCAGCGAGGTGTCTTCCCTAGTAACACACCTTTACTGAGGTAAGAGCAGCAGGCCCCAGAACATAATCTCCCTGGCTTCAATTTAGCCATCATAATTAAGGCTGGCTTGCAGGTGAGCACAAAAATGGCACTGGGCCACCTATCCATCGAGCAACTGGGAGAGACAATTTACATTCCTACTACTGTGCACACACAGGCTGTCTCCAAAAGTGTTAAAGGAACTTAATATAGTACACAGAAGGGACTTCCACTCCCAGACAAACTAAGACAGGCTGAATTTACTCTCCTATCTTAAACAACCAAAATGTAAAAAAAAAAAAAAAAAAAATCGCAGACAATGGTTTGCAGACACGAGGCAACAAGCAGTAAAGGACTATGATCCCTGATAGAAGAGACATAAACCAGGGGAGTCTTCCAACAGCCTGGCTTTCTGGAGACAATTTACAGGCTGCAGAACAGACGCTGGAAATCCAAGCAGAGTCCCGCAGTCTCAATGAACTGATGAGAAAGAGGTCAGAGTTCAGGAAAGTCAAGGTAGCCAGAATTTTGGGGGCAGAATATCATGAAGAAGAGAGAGGCACAGAGACAGAGAGGGTATGGGAGACCTGTCTAGAAAAGCCACAGAAGCTTCCTCGTGAGTCTCTGGAAGTATGATCTGCGTGAAGTCGAGAGCAAACTTCCTAGATAGGAAACCACCCAGTTCTATGAAAGAACTACCAAAAAGCTGTAGGATGAACAATTCTTGGAGCTCACACAGACCTGGGAATATTGTGTCTTCCCACCAGTGAGAGTGGAAGTATGCTAGTTGGGGGTGTGGGGGTGGGGTGGGAACAATTATTTCAAGACATAATGATTAAAATTTTTCTGAATTTGACGGAAACTGTAAATCCACAGATCAAGGAGCTCATTAAATCCCCAGGCAGAAGAAACAAAAAAATCATGCCAAGGCACATTATAATCAAAATGCTAAAAACCAGCGATTAAGAGAAAAATCTTAAAAGCGGCCCTAGAGAAAAGATATTTGAAGAGTAACAAAGTATACCATAGATTTTGTGGCAAAAACTATGCAAGCCAGAAGACGATGGATCAATAACTACAAAGTATTAAAAAAAAATGCTCAGCCTAGAAATTTTTATGCAGCAAAATTACCTCTCAAGGATAAAGTCAAAATAAATATTTCTTTGGCTTGGTAGGACAAACCAAAACAAAAATTCTGTAGCAGCAGACCTGACGTTCAAGAAATGTTGTTTTCAGGCCAAAGAAAAATGATACCAGATAGATACCCAAACCTACACAAAGGAATGAACAGCACCAGAGATGGTAAATGCGTATGTAAATAAATATAAAAGATATTATTTTCTCATTTTATTAACAACTTTTTTTAATGTTTATTTTTGAGAGAGAGAGAAAGAGAGAGAGAGAGAGAGAGACAGACAGACAGACAGAGAGGGCACGAGGGAGGGAGGAGCAGAGAGAGGGGGGACAGAGATCCAAAGCAGGCTCAGTGCTGACAGCAGGGAGCTCAATGGGGGGTTTGAACTCATGAACCAAACCATGAGGTCATGACCTGAGCTCAAGTCAGACGCTTAACTGACTGAGCCACCCAGGTGCTGCAAATAACCTATAGCAAACTCTGGAATAACCAGTGAAAAAATTAAGAGATAGTTAAAAGCCAATTCTGAAAATAAGATGGAGTCATTAAGAAACAAAAACAAAAACAAAAATCCTCAATCCAAAATAAGGCAGAGAAGTGGGGGGGAAAAAAGGAACAACAAATGAGACAAATATAAAACAATCAAGAAAATAGTAGATTTAAACTCAATCATCTTGATAACTACATTAAATGTAAATCATCTAAACATCCCAATTAAAAAACAGAGATTGGATTCTAGTCAAGATGGCGGCGTAGGAGGACGCTGGGCTCACCGCACGTCCTGCTGATCACTTAGATTCCACCTACACCTGCCTAAATAACCCAGAAAACCACCAGAGGATTAGCAGAACGGAGTCCCCGGAGCCAAGCACAGACGAGAGGCCCACGGAAGAGGGTAGGAAGGGCGGCGAGGCGGTGCGCGCTCCACGGACTGGCGGGAGGGAGCCGGGGCGGAGGGGCGGCTCGCCGGCCAAGCAGAGCCCCCGAGTCTGGCTTGCAAAAGCAGAGGGGCCGGGCGGACTGTGTTCCAACAGCAAGCGCGACTTAGCGTCTGGGAGGACATAAGTTAGCAGCTCTCCTCGGAAAGCGGGAAGGCTGGAGGACAAAGGGAGGGAGAGCTGCTGAGCCCCCGGACGACAGAGCTCAGTTTGGCGGGGAACAAAGGCGCTCGCCAGTGCCATCTCCCCTGCCCATCCCCCAGCCAAAATCCCAAAGGGAACCAGTTCCTGCCAGGGAACTTGCTCCCTCCGCGCAAACACCCAACTCTGTGCTTCTGCGGAGCCAAACCTCCGGCAGCGGATCTGACTCCCTCCCGCTGCCACAGGGCCCCTCCTGAAGTGGATCACCTAAGGAGAAGCGAGCTAAGCCTGCCCCTCCTGCCCCCGTGCACCTTGCCTACCCACCCCAGCTAAGACGCCAGATCCCCAGCATCACAAGCCTGGCAGGGTGCAAGTAGCCCAGACGAGCCACACCACCCCACAGTGAATCCCGCCCCTGGGAGAGGGGAAGAGAAGGCACACACCAGTCTGACTGTGGCCCCAGTGGTGGACTGGGCGCAGACATCAGGTCTGACTGCGGCCCCACCCACCAACTCCAGTTATACACCACAGCACAGGGGAAGTGCCCTGCAGGTCCTCACCACACCAGGGACTATCCAAAATGACCAAGCAGAAGAATTCCCCTCAGAAGAATCTCCAGGAAATAACAACAGCTAATGAGCTGATCAAAAAGGATTTAAATAATATAACAGAAAGTGAATTTAGAATAATAGTCATAAAATTAATCGCTGGGCTTGAAAACAGTATAGAGGACAGCAGAGAATCTTCTTGCTACAGAGATCAAGGGACTAAGGGACAGTCACGAGGAGCTGAAAAACGCTTTAAATGAAATGCAAAACAAAATGGAAACCACCACGGCTCAGATTGAAGAGGCAGAGGAGAGAATAGGTGAACTAGAAGATAAAGTTATGGAAAAAGAGGAAGCTGAGAAAAAGAGAGATAAAAAAATCCAGGAGTATGAGGGGAAAATTAGAGAACTAAGTGATACACTAAAAAGAAATAATATACGCATAATTGGTATCCCAGAGGAGGAAGAGAGAGGGAAAGGTGCTGAAGGGGTACTTGAAGAAATAATAGCTGAGAACTTCCCTGAACTGGGGAAGGAAAAAGGCATTGAAATCCAAGAGGCACAGAGAACTCCCTTCAGACGTAACTTGAATCGATCTTCTGCACGACATATCATAGTGAAACGGGCAAAATACAAGGATAAAGAGAAAATTCTGAAAGCAGCAAGGGGTAAACGTGTCCTCACATATAAAGGGAGACCTATAAGACTCGTGACTAATCTCTCTTTTGAAACTTGGCAGGCCAGAAAGAATTGGCACGAGATTTTCAGGGTGCTAGACAGAAAAAATATGCAGCTGAGAATCCTTTATCCAGCAAGTCTGTCATTTAGAATAGAAGGAGAGATAAAGGTCTTCCCAAACAAACAAAAACTGAAGGAATTTGTCACCACTAAACCAGCCCTACAAGAGATCCTAAGGGGGACCCTGTGAGACAAAGTACCAGAGGCATCACTACAAGCATAAAACATACAGACATCACAATGACTCTAAACCCGTATCTTTCTATAATAACACTGAATGTAAATGGATTAAATGCGCCAACCAAAAGACATAGGGTATCAGAATGGATAAAAAAACAAGACCCATCTATTTGCTGTCTACAAGAGACTCATTTTAGACCTGAGGACACCATTAGATTGAGAGTGAGAGGATGGAGAACTATTTATCATGCGACTGGAAGCCAAAAGAAAGCTGGAGTAGCCATACTTATATCAGACAAACTAGACTTTAAATTAAAGGCTGTAACAAGAGATGAAGAAGGACATTATATAATGGTTACAGGGTCTATCCATCAGGAAGAGCTAACAATTATAAATGTCTATGCGCCGAATACCGGAGCCCCCAAATATATAAAACAATTACTCATAAACATAAGCAACCTTATTGATAAGAATGTGGTAATTGCAGGGGACTTTAACACCCCACTTACAGAAATGGATAGATCATCTAGACACACGGTCAATAAAGAAACAAGGGCCCTGAATGAGACATTGGATCAGATGGACTTGACAGATATATTTAGAACTCTGCATCCCAAAGCAACAGAATATACTTTCTTCTCGAGTGCACATGGAACATTCTCCAAGATAGATCACATACTGGGTCACAAAACAGCCCTTCATAAGTTTACAAGAATTGAAATTATACCATGCATACTTTCAGACCACAATGCTATGAAGCTTGAAATCAACCACAGGAAAAACTCTGGAAAACCTCCAAAAGCATGGAGGTTAAAGAACACCCTACTAATGAATGAGTGGGTCAACCAGGCAATTAGAGAAGAAATTAAAAAATATATGGAAACAAACGAAAATGAAAATACAACAATCCAAACGCTTTGGGACGCAGCGAAGGCAGTCCTGAGAGGAAAATACATTGCAATCCAGGCCTATCTCAAGAAACAAGAAAAATCCCAAATACAAAATCTAACAGCACACCTAAAGGAACTAGAAGCAAAACAGCAAAGGCAGCCTAAACCCAGCAGAAGAAGAGAAATAATAAAGATCAGAGCAGAAATAAACAATATAGAATCTAAAAAAACTGTAGAGCAGATCAATGAAACCAAGAGTTGGTTTTTTGAAAAAATAAACAAAATTGACAAACCTCTAGCCAGGCTTCTCAAAAAGAAAAGGGAGATGACCCAAATAGATAAAATCATGAATGAAAATGGAATTATTACAACCAATCCCTCAGAGATACAAATAATTATCAGGGAATACTATGAAAAATTATATGCCAACAAACTGGAAAACCTGGAAGAAATGGACAAATTCCTGAACACCCACACACTTCCAAAACTCAATCAGGAGGAAATAGAAAGCTTGAACAGACCCATAACCAGCGAAGAAATTGAATCGGTTATCAAAAATCTCCCAACAAATAAGAGTCCAGGACCAGATGGCTTCCCAGGGGAGTTCTACCAGACATTTAAAGCAGAGATAATACCTATCCTTCTCAAGCTATTCCAAGAAATAGAAAGGGAAGGAAAACTTCCAGACTCATTCTATGAAGCCAGTATTACTTTGATTCCTAAACCAGACAGAGACCCAGTCAAAAAAGAGAACTACAGGCCAATATCCCTGATGAATATGGATGCAAAAATTCTCAATAAGATACTAGCAAATCGAATTCAATGGCATATAAAAAGAATTATTCACCATGATCAAGTGGGATTCATTCCTGGGATGCAGGGCTGGTTCAACATTCGCAAATCAATCAACGTGATACATCACATTAACAAAAAAAGAGAGAAGAACCATATGATCCTGTCAATCGATGCAGAAAAGGCCTTTGACAAAATCCAGCACCCTTTCTTAATAAAAACCCTTGAGAAAGTCGGGATAGAAGGAACATACTTAAACATCATCAAAGCCATTTATGAAAAGCCCACAGCTAACATCATCCTCAACGGGGAAAAACTGAGAGCTTTTTCCCTGAGATCAGGAACACGACAGGGATGCCCACTCTCACCGCTGTTGTTTTTTTTTTTAACTTTTTTTTTTTTTCAACGTTTATTTATTTTTGGGACAGAGAGAGACAGAGCATGCACGGGCGAGGGGCAGAGAGAGAGGGAGACACAGAATCGGAAACAGGCTCCAGGCTCTGAGCCATCAGCCCAGAGCCTGACGCGGGGCTCGAACTCACAGACCGCGAGATCGTGACCTGGCTGAAGTCGGACGCTTAACCGACTGCGCCACCCAGGCGCCCCATCACCGCTGTTGTTTAACATAGTGCTGGAAGTTCTAGCATCAGCAATCAGACAACAAAAGGAAATCAAAGGCATCAAAATTGGCAAAGATGAAGTCAAGCTTTCGCTTTTTGCAGATGACATGATATTATACATGGAAAATCCGATAGACTCCACCAAAAGTCTGCTAGAACTGATACAGGAATTCAGCAAAGTTGCAGGATACAAAATCAATGTACAGAAATCAGTTGCATTCTTATACACTAACAATGAAGCAACAGAAAGACAAATAAAGAAACTGATCCCATTCACAACTGCACCAAGAAGCATAAAATACCTAGGAATAAATCTAACCAAAGATGTAAAGGATCTGTATGCTGAAAACTATAGAAAGCCTATGAAGGTAATTGAAGAAGATTTAAAGAAATGGAAAGACATTCCCTGCTCATGGATTGGAAAAATAAATATTGTCAAAATGTCAATACTACCCAAAGCTATCTACACATTCAATGCAATCCCAATCAAAATTGCACCAGCATTCTTCTCGAAACTAGAACAAGCAATTCTAAAATTCATATGGAACCACAAAAGGCCCCGAATAGCCAAAGGAATTTTGAAGAAGAAGACCAAAGCAGGAGGCATCACAATCCCAGACTTTAGCCTCTACTACAAAGCTGTAATCATCAAGATAGCATGGTATTGGCACAAAAACAGACACATAGACCAATGGAATAGAATAGAAACTCCAGAACTAGACCCACAAACGTATGACCAACTCATCTTTGACAAAGCAGGAAAGAACATCCAATGGAAAAAAGACAGCCTCTTTAACAAATGGTGCTGGGAGAACTGGACAGCAACATGCAGAAGGTTGAAACTAGACCACTTTCTCACACCATTCACAAAAATAAACTCAAAATGGATAAAGGACCTAAATGTGAGACAGGAAACCATCAAAACCTTAGAGGAGAAAGCAGGAAAAGACCTCTCTAACCTCAGCCGTAGCAATCTCTTACTCGACACATCCCCAAAGGCAAGGGAATTAAAAGCAAAAGTGAATTACTGGGACCTTATGAAGATAAAAAGCTTCTGCACAGCAAAGGAAACAACCAACAAAACTAAAAGGCAACCAACGGAATGGGAAAAGATATTCGCAAATGACATATCGGACAAAGGGCTAGTATCCAAAATCTATAAAGAGCTCACCAAACTCCACACCCGAAAAACAAATAACCCAGTGAAGAAATGGGCAGAAAACATGAATAGACACTTCTCTAAAGAAGACATCCGGATGGCCAACAGGCACATGAGAAGATGTTCAGCGTCGCTCCTTATCAGGGAAATACAAATCAAAACCACACTCAGGTATCACCTCACGCCAGTCAGAGTGGCCAAAATGAACAAATCAGGAGACTATAGATGCTGGAGAGGATGTGGAGAAACGGGAACCCTCTTGCACTGTTGGTGGGAATGCAAACTGGTGCAGCCGCTCTGGAAAGCAGTGTGGAGGTTCCTCAGAAAATTAAAAATAGACCTACCCTATGACCCGGCAATAGCACTGCTAGGAATTTATCCAAGGGATACAGGAGTACTGATGCATAGGGCCACTTGTACCCCAATGTTCATAGCAGCACTCTCAACAATGGCCAAATTATGGAAAGAGCCTAAATGTCCATCAACTGATGAATGGATAAAGAAATTGTGGTTTATATACACAATGGAATTCTACCTGGCAATGAGAAAAAATGAAATATGGCCTTTTGTAGCAACGTGGATGGAACTGGAGAGTGTGATGCTAAGTGAAATAAGCCATACAGAGAAAGACAGATACCATATGGTTTCATTCTTATGTGGATCCTGAGAAACTTAACAAGAACCCATGGGGGAGGGGAAGGAAAAAAAAAAAAAAAAGAGGTTAGAGTGGGAGAGAGCCAAAGCATAAGAGACTCTTAAAAACTGAGAACAAACTGAGGGTTGATGGGGGGTGGGAGGGAGGAGAGGGTGGGTGATGGGTATTGAGGAGGGCACCTTTTGGGATGAGCACTGGGTGTTGTATGGAAACCAATTTGTCAATAAATTTCATATAAAAAAAAAAAAAGAGGGATTACCAAACCCAATAGATATAGTAGGATCTACTTTTAAAAATCAGCAGAGTAAGAAATAAGAATGGTGACCACTATCCTGGAATCACTGCTTTAATCCCAAATAATTTAAAACCATGTTGCAAAATGAAGAACTGAACAGAAAGCTGTTCCTTCTTAAGCGTATTTTCATAATAAATACTATGTGATCCTGAAAAAACAAAAACAAAAAACAGAGATTGTCAGAGTGTATTAAAAAGAAAATTCTACTACATGCTATCTACAAGAAATCCACTAAATGTATAGACACAGGCAGGTTAAGTGAGAGGATGGGACATACACACCAAGCAAATGTTTTGAATAAAACAAAAGCTAGAGAGGCTACATCAACATTAAAGTCAATTTCTGAACAAGGAATATTAGAGATGAAAAGGGGACATTTCATGGGGCACCTGGGTGGCTTAGCCAGTTAAGCTTCTAACTTTGGCTCCATGGCTCATGGGTTCGAGCCCCACATTGGGCTCTGTGCTGACAGCTCAGAGCCTGGAGCCTGCTTCAGATTCTGTGTGTCCCTCTCTCTCTGCCCCTCTCCTGCTCACGCTCTGTCTCTCTCCCCTTCAAAAATAAGATAATTAAAAAATTTTTCAAAAAAAGGGACATTTCGTACTGAATTGAGAAACAGACATATACACAATTACAGTTGGAGACCTTAACATTCCTCTCAGTAATCATTAGAACAGACAGAAATTCAGTAAGAGCATGGAAGGCTTGAACAACATTATCAACTAACTTCACTTAAAAAAGACGTCTACAGAACAGCATAGGTTTCTCCTCAAGTGCACATGGAACCTGATTCAAAACAGATCAAATTCAGGACCGTAAAACAAGTTTCAATAATCTTAACAGGACTGAAATAATTCAAAGTATGTTCGCTGATGCCAGGAGAATTAAACTTGAAATCAATACCAAAGATTTCTGGAATATCCCCCAAATATTTGTAAATTCAACAATAAGTTCTTAAACAATCCATAAATAAACACTCATAAGATAAATAGAAAATATTCTATTGTAATGGCCTGAATAAAAATAATATAAATTATATAAAAAAAATATGGATGCAGCTAACGCTATACCTAGAGGAAAATTCATAGCATTTACAACGCTGCTACCAAAAAATAATAAAAATTTCTAATCAGTGATTTAGGCTTCCACCCTAAGAAATTAAAGAAAGAAAAAAAAAATTAGAGCAAGAAAAAAAAGTAGCAATTTAAACCCGAAGCAAGAAGTAGGAAATTAATGACAAAGACAAATCAATGAAGCAGAAAACAGAAAAATAACAACAAAAAAATCAACGAAACCAAAAGTTAGTCCTTTGCAAAGATCAAATAACATCGATCAAGCTCTGACGAGACACTGTAGGAAACAAAGGAGAAGACACAAGTTATCAAAATCAGGAGTGAGAGAAGTGAGCTGTGCCAGATGAAGGGCAATTAGAGACCTCAATTTATTCCCTAGATAAATGGAGAGGTATACAGTACTCATGGGTCATGTTAAGATGTCAGTTCTCCCTAAACGGATATGCAGATTCAGTGGTTATTTAAGAGAAACTAACAAGTTGAATCTAAAATTTATACAGAAAGGCAAAGGAACTATACTACCCGGAGCAATGCTGACAAAAGAATAACAAAGCCGGAGGACCTGATTTCGAGGCTTAGCATAAATCTACAATAGTCATGAGAATGCGGTATTCGAGTAAGGCCGGATACATAGATTAGTGGAATAAGACAGAACCGATAAATGGACACACACACACACACACACACACACACACACACACACACGGGTGTCAACTAATCTCCAACAAAGGTGTCAGAATAATTCAATGGAAAGAAGTCTGTTAAACAAATGGTCCTAAAACAACTGGATGTTGATATGCAAAAAAGAAAAACAAAGGAGAAAGAAAGAGAACCTTGACCTTTACCTCACACCACACACAAAAGCACAGCCAGGGCCTGATGCTGAAGCTGAACGAGAAAGCACATTACTTCAGAAGCAGAACTGGGCACACAGTGGTTACAATACTCCAGAGTTCGCAAGCTGTTTAGGGTTTGGCAAACTAAGTCAAAGGTGACTCGTGATATACTTCCACTCTTCTACTGATGGAGCAAAATGGAAAGCGACCTGAATGTCAACATACTTATTCAAAGTTATTTCACACTCATTTAGACATCTGACTCCACAATCTATTTAAATTACCCACTAGAAAAGCAAGAACACTGGCAAATGGAAAAATTACATGTTCAGAACCTAAATGTGTCCCACCAAAAGCACAGAGCCATATCTACAAAATAACAGCATGGCAAGGGCCTTCAAATTTACCCTAATTTGGGGCGCCTGGGTGGTTCAGTCAGTTAAGTGCCTGACTCGATTCCGGCTCAGGTCATGATCTCACAGTTTCGTGAGTTCGAGCCCCGTGTCAGCTCTGCACTCCAATCATGCAGAGCCTGCTTAGGATTCTCTCTCTCTGCTTCTCTCCTACTTGCATTCTCTCTGTCTCTCTCAAATAAAATAAACAGACTTAAAAATTTTTTTACCCTAACTCAACCACATCTCTTCAGAGATGAAGAAAAAGAAGCTCAGAGACTCACAACTTGTTTTTTTAAAAAAACCATAGGCAAGGGTAAGAACCAAGGTATCTCTACGCATTTCAGAGTACACAGAGGTTGGACAACTTCCTTTCATTCTTAGAAAAAGCAATTACGCTTGGCACCTGTTTTCCTTTTCCGGGTTTTGACATCGACGACGACAGCCCTGTTCTTCTCAGTGAAGTGCTTCAGGATGATCACGTCATGGGGCTCATTGGCATTATCCACATACACACAGCGAGTTCCCACACAGAGGACCTAGAGCAGGACAGAGACCAAGAGGCAACTCAGAAGGACACGGGGACAGGAACAGGCCCACAGCCCGACACCAGCCCCACCCCCGCCTCCCTACTGGTGCCCCGGACGCCAGCAAGTCCTCAAGGACGGGCTCTCCTACACCAGCAAGTCCTCAAGGACGGGCTTCCTACGTCCAGGGCCCAGCACAGAAGTGGTTTACATGCTTGCTGGAGGAAGTCACGTTTCACAGTCCCCTTTGTCCCAACCAACTGCAAGCCGTGAGGCTCAGAAAGATCAAGGTCAGTGCCCACCCGAGAGACAGCTACCCTGAGGTTCTGTGTAACTTCACCCATGAGTTACCTGCTAGTCAAAGCCAGCTACTGGCTAACAAGTGAGTCAAATGCCTAACCTGTTAAAAATGCAGAACAGACCATCCCATAATCTTGAAAACCCAGCAATCCTGTACATGCAAATCATATACCTGAAGGGAGGAAACTCCCCAAGACACATGCTGCAGAGACCCTGCCGTGCGGGCGGAGGGTGGGAAGACGTGGCCCAGCCTCCAAAGAGGCGTACCTGGGGGATGCCAACCAGCACAAGCAGGGTGAAGATGTTGGTGTGCTTCAGCTGGAACGGCAGCTGCTTGATGCAGTGGTCCGTGAAGGTGGCGATGACGTCACGCCACAGGGGGGCACCGCTGAGGGACCGCAGGATCTCCGCCATGGAGCAGGCCCAGTCCAAGCCCACCCGGCTGGAAGGCGAGAGCTCTGTTAGGTGGTGTAGGCTCTAAAGTCAACTCAGCAGAGCTCGCGACACTCCGCGGCAGGTGCAGCCGCCTGCCCGAGAGCCACTCGCCCGTTAGTTTAAGCGACCCGAACGACCCCTCTGTTACCTACACGCTCAGCCTACGGCTACGTTTAAAAAAAACTCTGTAAAAACAGTCACACGTCCAAGTGCACTTGTGCACTCACATTCACACACAGAAAAAAAGAGCTCAGAAGGAAATATATTGAAACAGTAGCAGGTGCATTAAGACGGTGCGGCTGGGGTGATTTTTTCTCCTTTTCTGTTTTCCAAATTTGGAATTGTGACTGTTACTTTTACAGTAAAAACTGACCTATTTGCTTCAACCTCCAAGCCCACCCTTACTGCTGCCAGGGAAAAACCACCAGAATGTATACATCATCAGAAAGTTGAATCAGCAGACAGCGCCCCGACCACACAGCTGTTTTAATGTGGGTTTTAAGGACAATTTGAATGTCAGGTGACACTATTTCTAATCAAACTCATTTTATTCTCACAAGAGATGCCTGGACAACAGCACACGGGAGTGAATCGAGGGCCGGACCACGGACTTAAGGAAATGGACAGCAAGGTGGGACAGGGTGCGGGGGGCTACCTGTCCAGACACACGGCTCCCAGGCTGAAGAGCAGGTGGGTGGTCTTCCAGCCATCTGGCACGACGGAACTGTCCCCCGCTGCAAACAAGGTGTGCTTGGCGGAGAGGACCTTCACCACGGCGGCATCCACCTCTGCTGGTAAAAGGCGGGTGATTAACTGGCCGAGAAGACCCAGCGTGAGGTGGTAGGTTTCGTTCAGGTGGCCTGCGTTCGAGATGACAACCTGAAACATGAGTGGGAGGGCACGCTCCAGGTCTATCACGGGGACCGCGGGGTCCTGCCAAGAGAAGGAGAAACACCTACTCAACACGGAGCCCGTGTAACCTCATCAACTGCACACCGTACCCCTCACGTCCTAGGTACACCTGGCTAGCACACAGGGGCCACGCGGTATCTTCCCTCAACAGCTACACACAATCAGGCGAGAAAAGACATTCTCAGGTACCATCTTTTTTCTTTTTTTTTTTAAGTTTATTTATTTATTTTGAGAGAGAGAGAGCACGAGAGCACCAGTGGGGGAAGGGCAGAGAGAGAAGGGGACAGAAGATCCAAAGAGGGCTCTGTGCTGATAGCAGTTAACCCGACGCGTGGGGCTGCAACTCACGAACTGTGAGATCACGAGCCCAGCCAAAGTTGGACGCTTAACTGAGCCACCAAATACCCCTTCAGGTATCCTCTTAGAATCCCACTTCGAACTTATTATGCTACTCTCAGGGACACACAGATGACTGCTAGTAACAGCTGGTCTCTCCCACAAAACTACCACCCCTCTTCCAGAAAAGAAAGTACCACTGTCCCTTACCAACTTTAAGGGAGGTAACATGGCTGCTAGTAATCCCAAGATCCTCTTCTGGGAACACTCGGCAAACACCTGCTCCGGGCTGGGAGTAACTGCCTTTTCCTCGATGGGCTTCTGAGAGGACACGACTGAAGTGTCAGCATCTGAGTTGTAAAACATCAAACTTTCAGGTCTTGCCAGGTTCTGTGCACGTACAAGCAGCAAGTAAGCTGCTGCACCGTCCCTGAGCCGAAAGAGAACGAAACTTGGACTTTGCTGAACACTCAAGGGGGCCCCCCGACTGCCCTCCTAAAACACAGGGCGCCCAGCCTCTGCAGTCGCCGTTCCCCTGACCCTGCTAGTCTGTGCTCATGCTAACTGGTTACCTTTCAACAAACCCAATCGCTGGTATTTATTATGTCTTCCCTTCTAGATTTTTACTGTCCTTCAGTGATGCGTCACAGGTACCCAGAAATGTTTCTCGAGCATAGCAGGTGCCCAGAGGACGCTTGATGGATGAATACTCTGTATGTGGACCGGGACGCTGGCACTTGTGCAGACCAAAGAGGGCCTGGGCCAATGAGGAGTGTCAGCCGGCTGCACCGCGAAGACGCCCATCAGCCCCTGCTGAGGGCCGGCCCCATGGACGGGGCAGGATGCCCGGTGCCCACTCCTGCCTCCATCACGGAGCAGGCCAGGGAGACACTCGCTGCCCCCTCCCCCCCTTGGGGCCGCCCCGACAAGGAGGCTCTGCAGCCCAGAGCACGCACCTCCATCTCTGGGCTCATCAATCTTCTGGGAACGCAGCTCCGACCCTGTTGCTGCCAGCCCCGGGCAGTCGGCCGAGGCCCTCCTCAGTAGAGGACACAGCAACCCCTAGGGCTCTCCTCCACCCACGCCTGTCTGCCGGCGGGACGCTCCCCTCCAGTCGCCTGGCGGCTCCCACTCTGGGGCCTGATCTGCTACTGTCCCGCCTGCCCTCCAAGTCTCTCCCCACAGCAGGTCCTAGCACGGCTGAGGTCCCTCGCAGCCTGACCTTTACAAGGCTTCCTGTGGATACGGTTGTTCCGGTTAGACACCGGTCGCCACCGCTCACACCTCTGTTCTGGACAGAGCCACGTCTCCCTTCCAATTACAGTCACCGCACCGTGCTCGACACCCTCCCAGACTGCAAGCACCGTGGTAGGGACCCGCGTGTCTGTCTGACTTGGTCCCTGTCGCACCCCCACAGTCTAGCACAGGGCTTGGCACACGGAAGGCCCTCCGTAATTAGGGAATAACAAAGGAGGAAAGCAGGCAAAGTGTCAGCAGTACCATCCAATACAAAATGAGAAACCGTGCGCCCTTGGTTGCTAGCCAGTTTGAAACCGTGTGCAACAAACAGCCGAGGGATGGGTCTGTGTGCACTTCAGATAAAAGAGATCAAGGTCGTGATCGAAGAATCTTCACCTGGAAGCCCTGCAGGGGAGTCTGAAACTTGAGTCTGGCGTGCGGGATCCTTCATTAAAGATGCACCTTCGTCCTCCTTACTCCTCTGCTTGCAGTCGAAAGGTCTGACCTTGTGACCATCTCTCTTTCCCTGAAAACAAAACGCAAAAGAATGAAGGTTTCTTCTAATAGAAGTTTACTCATTTGGGGTGCCTGGGCGGCTCAGATGGTTGAGTGTCCGTCCGACTCTTGATTTCAGCTCAGGTCATGATCTCACGGTTGTGGTACTGATCCCCGTGTTGGGCTCTGTGCTGTGTGTGCAGCCTGCTTGGGATCCTCTCTCTCTGTGTCTCCCTCTGCCCCTCCCCTGCTTCAAAAAATTTTTTTTAAGTTTGCTCATTAATGTTGTAATACGATTCAATTTTTAAAATCACTAGCCAGTCTTTATGGACTGAAATACTTTTGAATTCCTTAATAAAATGTGCCTCATTTCTGACGATAAATCTGTGCTCTAATTAAGACAGCCATCACTGCAACCCATCCCCCAAACGTCTCCCAAATGCCCTTGCATCAGAGCCCACAGTTCCATTAGCAATGGCCATAGTACAAACCTCGAGTACATTCTACTTAGCTTTCTTTGTAAGTTTATTTTTATGTATTTTGAGAGAGAGATAGAGAGCAAGTGTGTGTGTGTGGGGGGGGGGGTGGTCAGAGAGGGAAGAAGGCAGAATCCCAGACTCCACGCCATCAGCAGAGTCTGACTCAGGCCTCAATCTCAAGAACCGTGAGATCATGACCTGAGCTGAAGTCAAGAGTCGGATGCTTAACCATCCGAGCCACTCAGGTGCCCCCATCCTACTTAGCTTTTAGAAGCCACTTACAGAAAGTCCTTCTCTTGGGAAAGAGAAAAAAAGAAAGTGTCCTTCTAGAGCACTGAGCTTACATTTCTGAGATTTTTATTTTGGCAAGGAGCCCTGTTAAGGGGGCTCTTGCTGGAGCCGCGAGGCTTTCCTGGGCTCAAGAGTCAGGCAGTGAGCTGCCTAGATCGGTAGGATGACAGCCCTCGACCGGTGTTTCCTTAGGCCTTTTCCCCTGGGCCAGGGAAAGCCTCTAAGAAGAGCCTGAAACACCTTTCTGCAACAAAAATTAAGGAAGTGCTCAAAGAAGAAGACACATCAGAAGGATAGAGAGGCCAGCAGGAAGGCGCTTCCACGGGCCAAACATGGGACAATCTGAGCGTCAAGACGTGTAATGGAGGGGCGCCTGGGTGGCGCAGTCGGTTAAGCGTCCGACTTCAGCCAGGTCACGATCTCGCGGTCCGTGAGTTCAAGCCCCGCGTCAGGCTCTGGGCTGATGGCTCAGAGCCTGGAGCCTGTTTCTGATTCTGTGTCTCCCTCTCTCTGCCCCTCCCCCGTTCATGCTCTGTCTCTCTCTGTCCCAAAAATAAATAAACGTTGAAAAAAAAATTAAAAAAAAAAAAAAAAGACGTGTAATGGAAAGTAATATATTTCATACATTTTATTTTATTTAAATTTTTTTTAATGTTTATTATTTCAGAGAGAGAGAGAGAGAGACAGAGAGCAAGCAGGGAAGGGATAGAGAGAGAGAGAGGGAGACACAGAATATGAAGCAGGCTCCAGGCTCCGAGCTGTCAGCCCAGAGCCCGACGCGGGGCTCGAACCCACAGACTGTGAGATCATGACGTGAGCCGAAGTCGGACGCCCAACCGACGGAGCCACCCAGGTGCCACTGCTTTGAACTTTTTGAGGAGCCTCCGTACTGCGCTCCAGAGCGGCTCCACCAGCTCGCACTCCCAACAAATAGTCTCCGTGTCACCACAGCAGCACTGAGGTGTAGTGACTACTGTGTGGGAGTAGAGCCTCTCGCGTCCGGCCCGTATTCGCGCCCTTACCTGCAGGGTAGCATTGTGGGTGAGCACCGTCGTGTGCCTGCATCTCACAGACAGAAACCGAAGCAAGCACAGCAATGCCGAATTAATGCACACCAGCCGCACAGTAGTAAGTGTAGAGGCCGCGGCTGGAAACCCATTCGGCTTGGGTCGGCTGCCCAACTGACTGAGCCACCCAGGCGCCCCTAGATTTTATTTTTAAGTAAGCTCTACACCCAACGTGGGGCTTGAATATACAACCCTGAGATCAATGATCACACACTCTACGGACTGAGCTGGCTAGGTTCCCCCAAAATAACAGCGTTTAATCCACTGAGTAAAAAAAAATTCATCTAGGCCATTCTGATGCAAATAAAGGAAGAGGAGGATACACAGGGAGCAGAGAGCTCAAGGCAGCCTGTCCTGAGATGCCAGGAGCTCACAGGAAGACATAACTGCCCCAGGCTCAGGGTGGAGGCTATCCCTGCTGACAACGTCCCCTCTGCCCCACCACCATCTGTGGGTGGTTGACATGCTGCCCAGAGATTTGTGGTCAGAAACGTCAGCACGTCAGAGACTGGTCGGAAGCTTGTGTCGCCTGTCTTGTGCTGGCTCCCTGGCTGAGTGAAGCTGACAAAACTCTCAAGTTTTCACCAGCCATCTTTACTTTCGTCTTCCTCTAAAGGACAATGGGATCACGGTGAGCCACAACCATCAAACGGGGGATCCCTGAACTGGTGAGCATGACAGAGAGGACAGAAACATGAGCAGCTCCCGAGGCAAAGTCAAGGGCACTCCTGGCACCAACTCAAGCTTCGGAGGCAGCATCACAGAAGGTATGTGGTGCTTTTCCACAAAACCATCCTTCGGATCGCAATCACTGGCTCCAAGTGAGTCCAGAAAGCCTTCCCCTCTACTTAGACGTTCGCGAACCACTGTGTCTACCTGGCACACAGAGAGCACATCGTGTTCCCTGCCTGGGGGCCGACTGTGAACACCGCTTCCTATGCACAGGGCTCGCCACGGGCAGGAACAAGTCCCTTTCGGTGCGTAACCTTCCGGCCTCGGGACCCCGCCAGAGCAGGCGACAGGAGCCGTTAACACTGACACAGAAAGTACTGTGAACACAGTTTCCAGCACTTTACGCACATCAGCTCACCGTGTCATGTGTGCAAATGCTCAGAACAACCCTAGGAAGCAGGTATTACTATTCTCACCCCGCTTCACAGACGACAAAGTGGAGGACACGTGGTGGTAACATGCCCAGGATCGGACAGGGCAGGGGCCGGAACCCGGGACACCTGGGTCAAGAGCGTCTGCGGCCTTAACCTCTCTGTTCTGCTCCCCGCTCAGAATGGCTCCCCCTCTCGACCCGACATGGTGCACAATAACGAACTGTGACGTACAGTGTCGTGCGGAGAAGGGCCAGTGTGTGACGGGCCCTCAGCGACCCGGACCGCTCTCTCCTCCTCCGGTGTGTGGGCGGGCACAGCGACGGGCGGGGCCTGACTTTGAGGACTAGCGTCACCATCTGGCAGTACCCCGAGAAGAGCTAGGGCTTTCAGACCTACGAGGGGAACAAATAAGGGAATGGTTACACATTTTACAACAAGGGTTAATTCCCGCAGGCGCCAACAGTCACTGCTCCTCTATGGAAGTAGACGGCCAGGCTCTCCACAGAGCAAACCAGAGCACGAAGCTCTCCGGCACCCACACCTGACCTCAGGCACCAAAAGCCTAAACAGTGACGAAGGCCTGTGCTTCACTAACAGCAGAAGACTGGAGACACAACAGGACTGTCTACCCAGGAAACCAATGCCCCACACAACTAGATTGCTAAACTCCCACCGGCAAACAGGTAACAAGACGGCTCCAAAGCACTGGTGTTGCCCCCTGCCACCCAACACAGGTCTGATGTCCTCAGCGTTTTCTAGAAGAGGGAGTCCCTTACTGTGAAAGGACCGGAACGTGTCAGAAGTAACATTCACGCTATGTTCTCCTTAGCACTCCGCAGTCAAGTCAGAATCGTCTAGAGATTTTATGAGGCGAACGACTTTAATTACAAAGTGCTCTCATCCAGAACGCAGTCGCGTGAAGCGGATGTGTGCTCCGGGCTAAAAACTATTCCTTTGGCAAAGTTAAGTCTGGCAGATCCAAACACTAGATACTTCATCCACAGACAGTACGAGTTTCAACTGGTAGCTTTTGTGTCTTTTTTTTTTTTTTTCAACTTCGTGTAAATATTTTAGAGGCACTAAGTGCGTTTTAATGTGACAATCTTCCTCAAACGCATGTGAGAGTCTGGAATGAGCTCCACACCAGGGTGAGCGTCTCCCGTGCAAAAGTGGATTGGGTTGCCTCTAACCGAGCACAGCATTTCACTGCTAGTGAGGCTTTTCCTGCACAAGCGGCTGGGAGCTGGTCTGGTTTCGGTGCACGAGCGACAATCACCTTTTCCCTGGTGAGCCTTCATCAGACAGTCCCCCACAAGCTGCATGCACTGGCTGTGCAGGGCCGCGGCGCTGCTGCGGGCCCGGGAATCCAGCCTCTCACCGCCCGCTTCCTCTGCGCTGGCCAGGTGGGTGCTATAGAGAGCCAGCGCGGCGAAGAGCAGCCAGGCGTAGTTGTGGATGTAAGGCTGGATGAGCCTCTGCCGGTCGCTGATCCGGATGGTCACCATCGGATGAGCCGTGACACTGTGGGTGGGCAGATGGCTGCAAAGAAGACACAATTACGGCCTACGGGCCTCTGTGAGGCTCGAATCGAGAAACAGGGCCTCAGCGGGGGTGCGTGCACCCCCCTCGGGGGGGTCACTGCTGGGCGTTGTGACCTCCAAGGCCGTGCTAACTGAAAGCATAAAGACAGGTACGAGCCCTCTCCCCAGGAAAATGAACCAACACAAACACTGTGATACCCTTTCAGGATTTCACACCCCCTCACCCCCTCCCTGGCAAAAGACTCTCCAGGCAAACTAGCTGATGTAGAATTCCTTTTGTGACATTTGCGAAGTGTGGTATCATTTTGGTAACGTGAAAGAATGTTTATAATTTTTAGAATGGATGTGGAGTATGAACGAAGGAAATAATTTAAGATCAGTGATTTGTTTTAAAATACTTTAACAAAGAACAAAACGGAATAAGCTAAGCACACATAGCAAAATCTCCCTAACTGTTAAATCTGGGTAATGGGTATGTGGGGATTCAGCGTACTGGTCTCTTTACTCGTAGGCACGTTTGAAATCTGTTAAAGAAAAAAAAGGAGGCATACCCATAGGAGTATTTCTTCGCCGCATAGCACCCGTAGCAAAGATCGAAGTCGTCACACACATTGCAATTCATCCTCCGGCCGATGATCAAACCCTGGCACTGGTCACAGGTAAACTCCATGCTGACCATCTCGTGGTCATCTCCGTGGCCCTCGGGCTTCACCCCACCTGGGGAAACAGCCGCGGGAGGCGGATCAGGCAAAGGGCTCTTACAAGGGCTAGTTTCCAAACACAAACCAATCTAGAAGCAGGGCTCTGCCGAGTTACCGCTCAGATGTCAGGAGTCACCAGGCTGTTCCGCCCAGTGGCTCCGAGCACATCAACAGTACGCTCAGCACAGAACTTCTTAGCCATGGTACCACGGATCAATCCCCCCCTTTCCCGGTGCCACACAGAGCCTGATCGAGTGTATTACAAATTCCCATTGTGACCACCACCTGGCAGAAACAAGACCGCGTACCCATCGGCGAGCTGTCTCCTGTGTGACCCCCTCCTCTGACAAACATGAAGCATCTACTGTGTATTCCCGTTAACAAGCACTGAGAAGTGTTCGGGTCTGTGCTCTCACTTTTTCGTTCCAGAATCACACAGGGAAAAAGACCCCACAATCTCAAACCCTGTGAGTGAGAAACAGCGTTTGCATCCCGTGGGTTTCCGTGCCCCATCGCACACCCTGTTCGCCGCTCCTCACATCTGACCCCTTACTGCTCCCGCCACCACGAAGCTGGTCCAGGCAACAACCCCTGGTCATTGCTGAGACCGAGTCCCCAAGGGAAACTCCTATAAGGCCGGAGCCACCTCCCTCCAGGAGAGATCTGATTGTGTCAACACCCCACTGTCTGTAGGTTTGTTCCAACACGCCAGCCAATGACCCCAGGGCCCCAGCCTGGGCCTCGCCTGCCTCGGTCCGTCACTCAGCTGGAAAGACTCTAGACACACTACAGGTGCTCACTCCTCTGTCTCCGGACTTGCTCTGCTTTGGGCAGTGATGCACCACCTTCACATCGCCCAGCTCTGACTTTCTTCAGAGACGAAGTCACAACCCACAATTCACACTTCCTCACGAGCCTCCCCTGCAACACCGATTACTATGACCTCTGAACTTTTCCAGAACACTCGGTCACTCATCAGGAACTCAGCATTCGTGTCCTGGGATATGTATTCTGTAGGCATGTCCCGTTTAGCTCCTGCTAAAACTGTAGCTGCTTCCCAGGACGGGGCTATACCTTCTGGGACCAGGCCATGTGTACAGAGCACTCAGATGCCCACGAATGTCAATGTGCTTTCCCTCAGCACCTGCACATCAGGCATATTCAAGGATTTCTGAGGTCTGATTCTATGTACTCGACCACTTGGACACGCTGCATGATTCGGAGAGAAAAGTAATGTTCTGCAGACTCAGCTGACTGTGCATTCGTGGGTCCTTTGTGTTTACTGAGTGACTACACCCAGCCTGACAGAAGCCAGAAGCCCGTCAGGCCACAGCTCTGGAGCTTCTCATTCACCCAGGAGATGAGACTCCTATCTGCCAACCAGTCAGAGCACACCCCGGGCAGTCTTTCTATTCAGCACAAGGGGAGTGAGAAAAACCGACCCGGTCACGGAAAACAGCACGACTATCACTTCTGGGCAAGGCCCGCTTGGACCACGGCGCGTACCTAGGAAGCAGGTCGTGCAGAGATCCATGTCGCTGCACTGCAGACACCGGTAGCGGTGCCAGGGCGCGATCTCGTCACACCCGTCGCAGGAAATGTCCACGTGCAGCAGCTCAGAGTAGCGGGCAATGAACATGTGCATCTGTAAGGTGAAGGCAACGCAGTTAGCCGATGGACTTCCCAACGTGGCCGCTGCCCATTAACCCAGTCGTCCTGGGAGAGGTTCGCGAGTGCTCCGTCCTGCAGCAGGTGCCAGGGAGAGAAGAGGGAGGGACTGCCGTCTACTCAGGAACCCCCTCTGGTGACGATACAGACTGACGATAGCCCCAACGGGCAAAGTCAGGGGCCGAGAGAACCCTGCAGGGGGTATCAGCGGCCGTTGGGAAGGGCGTGAAGGGTTTTCAAAGGAGGGGAGTCCTCGGCTGAGACCTGAGGGACAAACAGGTGTCAGCTGGGTGGGGGTGAGCATGGCAGGCATGACAAACACCATCAGTAGCAAGTTCTACAGGAGGGAATGAGACCGTGGACGGTGGTTCATAGGACTGTCAGTAATTCAGTACCTGAGTGTAAAAGGCGGTAAAACGCGGGGGAAGCAGGTGGAGGAACGATCTCTGAGCTTTCTAAAAGTTCCTCTGGCTACCGAGTTGGGGATGGACTGCAAGAGGCAAGACCACAGTCCGGCAGACTGGCCACGGGAGTGGCTGTCAAAGCAGCTCCGTGACACAAGGGCGGTGAAAGGCGGGCAGGCCTGACGGACGCTAGGGAGGCCGAGGTGCGGCACCTTGGGGACAGACCGGACGCGGGGCTGCGGAAGGGAGAGGTCAAGGACAGCATCCAGATTTCTAGCTTGGGTACTTGGTTGGACGGAGCAGCGTCAGAGAAACAGGAAACACTGCCGAGGACGCGCTGTTTGCAGGTGCGTGAAAGGGAAACCTTCCATGGGGGGCGGGGAGGCAGGGGCACCGCGGCATGAGCAAAAGCACTGGTTTTACTGGAAAGGAGCTGCAGGCCTCAGGACCGCCTGGAGAGCAGGAAGTAAATCACTAAGTAAATCAGAGCACACAAGCCACACCACCTTAGAGCTACTGATGGCTCTCGGTAAGCCACTACCACAGGAGAGAGAAAACTCGCTGAGGCCACGTGGGCGTGCCCCACCTGAGCACCACAAAGATGCTACGTGACCACCGTTAACTGGCACACAGTAGGCACGTGATCCTGAGAAAGCGATCGAATCTGAGGCAGGAGATGCCTGGCACAGTGTGGCAGTGAACGCGGAGACAGACACGGCAGGCTGTCGGAGCCTGGTGCCTCCGCGCATCTGGACCACGGAACTCTGACTGGGCGCTGGGCTGCTCCCAAGCTTGCCGGGCGGCCCACGACTGCGACGTGGCTCCTCACGTCACCTGCCTACAGGAAGAGCGTGTGCTGCCCGAGGACACCGGGGCCCAGGGCTTTCAGCACTTCTCTCGGTGGAGGGAGGAAGACGTGGGCCCCTCGCGAGCCCACGCTCTGGGAGTCCGGTTCTCCAGGAGGGAGCTGCACTCGGAGGGAGGTCAATCCGGGTTTCGGGGCCCCTCAGGCTGTACCACCGGGACCCTCGGGAGCCGGCCTGCGGGCACCCCCCGGGCAGACTCTCCTCTCCAAACTCCCAGCAAATCACTTCAGATTACTCCAGTTGAGAGGTCTTACTTTCCTCTGCTTCTCTGGGTCTTCCTGGGCTATTTTTTCATACCAGGCCTCAAACATGCCATCCTGACACTCGTCCATCCATTCTGAGTTCTGCTTGGCATCAGCAAGCTCATCGTCTTCACTCCACTGGCTGCAAGAAGGACACAGAGAGAAAAGCACGCTGGGGAGCAGACTGGCCCCTTCACGCTGCCGAGCGAAGACGTCCCAGGACCGCCAGATTGCCGAGAGGTACACAGCAGTGAGAAGGAACAGACGACAGTGGGTGAGGAGCCGGAGCCTGAAAGGTGTGCCCCCAGGGCACAAGTGCACCTGCGAGCCATTCGTGGTGACCCTATTCTGTGCCAGGCACTGGAGCCATAGCGAACTTTTTCAGTTCCAGCAAGAGAGGCAGGCGGGAGACCCGGGCTCTGCCTCTCCCGTCAGCTGCTCTGAGGCCCTGGCACCACACTCCGCTCTGCTCAGTGTCCTCGTTTCGTGACATTTTTCCTTAACGTTTATTTATTTTCGACAGAGACAGACAGAGCGTGAGCGGGGTCGGGGCAGAGAGACAGGGAGACACAGAATGCGAAGCAGCTCCAGGCTCCCGGCTGTCGGCACAGAGCCCGACGTGGGGCTCGAACTCAGGGGCTGTGAGATTATGACCTGAGCCGAAATCGAAATCAGAGGCTTAACCAGCTGAGCCACCCAGGCGCCCCTCAGTTTCCTCCTTTCAAAGAAGAATTTCATACAGATACTCCCATGGGCTCCTTTTAGATAAAAAAAATTATAGATTTCCATAACTTCAGTTCGTAGTTTGTTTTAGCACCAGAATTTTACATACAAAGGGATTTGCTCGCCGCTAAATGCAAACACAACAGACTCCACTGTGGGCGGGGCACGGAGGGAAGTGGCAGGGTGGGGGGGTGGGACTACTTGGCTGACCCCCTCACCCCCACCGCGGCTGCGTCCCCTCACAGAGGGCGACGCCAGGCTCTGGGGAATGAGGAGACGGCTGTTGCGCCACCTCCGTCCCCAGAATGTCTGACAAAGCGAAGCTCTCCCCTTGCCTTCCTTCTCTCATTTTGTTCTGTCTTTTCTACAGACACGACTGGCTCCTGGGTAAGTGGACTCGAGCAGGGAGGAGACATTAAAAGTGGAAAGGAAAGAAAATCCGCATACTATTTTTTTCTCCTAAACTAAGTCTTTACAATACGCAAGAGGGTAGAGTGGCTAAAACCCTATATGCACATAACCAAAGAATAGAGAAAAGGGTTCTCTGATTCCACAAGCGGTACCAGGGTGTCCAAAAGTGCGGAGGGTCCTTGTCCTCCAAGTTCCCAATCCCACCACCACCGACTCACATACGCTTCCTCGCACCAGACCCTGTTCTCACCCCTGAGAAACAGAACTCACCTGCCCTTCACAACAATCCTGGGAGGTAGGTACCATTATTATCTCCAGGCGGGAGGAGGAGGGAACTGAGGCAGAGCGGGCTCCGAGTACCTGCTCAAAGTCACCCAGCTGGTCTGTGCCCGAGCCAGGACACTACACAGGGAGGAGCCTAACCAGAGGAACCCAGCTGCGACCCCAGTACTCACGATCCGCTCGAGGAGCTGCAGACGCAGGACCGGGTTCTTACCTGATCACACTGTCGTGGACACTTATGTTCTCTTGTGTCATTTTCATGAGGAGATCTGGTAGCTGAATGTCCACAAAGAAAGCGAGGTCGCCAGGTTCCCAGCCCATGTCCAGAAGATGAAGCAGGGCTGTCTGCACACAGGACAAGGCAGGCAGCAGGGACCTAGAGAGCCCATGACGGTGCAATTTGTGGACGCTGTCCATCGCCAGGGGGACAAGACAATGCAAGTCACGACCCACTGTGTCTGCAGGTGGAGAGCAGACGGGACGGCTGGTCCTTCCAAACTGCACACACCCCACACAAGCCCTCGTCAAAGCACAGCTCAGCAAGAGCTCCAGAAGCACGAAGTGAGGCGTCTGCCCTGCCAGGCCTACCTCAGGGGGGCGTTTTACGGTCAAGGACGGAGCCGTAAAGATCACCTCCCAATAAGCAGCAAGATGGGGGCCAGTCCCGAATTAGCCCAGGTCGGTCAGCATAGGAGGAGACGGAGACCGTTTGATTCGAGGTTTCTGTCTGAAGCACCTACTGTGGAGGCGCCTGGGGAAGGGCTCTCTACTCAAATTCTAAGACTGCACCTAATACATCTGAAACTCAAATGACAGGTTGGAAATCCCTACATGGACCGAGAACCATCCCCTTGAAAACGCTCACACCACACAGGAAAGAAGCTGGGACAGAGTATACAGCAGGTTGGCAATGAGCTCAAGATGGTAAGATCAGGGACCACAACTTTTTTTAACTCTGTTTTTCCGTATTTTCAACACTGAACACGTATTTCTTCTAAAATCAGAAAAAGTAGGAAGAACGCTTTCTCTGGAAATGGCGCAGTTATACAGTACCTGTCGTTTATGCTGCTGAATCCTTTAACCGCTTTGACCAAAAATAGAACAAACTGGTAGTAAGTGTCTCGCATCTCTTTGTGCAGGTCTGCGCCACAGCCCTCCAAGTGCCCAAAATAACTAGAGACAGAGGAAAACACTGATCACCTGATTGCCAAGCCACCGCTTACTTAGTAATTGTGATTCCTTACAGGAAAAAGAGCCAAGACACGGCGCCCGCACAAACTGGCCGGGGACCTGGGCACAAGTGCAGTCGCTGGGAGCAACGGCAAAGCAGGGTCACGGGTGGGGGTGGGGGGGTCGGGGGGCTGGCGCCAGGCGCCAGGAGTGAGGGGCGGCAATCGTTTCTCTCTCTCTCTTAATATAAACCTGCCCCCAACTGATGGCTGGCCACCACCACCGAGGGTCTCGGGTTCTGGGTTAAGTACTCCGCCCTCGTCAGCCACACCCACCCTCGCCTCCCCTCACAGATTCCACCTTGACCCTTGTCACCACGGTGATGTCATCACCTCTGAGACCCTCACCTGAGAGCAGCCTGCCCACCCTCTCTGCGACCCGACCCCCACAGCAGCGACTTCAGCCCCAAGGAGCCCTACACACCACAGGACCTACTCCTCCCTGATGACCCAGGACGTCACTTTGCGCCCACTGCCACCCATGCCTCCCTGATCTGGGCCGCAGACCCAGCTGAGACCCCACGCCCCCCTCACCATACACTCGCCTGGGAACCCTACACAGGCGCCAGCACCGCACAGCACAGCGTCGCTGGAAGAGGCACCTCTCAAACAAGCGCTCAAAGCTCTCAGGCAGTCAGCCTGCCTTTCTCACTTGGTGTTACCTTCAACCCCTCCTGCCTCTCCTTAAATGGCCGCCACTCCTCCCAACCCTTCATGTTTAGCTGATGACTCTGCCGTTTTGTTTACAAACGGAAAGGTCACACGGGCGTCCCCCGTCTCTGTGCCTCCATCCATGCTGTGACTCCCCCTGCAGCCACAGACGGCCTCCTGGGCTCTGTGCAAGCCGACCCCTTGGAGTCACGCGGTACCTGCCGTGCATCAAGTGCGCCTCAAACTGATGCTCTCCCGCCAGCATACGAAACGCTCTGACACCTCTTAAAAACCCTCCGTTGATCCCATTTCCCCTGCATTTCTGCCCCTGTCCTCTGCTCCTCTTTGAGGCCAAAGTTCTCGAAATGATTGTCTGTGGTCTCTCCCTCCATTTTACACGCCCCATTTTCCTCTCAACCCGGTGCGCCTGTGCTTTCGGCCCCATGGCCCCGATGAGACTGCAGCAGACCCAGTGTGTTTTCACGTGGTGCAACCTCCCACATCAGCGTACGACACATTCTTCTCTCAGCTTCTATGACCCACCACCCCCAGTGTTCGCTCCTGATGGCCACTCCTTCCTGATCTCCTCAGCTGACCCCCTCTTCCTCAGCTCTGAATAAAGAGATGACCTTCATGCTCAGTCCTGAGCCCGCTCTTGTCCACCTCTGCCCTCTTTCTTGGCCATCCGGTCTCACGGCTTTAAAGACCACCTATGTGCTGAGACTCTGTCCCTAACCCTGGCTTCTTTGCAGAACGTCAGACCCTTACCCTTACTGCCTGGATATCTGTATGTGGATGTGAAAGAGGCAGCTCAAACCACACACACCAAACAACTTTGGTCTTCTCCCCGATCTGTTTTTCCATTCTCTTCCCCTCAGGAAAGCGCATCACCATCCACCAACTACTTTGCTTCTGCCCACGCTTTCCCAGAGAGCAGCCAGAAGGGTCTTTCATAAACGCAAATGCCAGTATGCTCCTCCCGGGCTTGGGGTCCCCCATCTACGACTCAGTATGAAACCCAAACACCTTAAATCATGTCCTACAAAGATGTACATCACCTGAGCCCTGCCTAATTTCCTGAGCGGGTCTCCTCCCATCCTCCCTCACTCAGGCACGCTGGCTTTCGTTCTGTTCTTCGGGCTAAGCCCCTGCCCTAAGGCCTCTGCCCTATTCCTTCGGCCTTTAGTGCTTTTCCCTGAGTTCAACCTGAGCTCTCGGTTCACAGGCCGTCTTCTCAGCCTGCTCCCTGACCGCCCCACCTACACGCCAGCAGCTTCACCGGATTACTGTGTATCACCGTCCAGGACGGGCAGATTACATAGACGAATGGATGGATGGATGGATGGACTTCTGTTATTGTCTGTCTCTCCTCCATAAAATACAAGCTCCATCAGAACAAGAATCCTGCCTGCCTACACATACATCACCTAGAACAGCGCCTGGCATAGAGCTCAGGAAATACTGACTGAGCTATGAGAACAACCTTGTGAAACACTTCGTGTCCTTACTGTAGAAGAAAATTAAAGTCAGCTCACAGCTTCCAGGAGCCGACTGATGAGCACGGGTACAGGGAATACAATCCTCACTGTCTGGTCAAATAGAGCTGATAAACTCATCAGGAGGAGCGAACTCCTCGCTAAAAGGATAGAACCCCTTTCTCCACAGGATGAGAGAACTGACCAAAAACATACATTTGCATCCTCCACGGAAATACGAGTTACTGATTAAACAAGACAATCAGGGTGTCTTTAAAACTACCCCTGCCTGTGTTCCCTGCAGGCATGGACTTTGGACTTACTTGGTAAACTCTTTCTGGCAGGTCAGAAGTTCCAGCAGGAAGAGAATGCACGGCGGCTGGAAGCAGTGCGGCTGCCCGAGGGACTCCGCGCAGTGCTGAACTACCCTCAGGACTTGGAGGACGCTCTGCGCTTGGGCTCTCCTCCAGGAGAGAACCTTCACGACACTGAACACAGAACCCAAGTCAGGGGCACCGAGAGAGCTCAAGCGGGGGCATGTTAACAACACGGACGGACTGCTGCGAGGGCGTCAGAAAGGTCACTCAGGAGGGGGACCAGCACCTCTTGGCTACTTTTAGTCACTGCCCAGCAGCAACACGAAGCGGCTCCAGCCAACTGTCCAGAAGCCCCACAGCCCAGACTAACAAAATCAGTCATCAAAAAGGAACGTGGGGCTCTTTACTGCCCCCCAGAGACAAAGTTTTAACTCGCAGGATGGGAAATTAAAACATGCAAATGCAATACTTCCAGAGATGTAGGTCCACAGGTGTATAATTCTGTCAGAAAGTATCAAATCCTAAGTTTCTCCCAGAATTAAAAAAGACACATCTATGAACGACAGCCACCATAACAAATGTTTCTTTGCACCCTAACAGGACATTACTGAGGTGCAATTTTCATACAGTGTAACGCGCAAATCTGAAATGACAAACTACACCTCTAAAAGAAAAAAAATAATCACCCTATTTTTCATTGAACATTCTAGAACAAATCTCAATCTCTCTTTCAAGTATCAACTTGCCTGCCTTCACATGAACCTCAAGCCTCTGACCAGCCCGGGTGCCTACAGCTCGAAAAGAGAAGGTGCTGGGAAGGCGCTGCCCGGCTCACCTCTCGTGGGAGAGGGACTGGTCCTTGATGAAGTCCAGGACATCCCTCAGCAGGGGGTATTTCTCTTTCACTGTGGGCGCCGGTCTGGCCTCCTCCACTGACCGGAAGGAGAGCAGCCGGAGTCGCCCTCGGGTGAAGGGAGGCCGCCGGGTGGGAGCGGAAGGTGACGAGGGCTCCTCAGGGGCGGCAGGGGGCACCTCTGAGGCAGGGGGGCCGCTGCCGGGGGGCAGGTGTGGCTGTGCTTCCGAGCCGGGACCCCCGTCCCTCACGGCAGGTGTGGCCGCTTCCACGGGAGACAGCGAGGCCTGGAAATGCTCCTCCACCACAGAGCTCGTCCTCGGGCGCCTGTCACGTGGCTGCAGGTGATCCACGTCATCCGTGGCCACCAACTTGTCACGGCTTTCTTCTGAACTCACTCCCATGGGCAAAAATCTTAGCAACAGGAGACTCTTCTGAATACACTCTTTCGCTAAATGCAAACAGCAAGGAAGGTAGTGAAAAAAGTCAAAACTAAACTTACTGCTTACTTCTGGAGAGAAAATAATCTATATAAACTCTGTAATTTAAGACGAGAAATACCTCGGTTACCACAGTGATATACACATCTACTGAAAAAATAAACCTTTGTCTCACTGTACAAGTCACAATCTCCCCAGCACTGTCATCACACTTAAAAAGAAGTTTTATTGGGGCGCCTGGGTGGCTCAGTCAGTTGAGCGTCCGACTTCATATCAGGTCTCAATCCCACCGTTCGTGGGTTCGAGCCCCGCGTCAGGCTCTGTGCTAACAGCTCGGAGCCTGGAGCCTGCTTCGGATTCTGTCTCTCCCTCTCTCTCTGCCCCTCCCCTGCTCACACTGTCTCTCTCCCTCTCTCTCTCTCTCTCTCAAAAGTAAATAAACATTGGGGCGCCTGGGTGGCGCAGTCGGTTAAGCGTCCGACTTCAGCCAGGTCACGATCTCGCGGTCCGTGAGTTCGAGCCCCGCGTCGGGCTCTGGGCTGATGGCTCAGAGCCTGGAGCTTGTTTCCGATTCTGTGTCTCCCTCTCTCTCTGCCCCTCCCCCGTTCATGTTCTGTCTCTCTCTGTCCCAAAAATAAATAAACGTTGAAAAAAAAAAAATTAAAAAAAAAAAAAAAGTAAATAAACATTAAAAAAAATTTTTTTTAAAGTTTTATCGTGGATGTTTTCTAACATGCAGAGAGAAGAGTATAAGGACCCCACTGTGCACCCCTAACGCCAGCCCAAGGCCAGTCTCATCTCGCTAGCCGCTGCCTCCCTGGAGTATTTCCATGCAGACCACAACATCACACTATTTCATCTAAACGCTTCAACACATTTCTCTAAAATAAAAGAGGTTTTATTTAAAAAAACTTTTTTTAAACATTTATTTATTTTTGAGAGTCAGAGAGCAGGGGAGGGACAGAGAGAGAAGGAGACAGAATCCGAAGCAGGCTCCAAGGCTCTGAGCAAGCTGTTGGCGCAGGGCTGGATGCGAGGTTTGAACCCAAGAACCAGGGATCATGATCTGCGCCGAAGTCGGATACTTAACCGACTAAGCCACCCAGGTGCTTAAAGCAGTAAGAGTTTTTAAACTGACCACGATATCACTAAGAAATTAGCAGGTAATTCCTTAATCTACTGAACACTCAGTGAGAGCACACTTTGCACGCATTAACAAGATGTAGCTCAGAAACACCTGACGTCTCTCTCCTAAGAGAAGTAATCAGAAAGATTCAGCATTTGGGTCGTATTAATAAACAATTACTCCTGGGGCGCCTGGGTGGCTCGGTCGGTGGAGCGTCCGACTTCGGCTCAGGTGATGATCTCGCGGCTCGTGGGTTCGAGCCCCGTGCCGGGCTCTGTGCTGACGGCTCGGAGCCTGGAGCCTGCCTTGGATTCTGTGTGTGTCTCTCTCTGCCCCTCCCCTGCTCGTGCTCTGTCTCTCTCAAACAAATAAATGTTAAAAAACAAAATTAAAAGAATAAACAGTTACTCCTCTGGCATTTTCTCTTTGTGACCATCCTTGGAAACTACGTGTAGCTCCTGTCCTCCTACTTTCCTCAGGCCAACACGCCTTCAACTAAAACAATCCAGAAGACGGGTCATCGGTTCCCCAGGCCACGCAGACAGAAGGCTGAGTGGCGCACTCACCCAGGCTCTCGGGGTTCAGCTCGGCAGCCTCGGACCCATGCCTTCCTTCTGCCTCGCTCCCCAGGCTCATCAGGGACTTCTGCTTCATCTCTAGCTGGGGGGAGAGGTGGAGCCACATGACCACACTGTCCGGGCCAGGCTGCCAGAACAGCCACAGGATGCCACTTCAAACACACCCAGCAGCACTGACGTCACGGAGAACCGTACCATTACCGTCCAGCCACCAAGGACACGGGACTGAGTTGGTTTTGTTTGTCCTGGGAGCAAGCCAGACTTTGAAAGATGGATGTGTCTGCAGGTGTATGTGCAACACTGCTTTCTTTTCAACTATGCGTTGTTTGGAGGGGGTTTTACCCCAACCCTGTTGTTCGAAAACTGTGAACACTGGAGCTGACCAAGCGCAGCTAAGGCAGCAGAGGTCTAGAGGAGCGAAGGGTCTTGCTAGGGTTACACCTCCAATCTGCTGAAGTTGGACCAAAAGTTCACCTCCCCTCTGTCTGCGTGAGGGGACACTCGTAAGTGATACCGAGCCTGCTGGGCAGGGGGCGGTGGTCACGCAGCGGGAGCCACAGTGCGTACAGCCCAGGCGGCAGGCTGTCCGTGCCGCCCGAGAGGCCAAGGTCTGGGGAAGGAGGCTGGCGTCTTGTCCGGCTATCGGCAGTCTGTGCTGCGCTAGACCAGAAGCGTGGCCTACCTTGTGCCTCGTCCACTGCCAAACCCTTTCACCTGAGCCGCCTGTGGAACGAGCCTGTGTCGGACACGCTGTCCTCAACGACTGCCACTGCCTGCCCCGTCTCCTCTGCCAGCGCTGCTCTGGCCCTCCTCTCACCGTTCTGAGGGCAGGACCTCTCAGTTTCTTCTGAGAATCTGTTCGTTTGGTCCCCATCTATCTATCCATCTGGTGTGTATGCTCCGATCGCTATGGATCCTGGTCAGGCCTCTCTGTTCCCGGGTAAACTCACACCTTAAAAAAACATCCCCGATGGCGTGAAGCTATCGTCATCCCTCTTTTGACGTTTCCGTGAAGCACCAGTGAGATTCTTCCACGTTTGCTGAACCCTACCGCCAGGCGTCTCTGATAACCCGTATGTTCTCATCCTCAGCACGTCCCAGGCTGAACTCACCCCCTACTCCCAAAGACCCAAGGCCACTTTCCCCCGTCCGGTCAACGCTTCCAGCGCTTTCCCCCGTCTGGTCAATGCTTCCAGCAAGTCACCAAGGCAGGAGCGCGGGAACGGTCCTGGACGCCACACCACTGTGCACCCCTCAACAGCGGCCACGGAGCCTGACCATCCTACCCCTGGAGCAGCTGTCACGTTTACCTAGGGACCACAGTCAGTCTCCTGCACTCCGTCTCCTTGTCCATCCCCTCCTCCACGATTTCAGGATTCCTCCCAATCACTACACAGCGTTTAAGACGACTGTGAACACATAAACAATGATAACATGTAGGGTCCCTCTCCACACCTGAGAAAAATGATCTCCCGGGCACGGCGCTCGCCATTCCTGTGCATCTGCACTACGCGCCACAGACCCGGGCTGCGTGTCAACTTAACCTGGGGTGGAGCGCACTCAGACCTCCCTCTCGGACTGGTTTCTGCTCGTCACCCGTGTGTGAGCTGACACACGTGGCTCGCCTCACTCACTCTCGCTGCGGCACAGCCGTACGTGACCGTCTCACGCTGCAGCGTGGCTGAGGCAGCCAGGTAACGCACGGTCTCGCCGTCCGTCCTCCTACCGGTGCACATTTTGTCCCTCCAGTTCGTGGCTGTCACCAACGAACGGTCACTACGGAACCACTTTTCCACCATGCAGAAAGGGCCCCCCTTTGACAGTGGCCTTTCCCCCACTGAAAGCCCCGCGTGGTTGTCCCGTATCTACCACGGTGCTTTTCCACCTGGTCCACGAGGTCCCGCAGGGTGGCCTTTGGGGTGACAGCCCCCCACACGCACCCTGCTTCCTCGGAACATCCTTCGCGCTCACCACACTACGATTTCAAGGGTTCTAAATTATTTTACGGCATTTCGTGTTGTCACTGAACTTAAGTTTTTAAAAAATTCCTAAGGTTATGCTCTTGAGAAGAGGGCTGTTACACCTTAATGACAACGAAACCATGGTGGGAAAAACTCAAAATACATAAAGGTCCCATGCAAGGAAAATCTTACCATCCATATCCGAATCCCATCTGCCAAATAGTACACCTGTGCAAACTCCTCGCTCAGGGCTGTGTGGCCCCCACTTTTTACTGGGGAGAGGAGATAAGGAGAGGGCGCTCAGTTAGCTCAATTCACTACTGCGACCAAATCAGTTTATGATGCGACCAAATCAAATTTATGCACCAATCAGTTTCTAAACCTCCTAACACTACTAACACAGAGTCTTTTCCCTGAGGCACACACATTGCGGGCAGGAAGACACTTGGGCGTAATAAAGATCAGTTAAGCCACAAATACCTGGAATGGGTTCTCTGTGTTACTTCAAACTAACCCTTTTCAAGTGAACAACATCTGAAACGGACCCACTATTAAACGGGGTAAAATATTTAAAGTAAAAATATGAGAGTAAATTATCAAAAATATTAAAAGTAAAATAGAGTATTAAAAGCGGATAAAAATAGTTATTAAAAAATAATTATTATCGACATGAAAAAGGTTCACGGTATAAATTAAGTAAAAAAAGGTCAGCTTTGAAACAGTGTAAACAAAATTATTTATAAAGAACATACGTATTTAAAACACAGTGTGCACGTAGGTACATATATACCGTAAGGCCAGGTAGATATGCAGAAATATGTTAATAGACTTGTTCCTGAACTGATGAGATTATAATTGATCGTTATTTTAAGCTTTTCTGTACTTTTTAAGTTCCTACATGGGTATTATTCTTATAATCAGAAACATAACAAAAAAGTTGTTTGTTTAAAAGAAAGACCTATGAGCCCTGCTTCTTTCTTGTCTTGTAAAAACCCAAGGAGAATGTGTCAGAACAGCATGATGCTTTCTGGCAAGCGGACATATGATGTGAGGACAATTTTCTGAACATGCAGGATGTGCCGGGCTCTATACCAGGCCCTGGGGACACAATGCTGACGAACGCAGACCTGGACCCTGCCCTCACGTAGTTTACCGTCTAGGTGAAAGACTCCTGCCATATATTTCTAGTGCGAAAAGTTGACCAACTTTTACACAAAGGTGACCAAATGATCTAGACAAGGGCCACCCTTAAAGTAGCCCATCCCACAGGACCTGTGAACAGCCCTGAGGAAGTGAGGGCCTCCAACGGTGCCTCCAAAGCCCGAGTGGCAGGTATCCTGGGAACAGCCTATATTCGGCAAAGTGTTTCAAGTTCCCACATCAGACTGTGTGTTTCTCTCCTGAAATAAGATATGTGATATCTGAACACAATCTGAAAAAGAGCTAGGGAACTGGCAACCAGCCAAAAATTTTGTTTCTCAGGGTTTGTTGGTTATTTTTTTAATTGTTACTTTAAGTAGACCCCACTCCCAACGTGGGGCTTGAACTCACGACCTCGATGTCAAGAGTCGCAGGCTCTACCGACAAAACCAGCCAGGTGTTCCTGCTTCCTAGCTGTTAACTCACAAGGCTTTTGTCCATCTACTGAGACGGTCCAGCTCTCTTACTATAATTTGATTGTGAAAACATACACTGGATTTTTGCTTCAAGACCTGACAGGACACATCGCCACCCCCTAGCAGAGATACACTCTTCCATGGGATGGCTGTTTTCATAAATCACTCGTGCCTCCGTGTAGATTTTGTTTACTTGAGCAGCTTCTTAAAGGAAATAGTTAAGAATTGAAGGAGGAGGGATTAATGGAGATGTTTTAGAAATCAGGAAATAAACTCTGCAAAGTGAGCTCCAATGAACAGGGCAAAAGGGGCAGCGGTGACCCTCGTGGCGATCGCGGTAACAGCAGCCGTCAATGACCTGCTCAGATGGGAGAAACCACCCACCCCCACTCGTTTCATCTGCGCCACGGAAGTGCTCGGGGACACCCCATGTCGTCTTTAGGGAGAGTGTGAGATGTTCTTCCCTTGAAAGACGATGAGGAGGGAGATTATTATGAGGCCGCAGGCTGCACGCACAGTGGACACAGGTGCACGCGGCGGCAAGGAGCGTGCTGCCCACAGAGGAGGCTGAGCAGGGCCGACGCTACAGGAGCTCTGTGTGCAGGTGCGAGCAGACACCTCCGCCCCCGTCCCTGATTATCAGCACACTGAATGACCTCAACGGGTCCGGGCGTAACTGGCACCTCTTGGAAGGTCAGAGCCACCGGCCCCCAGTTTACAGTTTTGCCTGAGACTAAACCCAAGTCAGGGTTTCCTCCCATTAAACTTGCTGGCAGTTTTCCGTGAGATTTGTGGAGAAAGAAGTGACCTGTCGATTAGGAGACGCACGACAATCCACTGACTATAAACTGGTCATGAATCTCTTGACGAGTAGGACTTAATGAGATGAAGTCTACGGTGGTAGAAACACGTTCATATTTGAAAATATTTTAAAATTTTCACTTAAGATAGGCTTTCTTAAAACTTAGCAACTGGCCTTCGGATGAGAAATATTCCCTGTAGTATAAGTTACCATATTTCTGCAGCTTCTCATATAAGTCTGGAGTACGACACACCAGAGCAGCAAAGGTGGCGTTCACAGCTTGATCAATAGTGGAACCAGCAACTCTATCTGTCTTTGGGGCCTGTTTTCTACATGCCTGTATGAGTCCCTTGCACAGTTCTGACAGTGGCCCACAGCAGCTCTGGGCAGGGTCTGCCTGTACAAACTCAAGAAGGAGACGGCGGCAGGGATCCTCGGGGATGCACGTGACCTGGAACAACAACAACAATGGGTCCCAGTGAGCGCAGCCGTTCGAGGGGTACGGTTCGGCAAGCACCTGCCGGGCCGGAGGAGAAGGACAAAACACGGGGTGCTCTGGGGAAACCACACAGGTACACGGGTTGAAAACCAGGGCAAACGTAGGTAGACGGTGAGGGCGTGAACCCCAGCGCCACCACAGAGCAAAAGGTTATCGAGCACCAAATGCCAGGGAGGGATGCCCAATGCTCAGAGCCCACCGGGCAGAGCCCCCAGGGCGGCTGATGTCACGAAGAAGAGCCTCTGGGCGGGAGTGGGCTTTGGGCCGGACCCTGAAGACTGAGCCGGAGTTAAGAGTCAGCGGCGAGACTGACCTGGCCTGAAGTCTCACCCGGGGCTGGGCGGTGGGTGGGGGTGAAAAGGGCAGAGTGGCGAGGGGAAAGGAGATGGGATAGAGCCTCGACCGCCATACCGAGGAGCTCGGACTTCACCCTGTGGGCACTGGGAGCCACTACTGGTGCTCGGCAATGGGATGACAAGGGACGGTAAGATGATGCCGCAGCTAAAAAGCCACATCTACAGAGAGAGGATGGCGGGGGAGAGGCCCTGGACCCTCCGCTAACCTCCGAGTGACTTGGGGGAGGGAGGGACAAGAGGTAGTGCAGGGACAGAGGGCAGGGCGACGGAAGGGGGGCGAGAGGCAAACTTGTTTAGTTGACGAAATACCACGAGCGCCGCTGTTCACGGACAAGAGTGCAACACGAATCGTTCACTCCGTCTGACTCAGTGGGCACCAGCGGCGGACTCAACGGGCCGGTTCAGCAGCTCCGTGCAGAGAGCCTTCCTGAGCACCTACGCCACCCGGCTGGGGTCACTCCCTCGCCGTGTCAAGAACACCCACCACCCACCGAGCGTGCAGTGTGGACACCAGGTGAACCAGGGGTGGACCCTGCCTTCCAGGGGCTAACAGCTGGCGGGGGGTGGGGGAGTGGGGGGGACGCAAACACAGGCGTTCGTGATTCAAAGCGGCGACGGTGAGCGAGCGGACTCCACTGCAGGTAGAAAGACGCCAGGACAGTAAATACCTCCTTACTATCCTGGCGCGGGCTAGTGGGCCAGCTGGCTGCTAATCCCAGCTCCAGACACAGCTGATGCCGGAAGACCGGTTTCCACAGCGGGGAGTTCAGGACCGCCGCCATTTTTGCCGGGGGCACGGCCACGTGGCCCCCTAACTCTGGAAAGAGAAGAAGGCTCGTGAGAGCTCTGTTCTCCCGGCGACACCGAGAGTCTGTCACCTGCCCAAAAGGAGATTTTAACCACTGGGCGCTCGAAGATGGGCAAGGGATCCACGCAGTTACCGCGACATGACTGCGGCACTTGATAAACACCCCTCCCCACCGTGAACCCATCCTGTGCCACAGCCTCAGCTCTGGGGCGTTGCTGGAGACCGGGCACAGGTGTTCAGTGACACGGGAAATGCTCACAAGGTGTAAGCTTTGGTTTGCAAAACAAATGAGAATTAAATACGCACCCTTGTGTGCTTATGAGCAGATGTAAAAAAAGACTGGGTGGAGATATATTAAAATGTTAATACTTTTCCCCACTAGGAATGGCTTTTCTCCTTGATTTTCCCATTATGCAATTTCTATGACATTCTACTTTTACAATCGGAAAGCCTCAAAAAGTGAAATAGAAATGAAATACATGAGGAAGTTTTATTCTACAATTATTGTTTCTTAGATGCATTTAATAACTAAGCCGAAAAATCACCTTACAGCAAAATCCACATTCTCATATTTAACAAAAACACTCATGTGGTTAAAGGATATAGAGCTTATTCTATTTCTGGCTTCCAGATTTCACTAACAAGAACGAAAAAAACAACAGCAATGCTGCTGAACACCAGCCCCGTGCCCCATGTGCCCTCTGTGACAGGCTCCAAAGTCCACGTCAAGAAACTACGGAAATAACACCCAGTGGGCACTGGGTTCACTCCGGTTTGGTCTAGAGGGCCCTGTGACAGGGCACCACCTGGCCCTCCCCCACGGACTCACTGTGCGTAGACTTGAGCGCCATGCACTGGGCAGCGAGGCGTCCCAGCAGCCGGGAAACAAGCAGTTGTAAATCTGACGCCCACGACACGGCCACGTCGGGCAGACCGTAGGCCGTGACTGTGAACTTGTAGCCCCACTCATTGTTACTGCTGTCAGAGTGAAAGAGGAACTGGAGCCGCGGGCCGGCCTTAAAGGTCACTTTCTAGAGAGAAACACAGAAGCCACGAGAAAGCGCCACTTCAGTACCAGGCACGTTCTCCAAGACTGAAAAATCTAAATCCAAAGCCAGTCTGTATTCTCGCCATTCTGTCTTGCCACGCCCACCGAGGTGATGAAGGAGAAACGTACAACGCAACGACTGGAACGGAAAATTCGCCCCTGCACCTAGTGAGGCTCTCTAAACCCCAGACGCCCATCTCGGCCAGAAACGGTGCTTGTGCGTCCCTCCGCACCCTGCCAAGACCACCGACAGCGGAGAGGAAACCCCGCGCCAGAGGTCGTGCGGGCCCCACCGCGGTGGGGCCCTCCTGGCTCTCCCCACATGCTCCGGGCCTTCCGGGACCCACTGGCCCTTGCACGCTGAGGATCCCAACTCCCCGTTCACACTGGACAATGTGACACACACCAGGGATTGGCAAGTTTCCTGTGAAGAGCCAGACAGTAAATTATTAGACCTCTGGGGCCGTGTGGTCTCTGCTGCGACCACTCAACTCTACACTGCAGCACCAAAGCAGCTAGAAACGACACGCGAACCAACGGGGGCAAGGCCACGTTCCGAGATACCTTTATCTACAAAACAGACGACCGGCTGTCGTTTGTGAACTCTGACACCAGCCCTCCCTTTTACCAGAGCGTGACCGACACTTCCCTTCAACACCCAGCCGCCCTTCCCCCCACGGGCTGCCAACGGCGGAGGCTCGGTGCAGAAGTGCACACGCCACCTCCTCCTGGGAGCACCACTCACCTTGGGCCACTTGTCAGTGCCGACTTTGGTGTCATAGCGTGTCTTTCCACCTCTAGCGTCGGTAAATTCCAGATAATCGTACCTGTGAAGGCAGAATCGCTGTTACCTGCCCTCGCTCACGTTAAGCGTTTCCACTAGGGGGAAGCATGAGCGTCTTACCGCTTCTCAGTCTCACACCGCTCATCAAATTCCACCTCAAAACAGGTTGCGCCCGGGCTAACAAAGACGGACACCTCGTGGCAGTTGTTCTCATAGTTGTGTGCAGACTCCTTCGTCCACGTGTGTAACACCACCGGACGCTCCTGTGGCCAAGGCTCCACATCGAGCTGCACAAACGAACAAGCAAGCAAGAGAGCGTCCATCACTTCGTGTCCAGACACGCAGGCAACGGGGCTTCCGCGTCAGCACCCGGGCAGGGGGCCTGGACAGCCGACACAAACTGCCGCACGGACTCAAGGTATCCCGATGTTCCCTCTGTGCACCCCGGTCACCACGCGTCTCCCCCTGAGCAGTGGTTTTTAGGGCACTACAGTGCTTCCGTGATTAGCTTCGGTTTTCTGGCTGGGGCAGAGCTGTTTCCTGGAGACCACTCACTATCCACTTGAATTTCCAGTGGGAAAAAAACCACCGAATTTGGGACCTTGGCAAACCTGAGCTCATCTCCTCTTCTCCCTCCCTGTGTTTTCGTCTTTGCCTTTTCACCTTGAAAGTAGGCTTTATGATACATGCCCTTTCTATTTCCACAGAGTTGTTTTGAGACCCAAAGAAGATAGTGAAAAATCTTTGTGTCCTGTAAGGTTAAGGAGGGAGAAAATTCTTTTAAATACCCAACCTTCGAATTTGCCTTTCGACATACGTTCTCTCTTCTAGACTTCAATCTGGTTTTTACTTACACGGCTTTTATGTAAGTTCATGTGCTAGGAAAGGAAATTAACCTACATATAGCTTCCTTTCGGACGCTGATCGGGCCAGACCAACTGGGGCCACCCTTTATCCTTGTTAGCAAACCAGCGAGAGAACTCGGGGCGGGGTTCTCCCAGAGGCAGTCTGTTCATGTAGATGTGCATGATGTAGGTTTCGTCCAGCAGCATCATATCACTCTCAAGAGGGGACGCGGAGGGGCTCAAATGCCCACTCGAATTACCGTATTTGGCCCTCCTTCAGGGTCACTGCACAGCTGCTTCAACAGTTCTGGGAGCGTGCTGAACTCTCTCAGGAGCACACAGTGCGAAATGTCCAGAGTGCAGAAGTCCAGGAGAAAGATGACCTAAAAGGAAGAGTAACAAAGCACTGGGCGCCTGCCTCAGACTCTGCCCAGGGCTGCGGGCCACCGACCCCTCCTGCTTCACATAGGCCGTCACCGTGTCTTACCAGTTGACGAGATGCCATCGAAAACACGGAATTACACAATTTCTCTACAAGGGTCTTTCCACTATACTGTGACAAAAGGGATTCCAAAATCACTCTCAAGCTCGCCAGAAACTGTGCCACATCTACCAAAACATAGAGACAGTAATTAATATTATACACGGTAGAAACGTCACTTGCTTGGTCGTCTTCAAGGACAGAGTTGGAGAGGGTCACAGACGCTGTAGGGGGATTCCACGTCAGAAAGACCACGAGACCACTATGTTTCCCTCTGGGAAAGAAAAGCAGTGCAAATCTCAAGAAAGATCACTTTTAAAGTGGGTTAATTTTGGGGCGCCTGGGTGGCGCAGTCAGTTAAGCGTCCGACTTCAGCCAGGTCACGATCTCGCGGTCCGTGAGTTCGAGCCCCGCGTCGGGCTCTGGGCTGATGGCTTGGAGCCTGGAGCCTGTTTCCGATTCTGTGTCTCCCTCTCTCTCTGCCCCTCCCCCGTTCATGCTCTGTCTCTCTCTGTCCCAAAAAAAATAAATAAACGTTGAAAAAAAAATTAAAAAAATAAAATAAAATAAAAATAAAGTGGGTTAATTTTTTTTTTTGTCTTTACTACTTTTTGACAAGGTGGAGACAGCACCTGTGTGAGTGAAGGGTTACTGGCTGACCGACCCGGCCGCCAGGCGGCCTCTCCCTTTGCTCGGTGGCCCCAGGACTCTACTCCATCAGCAGTTTTGTCACAATGCTGAGACCAAATGTAAGAGAGCCGAATTTTCCACACCCGCGGTTCTCAGAACCTGTTGGCGGTCACGTAATTAATTCTCTGTGAGTTTACAGAACATGAGTATGAGGATTTTCGGTATCTGCAGAGACCACAGCAGGGCTCACATATACCTTAGATTTTAAAAATTCAGGATTTTCTTTTTTGGGTAACTTGATTAAAATGGACATGACAGACTCAATTGAAGAGTGCTGCACATCCAGGAGCAATGTTTAGGCTGCGAAATGATCTGATCCCACAACAAAAAACACTTAGGCAGGGCGCCTGGGTGGCTCACTCGGTTGAGCATCCGAATTTAGCTCAGGTCATGATCTCGCAGTTCATGGGTTCGAGTCCTGCGTCCGGCTCTGTGCTGACATCTTGGAGCTGGAGCCTACTTCAGATTCTGTGTCTCCCTCTCTCTCTGCCCTCCACACCCCCCTTCCCCCACCATTCATGCTCTGTCTCTGTCTCTCTCAAAAATGAATAAACATTAAAAAAAAATTTTTTTTTTAACCCACTTAGGCATACTATCACATTCAGCAGAAAATTCTGGGCCAAAAGACATGCCATAGAGTTCTATTTTAAGAAGAAAAAAACAACCCAGAGACAGATATAACCAGTAACAAAGAAGAGAAAACCATACGCGTACTCCATGCGTGAGGCACTAAAGAGGACAGTCAAAACCCAGACACTCTCTCTTCCCATGGCTTCGCGTGTCCAGCACCGACACTCACACTGGTCGAGGAGGTCCGCGGCGAGCTCTCGGGCTCCGGAGTGCGTGCTCTTCAGCTGCAGGTAGCACCAGGACAGCAGGCTGCCTTGGACCGCCCAGAACAGGGAGAAGAGCACAGAGCCGGCCTCCCCTTGGGCCCCACTGAGCACCAACAGCTCACACTAGGAGGGAGGAAACAGATACAATGTTTACAGCCAGGTCTTCACAGAACACAGGCATGGGCGTTCTGGGAGACCAGGAAGCACTGGCAAAAAATTCTAGGGAAATGGGGAAGAGCTAAGAAAGAGCTTTCAGCTTTTCGAAACTAAGCACGAAAAACGGCATTATGAAAGGTCCTCTCTCGCCCTCCGGCTTTCCAGGTGGTTTTCACTGCATGTGCCCTCCCCTCAGCCCCTTACAAGACTCATTCCACCAGTCACCTCTTCTCTCTGACATCTGCAAACCCCCTTTCCCTCTGGCTCCTTCCCTGACCCTTCACCCACACCTCTCCCACCTTAAAAATAATTCCTCACCCTCCACTGCCCTCTAGCCAGCAACTTTATTCTCCAGAGGCTCTCTGAAGAGAGAGACCCTAGGGATTTATCACCTCTAGGGATAAATTCATGTGCAAAAGAACCCCAAGATGTGTTCCTTTCACAATTTCCGTGTTACTGCCCCAATATGGACACAACCCGATTACCCCTGCAAAGGAAAATGGATAAATAAATCACAGCCGAGTCTCAAAAACGCCGTTGAGGGAAAACAGCATGTCCCAGAAGACTGTGCGTACGCCATGTGACTCCGTTAATGGCTGACGCCAGGTAAAACAAAGCTGCTGTGTTTGAAAAGCTAGAAAGAAAACCCAGGAAATGATCAATATAAACTTCAGAAGGGTGGTTGCCTGGCGAGGAAGGAGGATGGTGAGCCATGGACAGGCATGTGGGTGGGCAAGGAGATTTCAAAACTACCCGGACTGTTTAGTTCTTAAAATGGACAGGTGGTCTTTAAACTGCCTGTCGGTAGGTCCTCTTTTGTAGGTGAGCTCCGTTTTCCAAAGTTGCCTTTCCCCAGGAGGCATCAGCCACCACCTAGGGAACAAAACCTTATCACTCAACCTTAACGTCAGTGGCTCTCCTGACCACTATCCTTGAAACTCCCTCTTCCCTGGGCTTCTGTCTCCCAGGATCTCTTCCTGACACTCCTTCCTCCTCTCCTGGCTGCCTTTCTAGTGAAATGCTCCTCAAGACGCCCACAGGTGGGCGGGGTGAGGGTGGGGGGCAGGCGGGCACCGCAGTCACGGCTTGGGCTCTCAGCTCTTGGTCAACGGCTACGGAATTTTCAGCACTGACTCAGCTCCTGAGTGTCCAGGAGCTCTTGCCACCTCAAGTCCTGCCGGAGCCACAAAGTCAGCATGTTCTAAGTCTATCCATGATCGTTCTCTTCTTCAAATACCAGCCTCTGCCCATCTCGTCAGTGGCCTTTAGCACACGCACGAATGTGGATGTGGTGGAAAGAAAGAGAGATGAGCACGAGGGAGGCTAACAGACACAGCAAACACGGACGAGCAGCAGGTGGGGACCTTTAAGGGAGACTCAAGAGAGGGGCCAAAGAGTCTGGAAATGAGATAGAAGGCAGAAAGCAGCCAAACGGAACATTCACGTGACACCACGGGCAGAGTGCTGACCGAGAACAGGTAAGGCTTGGGCGGTCAGCACGTTGCCGTAAAGAACATGGGCATCGCTGCGGGAGACCAACATCCCTGGACTCCAAGTAATCCTAGGTCAGCACAGTGGCCTGCCGCAGGGCGACCCTGGCAAGTGACAACCCAGCACAGCCCAAGCTCTCTCCCTAAGAGCAAAGCAGCCGGGAATGAATGAAAGTGTGGCTCAGGCAGCAACACGGAAACAGGAAAGCAGCAACAAAAAAACACGTAGGAGACTCAAAGACACTAAAGTTCAGCCACAAAAAACAAGTTATCGTGACGTCGCCGTCATTAAATGTCCCAAGGATGCGGTTTGCCTGTCCCATGGCCACAGCTGCCCTGGTCCATGTCTAGTCCAGAGAGCAATTCTCAGTCCCCCAGTCACAGGGGTCGGTCCCGTCAGAGTCCCAGCGGTGCCTCGTCTAATGCAGATCCTGAAGCCTGTCCCGAGAGGCTCTAAACCAGGAGCCTGCAGTGGGGCCTAGAAACCCAAATTTCTGATCAAATTCACCAGGTGAAGCTGACCAAGTGGACACACAGACTACATGTTGAAAAACAGAATCCTTTGTGTTAAAAAAAATAAAGTAAAAATTTAAAAATATCATTAGCAGAGGAAAAAGAGTCTACTTTTTCGGACTTAATTAGCCTATGAGTTGGCTAAGTAATCTTAAACTAAAGGGGGAAAAAAAAAAAAAGCTAAAGTTCCACAGAACCCACACCACAGTTACACACGAAGCGCTGGGCTCTCGGAAGTGCACCAGAGGGGACACCGCCAAACCCCTTCCTCTTTCTCAGAGAAAGTCTTAACGACTTTTCCCCACATGTTCTGCTTGCTGACGACCAGGGGACAGGCAAGGGTCCCTCCCTGGCAGGTGATCAGGAGCCAAGGCAGGCTGGCCAACGTTTGTGCGCATCTATAACGGCCACAGGGACAGGCCACGTGCACACTGTGACTTGAGGCTGATGGAGGCGGCACCACGATCACTGGACCATCGGCACCTCCTGGCACGGAGGAAGGAAGCACAGCGGCCACTAGTTACCTCTCGAGCAGCGACGGACAGGAGGACGCTCATGACCGCCAGCACGTCACTGCTGTTCATGCTGGCCACGTCACCCTTCTCGGGCAAGAGCAGAAGGCCACCTGGATCCTTATCACTGAAAGGACACAAATCGGTCACGACACCTTGTTTCAGAAAGGGCATTTTCAGGCATTTGTCTTACAAGTTTCTAAAAAGAAACCAAGCGGGGCGCCTGGGTGGCGCAGTCGGTTAAGCGTCCGACTTCAGCCAGGTCACGATCTCGCGGTCCGTGAGTTCGAGCCCCGCGTCAGGCTCTGGGCTGATGGCTCGGAGCCTGGAGCCTGTTTCCGATTCTGTGTCTCCCTCTCTCTCTGCCCCTCCCCCATTCATGCTCTGTCTCTCTCTGTCCCAAAAATAAATAAACGTTGAAAAAAAAAAAAAATTAAAAAAAAATAAAAATAAAAAAATAAAAAGAAACCAAGCAAGATTTCAGTGTCAGTTCTATGGGACGTGAGCAGTCTGGGTCAGAAAAAGGGCCCCGTCCCAGCTGGGCCTGTGCCACGGTCTATCCCCACGTCCTTAAGAAGCACAGGCCCGAAAATCCTCATGTCCTTAGAAGAGATTCTGAGAAGTAAATCTGATGAGTAAATCACCTTGATGACCAGCAGGAAATACAGCTAATCTCACGACGGCCAACCGGACAACCACAGCCAAACATCTGTGTCTTCAAATGTCCCCACATGGCCTCCCAGATTCTTCCACCACCTGACACTCGAATCTGAACACACGTTTGCCGTCCACAGCAGACGTGACTTGACTTGCAGGCAGGAGCTGTGGCCATTAGCTCCCTCCCTCCTTCGAGAGCCCACGCCTCCGGGAGCGCAGCCCAAGCCCAGGTCCTGCCCTCCCCACACTTCCTTTGCTCAACCACCATTCTGTGCTGCTGGCTTCTCAGACTTGACCACAGGACCCCAAACTCCTTTGGCTTGTTTCTGTCTTCAAAAATCACTTAGAAACTGAAGTGCTTAGAGAGAGCCTCAGTGGGTTCTGTTCTAAACAGTCTCACAAGGAAGGAGACGTGGAGTAAGCTGTTCACAAGATTATCATCCCACCACTGTTTTTGTCCCTCCCGTGACCTGTGGTGTCTCACTCTAGAAACCCAGCTCAGCAGAGTAAGGGGATGGCTAAAGAAAATGGCAAACGTTTGGAACATCAGACAACTGAAAGGAATTGCAAACATACCTAAAATATGTGCACAGTGACCGGAAGGTGAGCTGCAGAGACTGCTTGTGCTCTTGCTCGGTGACATTCTTCTAGAAAAAAAAAGAGAGCGCACAGTCAGACAACCTGCCCGGTGACCCTCATCTGGAAGACCAGAGAGCGGACAGTCGGGGAACCTGTTCCACAACATTCCAGAGACTGGAGCACCAGGAAGTGCCACTGCCCACGGTTTGCAGGTGTGGGGCATACACTTCACGGCACCCAACTGAGAGTGGCCTGGTGCTCGGCGGGAGCAAGACCACCTGTGTAAACGAAAGATGGCAGGTTGGCTTTTGTCCACTGCTAAAGTTAACATTTTCAAGCTCTCCTGCAGGACATCTTGATTCAAATGTTTAGGAAGATACATTTTCCATCCCTGGGCACAACACTGTAAGAGGAAAGGCAGGGACACAGTGCATCTCTTGTGAATCTTCTGTTTGTTTTTACCAGGATCTAAGCTCTCTCTATACAAGCCAGACAGGCTACAGTGACAGTTCCAGGAATCACATCTGCTGATGGGGCTGCTGGGCTACTTTAGGGGCACTTTCTTCATTCCGTGAACGTACTCAACGTCTACCATTATGTGAGGCACTGAAGGGGATTTCCAGAGGATTTAAGACGGAGGGTGCAGCCGGGCAAAGGAGGGTGGGAGAGACAAGAGACGCTGTTCAATCCATGAGCATGAGGAGGGAACACAGAGCCCTCAGCCAGTGCTGTCAGAAGGGGCGGGCAGAGGGAAAGTGACAGAGCTCCTCTGCTAACGGACAGCAATGTCATTCAAGAGGCCATATGTCCTCTATTTTGACGTGTGGGACACAAGCTAGCAAAAACCATCACTGCACAGCTGCCTGGCAAATGCTTCTAGGAATCAAGCAGGACACAGTCCCGCCACAGTCCAGCAGGTCAGGCCGGCGGATGCCGTCAGAGGCTACGACTCGGCATGAACACGGATCCTCCAGGTGATGTGCGAATTCCGCAGAGAGCTGCAAACAACCAAAGACCCTTCCTCCTCTCTGAAACCATCCACAACCACCTGGCCCCAACACGATTCTCCTCGAAACACGTGACGCACGTGCGGCCACTTTTTCCTCGTGGCAGGGCGGGCCTCTGGTGTCGGGGACCACACGTGATGCTTCTGCTGTTCCTCCTGTCTTTACCTGCAGCCCACAGAGCACCTCACTACACCTGCTAATTCACTGCTGCGTTGAGAAATGCTTTCTGAAATTCTGTATCTGGTTTCCCCCATTAAATTCCTACCAGTAACTTCACCAGCAGGTGCTTGTCCTCACAGACAGTAAAAAATAACCTACAACCATATCACCTGTAAGTAATTATTTGTTTTATTCTTTCCAATTACTATGGTAGTTTAAAATTTTTTTCCCTTGTCCTGCCACACTGGCCAGGCCCTCTAATGCGACATCACAGAGAAGCAGTGACCAGTAAGCATCCTTGTCCTGCTCCTCATTCTGAAAGGGATGCCTCCAGTGACCCACCATTCAGCCTATCATGTATGAAAGGTTTGGGATATACACCCTCCCCCAGACTGAGGGAGCTCCTTTCTGTTTTGAGTTTGCTAACGCTTTTGTGGTTTTCATCATCATCAGAATTTAATCTTTTTTAAAGGTGTTTTCTGTACTTGCTGATATAACTTTTTCCTCTGATTTCATTTATTAATTTTGTAACGTTAAAACCACCCTTCCATTCCTAGGGTAAATCCAACTCAGTCAGGGTTTTGTTGATATTTTATAGGACTGATTCACTAACACTTTGCTAGGATTTTTCTAACTTTGTTTACAAGTAAGATTAGCCTATAATTCTGCTTTCTTACATAGTCTTTATTCATGTCTCCCTGTATTTTACCATCTCTGGAATACTGGAAACCCTGGAGTTTCCTGACCTAGAGGTCTTTGGGTCTTTGGTGGGGCTTAGAGAAATTTCTGTTCTGTCTCACATCATCATTCACATCTTTTTTTTCATGACTCCTACTCATTTTCACACAGAAATACCACCTTCAGAATTAAAAATCTGGATCTTTGTACAGGATATTCCACTTGGTAACATAACTTTTATCAACATGAAAAGCACTTTTCACTCCCCACTACTAATGTATGAGTGACAAGGAGAAGGGGTCTGGGAAGATTCTACTTCATCACAGATATAAGCTGAAGTATTGACGAATGGGTCAGGGATTTCCTTTGAAATAATACTGGAGGAAGGGCAGGGAGAGCAGATAAGGTGGATCACAAAGGAAACAAGATTAGCCCGAGTTTACAACTGTTGAACCGAGGTGATGGGTACATACAGGGTAGGAGGTATTATATTTAGTCTAGTTCTGTATTTGTTTCAGATTTTTCCCATCATAAAAAGTTAGACTGTTGAAAAGAATGCTTGGTTGTAAGCAAATCAGGAAGATGAAGGAACTAGGCTCCTTCCTCTTTGTAACACAACAGGCCAGGCACTAGAGCTGGAATTATCCGCCGTCCCCACCTTGAGGACGGAGCTCTGTCCTTAGACGTTCATGTCCCACACACAACGCTGCAGACAGTGAGTGTTAAACACACACCTGGAAGACTGAAACTGGGAGGTATTCAGAGGAAACAAAGACTAGTCAATTTCACCCGAACGTCTGAGTGAATGCTCACCATCATGGCAAAGAGGTGGTCCCGTCGGGTCTGTCGATCGGGAAAGAAGATGGCAGCCCCATTAAGAAGGGTGTTCTTGACTTCTTGTTTTAATGTTTCCATGGGCACAGAGTCTCCATCCAGCCTATCCACCACTGATGAAAATGAACAAGGAATCAGCTCTAACATGTCCCTCTGTTCACTCACAACACGTACGTGTGCTTTAACCAGCCTGTAAACTCCCTGCTCCCCACTGTGTGCTCAGCACCTCTGCCCAGGCGAGGCAGTGTGAGGACGTTACACGAACTCAAATAAAGACTACATGCACCAGGTTCTTTTTCATTATCTCCGGGTCCTTTTGAGACACAACTCGGCAAAGCCTTAAAAGTAATTTCTCATGGCCACCTGGGTTTTAGCCTCAGTTTGTCATCACTCTCCCTCAGGCCGGTGTCTTCACTAAAGACTGAATAGTATGACAGTGATCACTCTCAGTGTCACACCCCTATATGTCAGAAACCAGGAGGAAACCACCGACCAGAGAATAAATCCTGAGCTCAACATAGGACCCGAGGAAACGGTCCTTTTCTAAAGCAGTGATCCCTCTCCTGAGCCTGCATGACCACAGGACCCTGTTCCTATAGTGGGAGGCTGTGCCAGCACAGGGTCCCGTTAAAGATGAGCACACTCCCTACCGTCACACAAGTGCATGTGGAGCTCCTTGGCAGCCCCCGCCCCTGCAGGGCTCTGCCGGGGAGCCTTTGCGTCCTGAGAGGCGGCCGGCCCGTCGCTCCGCAGCACGGAGAAACAGCTCTGCAGGAGGCGCAGAAGCAGGGTTTGGGCACAGATGCATTCTTCCCTCGGACTACAGAGAGACAGAGTATCAGAGAGCAAAACGGGAGGTTGTTTTTACCCTCCAAAGCCAACAGCTGTCTCCAAAGGCCTCCCCAGACCCATGGGGCACAGTAAAAACAGTGCCGGCGGGAGAAAGAGAGGCAGAACAGAATCAATGCTGTACCAGGTAGCAGCTGAAAACACAGCCCCTGTGGGGCAAGTGGGCACTCGGGAGCCCACGTCTTCCCCTGCACAGTGACGGTTCTCCCACAATACTCTAGCTGCTCACCCCGCCGGGCCGGAATAAGGGTCTGATGTCAAAATGTGTGCAGAAACACTGCCCAAAATATGTTATAGAAACAGGAGGTGTTATCTTTAACAATAACCGATATTTCAAGTGAGAATATAAACTAGTGAGAAGTCGGGCGCCTGGGTGGCTCAGTTGGTTAAGCGTCCGACTTTGGCTCAGGTTATGATCTCACGGTACATGAGTTCAAGCCCCACATCGGGCTCTGCGCTGACAGTCCAGAGCCTGCTTCGAATCCTGTGTGTCCCCCCGCCCCCCCCACCGCTTGTGTTCTCCCAAAAATAAACAAATGTTCAAAAAATAAATAAACAAACTTGTGAGAAGTCAAAAAATCTTGGAAGAAAAACTGGTCTATTTAGAATGCAAAACTTAGTGTTTTCAGTTTTGTTTATATGATTATCACCTTATAACAAATTCTGACCTACTTTTGCTTTAATTTACTGTAAAAATTCCAGAAGATCTGCAAATCAAGACCCGCGAAGTCCAGAAAAGATTTGTATTTTAAGCCACTTTCCTTCTGCTGCACCTAAAAAATTATAAAAAATAAGTTACAAATAAAATGGAGAAATTCATTTAGAGAAATACCGTAATGGCTCATTTCCTCCTTGATCTGAAAGAAGGAGGTGGCTCACATGCGTAAAACTCCCATGTAACTGATGCTCACTCTTAACGACTAAAAAGTGTGTGAACAACGACTTTTGGTGTGAAACTTTCTACGATACATATGTGCGTGTGTGTCTGTGTATGAAAGTACACGTCCGCGTAATGTACGTGCACACGCCCCACCCCCACCGGCCCCCAACCAGAGTCCAGGTCCACAAACACCACACACGAACATAAGTGAGTCTCTACATGGTGAAGAGCCCTCCCCAGGAGCACCCTTTCAGACCCGCGCCTGCGTGCATGTAGGCCCGAAGGGGAGCTGTGCACTAACACTCCCGCTGCTCCGAAGCAGCCCCTCTCCTTTGCTATTTCCTGCTGTGACAGGACAGCTTGAGTAACAAAGACCAAACAAACACAGATAAACTGAGGTACAGCCTCCAAACGTGCTGAGGCAGAACGGAGGCCAACAGTGGACGCGGCTGCTCCCGCCGATCCCTGAGCTAAGTCACCACCTCTATGGGGGTGGCGGCTAGAATCTTTCCTGGGGTGAGCGGTCTCTGTGTTTTTATTAGTGAGTGTACAAGTCAGTATCGAAAACACAAATGATTTCACATCTGGACATTTTGGTACTTTTAGGGAATAAGCAGAATTCACCTGTACTTCAGAAATAATTCTCCCAGGACTTAAGGAAGACGTAAACCCCATAAACCTGCCGTGTCTCCCTAGTCTACCACCACCAACGCCCAGCACCTCACTCCCCGGCTCTTCCGGGGTCATCCAGGCAGCACAATGCCGCTGCACACGCTCACTCTGCACGCTTCAGCAGGGTCAGGTTTCACCGGTTGTTCATTTCCCTCAACGTCACCATTGATTTTCCCAAAAGAATGAGATCTAACAACTGAGAAAACTCTACCAGGTCATGGGCGAGCTGCTGAATGAACTGAAGGGTCCTGAGCAGCAGGGTGGCCCCGCAGACGCTGTCCTCCGTGTCCTTTACGCAGCGGGTGCAGACGACGTGCTGCTCTGCCCCGGTTCTCGCCGGCCGGAGATGCCCACTGATGCTGAGGCCTTGCACTCCCAAGCGCTCTGCCGACTCCTGGCGGGTGCAGAGGAACTTCACCATCAAATACTAGAAAGGAAAGACAGATTGAAGGGGGAGGACTCAGCAGCTGGAACACAAATGGAAGGGGTGACGTTAACAACCTACTAGGTCCCACTCTGCCTAGCACAAGGCACAAAACAGAAGTCCAACATCCACAGAAACAGAAGACAATACGAGTGCCGAACCAAGTCAGGTTTGGGGAAGGATCACAGTAAGGGAAATGGCATGACCCCCTCTCATCAGGGCAAACACAGGGTAAGACGGGATGAATCCGGGAAGTACGTGTGCTCTGTGGCCCAGTTATTTTGAAAGAGAGATCAGGTATGTGGTGACAAGAGTCAACAACAAATGCCCTAAGGAATCCTCTCAAAGCCCCCAACTAACACAGACAACCCACGGCCCGGGATACAGCCTTGTCCGCGCAAAGCCAAAGCCACCCGCAAGCTCACCTCCTATGCAACATCGGCCTCTTACCGTGGAAGCTCTTCTGCCAAGAGCCATCCAGACTCCACGACTCAAATGCATAAATGTCTACCCAGCGCGTACAGGCCCTACGGACAGTTCTCATTCCTCTCACTGAAGCTTCTCACTAAGACTTACACGCAGCTTTAGTTAAGAAAACGAAGCGGACAGTCGTCGTGTCTCCCGCACCGCGGGCACAGCACACCTTCCGCTCGCCCAGCTGCGCGCCCCTTCCCCGCACGTGCCAGCCTGGCCCCGGGCGATGACGTGATCGGCTCTCCACACGTGGCGGCACACCGCCTCTCCTGGGAAGCCTTCCCTGGTGACCTCCAGGCGGGGCGGGGCAGGACGCTGTTCCTCTGGGCACAGCCCCCGAACGTCCCACCATCGTAGTGTCGCCCATCGGTCCCAGGCACAGCTGGCTCAGGGGCGGGCACGCGCCAACCCCTCCGTCAACACGGACGCGGTGAAAGGAGGGGGCGGGCACGCGTGCGAAGGCCACGACCCGCGACTGCTTACTTGGGCGACTCTGCACTGTTGCAGCTTCACGTCTGCTTCGTCCCATTCCTCTTCGAGCTCAAACCAGCCAACAGGGTCTTCCTCTCCAAGGTCACCAGGTGAGCAACCAGCCCTGTAAGCACAAGGGTGATCACAAAACACCGTCCTACTTCTAAGCTCCTCAAGGGTCTGAGTGGCATTAACTTGCATGTGCGACCTGTCAAGTGACAACCAGGGAGCGGGTGTAGCACCTGCGTCTCTAAGCACGTGAAGCGGCTGGTGGTGATTTCCTCCCCACTCCTCAGCCTCCAAACGTAATCTGGGCACTGAAGAGAAAGTTTGCTTCTCTAGATAGCCGGCACATGTGAAGAATGAGACACAAACCCAAGGTGTCTTAGATGAGCAGGTCAGGAATAAGGAAAGATACAACAGCCACTGTGTGCTTCTAGAGAGATCCAAAGGAGAGGGAGGTTCGGTTTTCTCTCCCGAGGTCTGGCTAATATACATACGACCAGCCTGCGGTTTAGTTCCCTTTCAACAACCGAAGGGTAAGAGGCAGGGAGCTTTCAGACCCTGGAGCTCCGAAAAAGGAAAACTTCAGCCTCTGTCATTTCTTCCTGTTCCTTAAAAGTTCCTTCCAGGAAAGCATTTCAGGCTAAAGACGCACAACTCTGTGCCACCTCTTTTTAAAAACTAGACATTTGAATCGTACTCCCTTTTCAGGAATTAAATAACCAAAGGAGAAAAAGGCAGTCTTTTTCAGGTAACACTCCTAAAACTTTCCACTAGTTAATCTGTAATACAGCCGGCAAGCTGGCAACACGGGAGTACTCTGTGTGAGAAGCGAACGTGGGCATTCATGGCAAGAAGGGGGAAAAGATTAAGGACTCGGGGTAGGTTCTGTAACAGGCACAAAAAATGTTCTCTTCTTAACATAAGTCAAGAAGATACTTTCTTTTAAAAAAAAAAATTGTTTTTAATGTTTGTTTATTTTTGACACAGAGAGACACGGAGCTTGAGCGGGGGAGGGGCAGAGAGAGAGGGAGACACAGAATCCGAAGCAGGCCCCAGGCTCCAAGCTGGACAGAGCCCAACACGGGGCTCGAACCCACGAACCGCGAGATCATGACCTGAGCTGAAGTCGGACGCTCAACTGACTGAGCCACCCAGGCGCCCCACTTTCTTTTTTTTTTTTAATGTTTATTTATTCCTTTTTGAGAGAGAGTGAGTGCACGTGAGTGGAGAAGGAAAGAGAGAGAGGAGAGGGAGAGAGAGAATCCCAAGCAGGCTCTGCACTGTCAGCACAAAGCCCAACACAGGGGCTCAATCCAACAAACCATGAGATCACGACCTAAGCCAAAATCAAGAGTCAGACACTTAACTAACTGAGCCACCCAGACGTCCCAGCTTAAGCCCCTCTGAGCATAAACCTTTCATGACCTCGTTAACCCTAAACCCAATGGGACAGGTGGTATTCTGTCTTAACCCAAAACCACTTCAACGAGTTTCATCAGTATTGTGTTTGAGAATTTTTTAATTCACTCTGTGGCAGCCATCAAGAAAATCTTTGAGATGGAGAGACAGCTGTCTGGGTGTCTGACACAAAGGGAAGCAACCTCGTTCAGTGCACCACACAGCAATCAGACAGCGGACTCTGGGCGTGCTGACTGATCCACATCCGGCCAGAGAGACAGAGGAAAAAAAAAAAAAAAGGGGGGGAAGAAGACAGATGCATGTACATTAACATTTTGATTTCCAAACTGGAGACAGACTGGTAGCACAGAGGCTAGCCAAAGCCGGATTTCAGAGTAGTTCAGGCTGGAACCGGAAGCTAAAAATCAGTAAGGGTGTAGTAACTAGGCTACATTTAAGTTATAAAAAAAAAATCCTATATGTGAAAGATCCTGTTTAATAGCAGGTTTAAGGGAAAAACTTCTTTTAATATGTCCCAAGAATGGGAGAGAGCTGCTTAAAAACAAGTGTAATCTCTAGTTACCATTAAAAAAAAAAAAAAAAAGGCATCTTTTAAAAAGGCATACATTTGTGGTGGGGAGGGAGACTTTAGGGGTGAAGGATATTTGGAGGGCTGGAATTAAGGGCACGGAATGTGGATCTCAACTGAATATAATCTAACTACTGAAGCGCCGTGAGCTCTCCGTCCTCAAGAGTATTCTAGAGACTGAATGACCATTTGTCTTGGTGGCACTTGGAATGTCACCACAGGAAGTACAGCAGGGAGAGGGAGTTATTCTAGATCCCGGATACTCCAAGTGTGGTCCGTGGGTGGGGAGCGTCAGTCACCTGAGAGCTTCCTACAGGTCAAAGTCTCAGACCCCGCCCAGAACCACCGGATCAGAATCCACACCGAACACCACGCACACTTCGCATTCACTACTGGACCACAGCTAGAGCCCTCCGTGAGCTCTAGCACCCTGTCACCCAAGACGCGCTGTAGCAAGATCAGCAAGTCGGGGGCTCAGCTCCGTGAGCTCTAACCCGCCACTAGGAGTGAGGGAGGCAACGCGGCCCGAGGGTCACCAATGACCTGCGGCTAAATGTGGCAGGTTCACGCGCAGACTTGATCCCACTGACCCTGGGTCACATCTGACACCGCTGCCCACCCCCTGCTTGCTTTCACATCACTCCCCCTGGCTTCACGATGACACACGCAGGCCTTCCTACTGCCTCGCTGGCTGTCTCTTGGGCTCCTTTTTTCTCCGTTGCCTCTTAAATGCTGGTGCCTCTCAGCATGCTGGTCTGTACGGTCTTTCTTCTCTTCCTGGCCCACACACTCTTCCAGAACGATCTAACTCACTTAAATGATCACTTAACTGTCTCTATCTATCGGTAGCTTCAATACGCCTCTCCCAGACTCCTGACACACTTACCCAACTAGTTGTCAAGTACCTCAAGGTGTCCCTAACCCTCACATTCAAACGGATCAAAACGGAGCTCACCACCTTCCCCACAGACCTGTTTCCCAGGCCTCCCTGACGCCCACACCATACTCCTTCCTCAGCTCTACACTCAGTGACCTTCTGGCGGTCTCCCAGTGGGTCGCCACCTCTCCATCACTGCCAGGGCTCTGGCCAAAGTGACCCATCCCACCCTGCCTCCACGCTGGTCTCCCCTGCCCATGCGACACACAGCATGGTCTAGAACGGTACTGGTAAAACACACATCTAGGCTCTCTGTCCTTCTCTCTGAAACGCCTCAACACTACACCGACCGCCCTCCCTTGCTTAAAGGATACGGTCCAAGCCCTGACCCAGAGACAGAAAGACCTTCAGAGACTCGGCCCCTCCCTGGCCCTCCAGTTCCACGTTCCGCCACTCTCCACCCCAAAGTACTTGTGGCACTTGCAGGACCCTGAAGCCCCCACCCCCTCCGTGCTTCCCCTATGAGTTCACAAATCTGCTCTGCTCTCTGCTCAAGATCTCTCCTTCTACTTCTCCAAGCGGCTGATCGCCTGTACGTCATCCTTAGCTCTTAATACTGACGGTACTCCCTCCGGGGTCTCCTCTCCCAGAACCCCCATCCCTCCTCTCCTGCCCAGTGCGGACAACACTGACACTGCTCATCTGAGAGGACAGCACCACAGAACAGGGACTGCGCCAACGCGCTCAATGTGTCTCTTTGGCACCCAGAATCAGGCCCAGTGCAGGGCTGGGTGCTTAAAAACATGTCCAATAAAAGCATGATTAGGAGGAGGGAGGCTGGGGCATGTAAACTTCCGGGTGGCTGGGCGACTGAAGACAGTCCGGACACGTATCAGCACCCAGCCATTCTGGAGATGCCTCGACCTGGTCACAGAAGGAATGGGTTAGGGTCTACGAACAAATTAAAACATGTCTTCAGATGCTGCTAGAAAGCAATGAATGCTCTTGGCCACTGAGGATGGCTTAGGGGCACCTCATCTACGAAGACATAAACACGTATTTTACCAATAGGAGAAGGCATACAGTCTTATTAACTACAAAAATTTTTATTCTGTTCCTTACCTGCTTTTTACAAACTGCCTGAATTCCTGAAGTTTCCATTTGTCATACTTTTCAAACCTTTTGAAGTGTTCTTCTGCGTGAAATTTCTCAGAAGATGAGTTGTAGGCAAACACCAACCCGCACTGGGCCCCAATGCCACCACGTCGAACCTGGAAACAGAGATCCAGATGAAGTACGCTGAAGGTGCTAAGGTCCTGTGGCTGCTTTGTTTCCAAAAAATACGGTGAAATTCAAACAGCTTAAAGCAAAATCAAACCAACAAAATATACACATATTTTTGAATATGTTAAGAGTAAAAAAAAGCTGCTTCCTAAGAAAGGATTCTTTCTCTTTCTCAGTCCTTATGTTCACACCTTCCCAGACAACAGTCTATTCATCTCTGTGTCCCTGTCCTCGGCTACAGGCCTGGCACAGAGTAATCATTAGATAATCGATGAAAACCCAGTGTCACAGACCTCTGAAGCATAATTCTATTTTTTTGTAAATGTTTATTTATTTTTGAGAGAGAGACAGACAGACACACAGACGCAGGGCACAAGGAGGGGAGGGGCAGAGAGAAAGAGACACAGAATCCGAAGCAGGCTCCAGGCTCCAAGCAATCAGCACAGAGCCTGACATGGGCTCAAACCCATGAACTGCAAGATTATGACCCAAGCTGAAGTCAGACACTTAGCCAACTGAGTCACCCAGGCATCCTACATAATCCTATTTTTTTTTTAATTTTTTTTTTAACGTTTATTTATTTTGGGGACAGAGAGAGACAGAGCATGAACGGGGGAGGGGCAGAGAGAGAGGGAGACACAGAATCCGAAGCAGGCTCCAGGCTCTGAGCCATCAGCCCAGAGCCCGACGCGGGGCTCGAACTCACAGACAGCGAGATCGTGACCTGAGCTGAAGTCGGAGGCTTAACCGACTGAGTCACCCAGGCGCCCCCATAATCCTACTTTTAAAATAGTAGTAACGTTGCTTGAAGAAGGCAGCATGGGAATTACCATAATTCTGATCTGTGTAACTTGGAAGGCAGATTCAGTTCCTGTAGAAAAAATAGTACTTGCTCTGGTTTTTCCAGTCTCTGTAAGAAACCCTGCAAAAGGGAAACACTGAAGTTACGATGACTGGCTCATTTGTTAACTCATTTGACAACTTCCAGAACATTCCCCTTCTTCACCAAATAGGCAATGTTCCAAGCAGTACGGTGAGCACAAGTGGGGCGTGTGCGGATGACGGACTGGCTGGCCAGTAAGACGGGTGAGGAAGACACAAACACCCTGGACGAGGAAGAGAGCCCACCGCCACGTGAAGAGCACGTCAGCCACTACCATGTTAGCACTAGGGAAGGAGTGAGGCTTCCTTCCAGATGCTCCAGACACCAGATGAGCCACACCAAGAAATACCCTTCCCTTAAATTATGTTCTCAGCAATACTATATGCCTCGATCTGCTGAGTCTCTTACTGCTTTAAGATGACACAATAGGAACATAATCTGAACTTGAAAACGCTAACTTTTTATATTCCAAGATGGAGAACGCTTGCTTTTCAAAACTCAAGGCTCTCAACTACTTTGAAATTGTTACAAGCGACTGGCCCTTAGCAGATTACAGGGCCATGATAATGAAGGCACACAAACGGTTCAAGGACCACCACTCAACAGAGGCCAACACGGTGTGCAGCCTGCGTGTTCTGAGCACCCCAGAACCCCACGCGTGGTCTCACGTGCCCGCGGCCCTCCCCACTCACAAAACACAGACACACCTACCACTCACCGTCTCTCGTCCACGGCTCGACGAGGAGGTTTTCAGGCCCTGATTTCTCTTCCTTCCCTTTGACATCACAGGCCTGAAGGATCAACTGGAGAGGTTTACCTGATCAAAGACAAGAGAGAGAACGAGAGCCTTAACCCAGCACGATGAAAAAAATAAAGACTAGCAGACACATCAGTGGAAATGGAGCGTCTGTGGACACCACACTACTAAAAATGTACCTGTTGAAAAACTAAAGCAGAGAAGCGATGCTGGACAAAAGATGCGCTTTCCTGAAAGAGACCAAGTACAGCTTTATGTCCCTACGTGATTCCATGAAGAGGTCTCTAAAACACCACTATTCAGAAACAAAGTATATTGTAAGACAGGGTAACAGCAGACGTTCAACATACTTGGGAGAGGGAGTTCTAAGATAGTGTTTTGGAGCCAATAATTAATTTTGTTGTAACTGCATTTAAATACATAAATAATATCTTACGCTTTGGGGTTTTGTTTCTTTAATACACCTGCGGGCAAATTTTGAAAGTTTTAAAAATTACAAAAATCACCATTTGCTATGATGACCTGAAAGCTTTTCCTTTTTCTCTTGTGTTAATAATGTTGTAGTGATGGGGCGCCTGGGTGGCTCAGTCGGTTGAGCGTCCGACTTCAGCTCAGGTCATGATCTCACAGCTTGTGGGTTTGAGCCCCGTGTCAGGCTCTGTGCTGACAGCTTGGAGCCTGGAGCCTGCTTCAGATTCTGTGCCTCCCTTTCTCTCTGCCCCAACACACTCGCATTCTGTCTCTGTCTCTCTCAAAAATAAATAAATGTTAAAAAAAAAATTTTTTTTTTTACAATTTAAAGAATACTGTAGTGAGAACCCACTAACCTGTACTCCAACCCAGAACTAGAACACTGCCGATAATAAACATTCCCTCACGTTTTACGCCCCCACCCAGCGTTCCCTACCTAAACAACTGCTCATCTGAACTGAAAAGCGTCCTGGAGAGTATTTCCCAGACACTACATATCCCCCCCTCATCCAGCTGTGCCTGCTATGGGCCCCCTACCCAACCAAAAAATTATCTTTGAAAATTTAGGGGGGGAAATGGATTTATAACACATTAATTGTCTGCCTTTAAAAATTAAACATAAAATAAATTATTAGGTCGTATTAAGGCAAAAGTACAAAGATCATGACAGAAACAGCACAGTTTGCCCATTACTACAGGGATGGGATCCACTACTCTACTTTGCAGACAGAAACTGCAGCACCAGAAGCCAGGATGGCAAAGAAGTTGTTCCTCACAGCCCAACTGAGAAGGGTCGGCAGACAATGTCACGACAGGCCCAGGTGGGCAAAGCGGTGGCAGGCCTGTGGAGCTCACGGGAGGCAGAGGGATGCCGTCTAAGACGAGGATCCGGTTCTCTCCTCCTCCACAGGGGAGACAGTCCAACTTCCCAACCCTCTTGGTCTACACACGCGGTGTAACTACAGTGACCTGATCCACAAACTACCGGAGGACATAAGATGCCAGGAAGTCCCACGTTAATGATGGGGTTTTTTTTGCTATTGTTTTATTTTAGAGAGAGAGAGCATGCGTGAGAGGGGCAGACGGAGAGAGGGGCACAGACTGACGGAGAGAGAGAATCCCAAGAATCGATGGAGAGGTCGATCCTATGACCCTGGGATCAAGACGGGAGCAGAAATCAAGAGTCAGACGCTCAACCGACTGAGCCCCCCATGCGCCCCTCGGTAACAGTGGTTTTCTGGCTTGTCCGTCCCGGGAGCCTGCGTCACTTACCGTATTTAAGGAGCAGGTTCTGCCTGACTGATGCCATGGAGGAGATGAGGGACGAGGCTTCGTAGCGTGTGTCCAGGTGGTCAGTGATGGCACACAGAGAGCTCAGCACTTTGGCGACACTTCCTCTTGCTAGTGCAAAAGCCAGAAGGGTCAGCTCCACCTCTGGAGTCGAACAGCAGCTATGAGCAAAGAACAAAAAACTTTTCACTTCTTAAAAACATGAGCACATCAAGGTAGCCCGAACCCCACGTAATTGACCCCAGAAGTAAAACCGACCCATGGTGTGCTTTCTATACGTTTACCAGAAATACTTTCTCAAAATCCTCAAGATAACCTGAAGAAAAATTAAATCAACCTAGAGGACTAGGAAATTAAATGCTCACCTCTGTCTCCTTAATCTGTAAGCATTAAACAACACTAACAGTATCAACTTTAACAAATCAAACAATAAGTAAATAAACCACAAATAAAGAAGCTCCTACAAGAAGCCGCTGCTCTAAGAATGACGACTGGGTGAGGACTGGGTTGGGAGCTCAGTCCTCCAACACCAACAGGGTATTTTAGACGTACTGAACCGTATGCTTCTCGGTCATTTTAAACACATCACGTACAAACTGCTTCCTGTTAAATGTTTATTTGTTTATTTTTGAGAGAGACAGAGCGAAGAGAGCGAGTGTGCCAGGGCAAGCAAGACCGCCGACAAGCTACTACGGGGCCTCGGCCAGGCCTGTGGACCAGCGGCTGTACAGGCAGGCAAGCGGATGCCGCCCAAGGCCACCACGTAAGCAGAGGGACGGAGGGACACCGGTTCTGGCTGCAGCAGAGAACCCCCCACCCACCCCCACCTCCTAAGGTCAGGTAGCATCCCAAGATAATGGAGTTGACACAGGTGAATGACTGCGTCATTTCTTCTTCAATCATGAACCATGAGCTGTTTTTAGTGGTAATCCATGAAAGATAAAAAAAGTTTTTTAAGGAAGACTTAACAAGCACAGATGCCCTCTACGCCCTACAAGCCCCACCTCATCAACCCTGATTTTACCTCGTTATTCTTATGAGGAAGCTGTCCACTTCTTCAAGAACGTTGGGAGACAGGAAAGTCGAGAAACCCGTGGATCCTGGTGAGAGGGAAAGTGGAGGCATGTGCTGCAGCGCCTTCCTGAAAGTGGGAGGTGGAGGTCAGAACAGCGCCTGTGGCCAGGCGGACACATCAGTTCACGAACACGAAACAAAAACTGAACGCCTAGAAGCTCGTTTGGATTGATCCCTCCTGAGCGAACAGCGTTCCTACGGAGAGCCTGACACACAGCGTGACATCTGCTTCCCCCGGAGTCATGGTGCCAGGTCCTGTCGTGGGGTTGCTTTCTTGTTTAGTTCTTCTTTCAAGAGTTCCCTTGCCCTCTGCAAAGGCTCATTCCACACTCTTTGGGATCAAGTACTCATTCTACGCAGAGTGGGCAAAAGACACACGTACTCTCCAGAAAAACCCCAGACTTTGTACAAAACCCGACCCCGGAGGGAGAGCAGCTTGGGGCCCAGGAAACGGTTCGGTTCACACATCCGATCTTAGGTCTACGGTATCTAAAGACGTGCCACGAATTTTCTTTTCTCCTAAACGTACCAGCACCCATCACCGTTTCTATTCTCGCCCGTGTTCCTAAAATATGCTATTCTAGCCTTTCTACCTTCATGCCTGCTTCAATGTTTCTCTTTTCTCGTCTCCACTAACGTTTATCTTTCTGAAACCCCTCCGAAGCTTTATCTCCTCCAAACTAGTAGTTACCCAACAAACCGATACAACCCAAAACTACTGGGTCCTCCTCTGCACCAGCAATCGTGCTACGTGTGCAACTTGAAGGTGTGCAAAAAATAACTCAAGATTCTGCAACTGACCATCATCTTACGGCAGCAGTAATGAGAAGCTCCGAAACAACTTTATTTCTACGTTTCAAAATAGAGACAGCACGGTAGAGCTAATATTCTGTCAGCTCCCACTGTGCCCTCAGCTCTCGCCCTCTCTCTACACAGAGCTGCAAATGCAGGAGGCCACCGAGGTCACACACGCGGATGCAGCACAAGCAAACACTTTGTTTCATGATACTTTTTATTTTCCTCATTGATTTTCATTGATTTTTCCAAAAAATTTTATAGGAGTTTTAGATCACTGACATGTAAACATTAGGAGTGGAAATGTAATTGCAGATTAATAATTACAGCTTCTTAGAAATATAAGCTTTAAATATATCCATTCCTTGAAATCTTGCCATTTGCAACAACATGGGTGGAACCAGAGTGTATTATGCGAAGTGCAATAAGTCAGAGAAAGATAAATATGGCACGATTTCTCTTATATGTGGTATTTAAGAAACAAAACAGATGAACACAGGGGAAGGAAAGGAAAAATAAAAGTAGAGAGGAAGGCAAACCATGAGACTCTTAACTGCAGAGAACAAGCTGAGGGTTGATGGCGGGGGGGGGGGGGGTTACATGGGTGATGGGCATTAGGAGGACACTTGCTGGCATGAGCCCTGGGTGTCGTATGGAAGTGATGAATCACCGGGTTCTGCTCCTGAAACCAGTACTACACAGTATGTTAACTAACTTGAATTTAAATTTAACAAAATTATCTCCACTTGTCAACCACTTGGCTTATCTTCACAAAAATTAGGTAGAAAGCCCTTCTTCTCTTTCCTGAAAATTTAGTCCCTAAAGCAGGGCTGTGCTTGGGCAGGAGGACAGGCACCACGGTGGCCCACAATGGGGTTCTGGAGTGGGGATGGTCACAGCAGTGGCCTTGCAAAAGATGCTGGGGCGGGAGTGGGGTGAGGGCAGGGTCCGGATGAGGGCAGGAGACGGGAGCCTGGTCACGTGGGAGGACGGGCGGCAGGTTTCTCAGCGTCAGATAAGGGAAGCACAAACCGAGGGCGACAACCAGAGGCAGGGTCGTCTGTACACGGGGTCAGAAGTGAGCGCGGAAGGGAGCTCACAGAAATGAGCATGCGTGTAAACGTGCACAATGTACACACACGTGCACGTCACTTCCGTGCAAACACGTATTTCCCAGTGGGGCCCATGGAGACAGAGGAGAGAAGTCACACCCCACCTGCAATGAGTTCAGTGTGTTCTCTTTCTTCTTCCTCTCCTTTAAAAAAATTTTTTTGATGTTTATTTATTTTAGAGAGAGGCAGAGTGCAGAGTGCAAGCAGGGGAGGGGCAGAGAGAGAAGGAGACACAGAATCCGAAGCAGGCTCCAGGCTCTGAGCTGTCAGAGCAGAGCCCGACGCGGGGCTCGAACCCACACACCGCGAGATCATGACCTGAGTCGAAGTCGGACGCTCAACCGACTGAACCACCCAGGAGCCCCTCTTTTTAAAAAATTTTTTACATTTATTTATTTATTTTGAGAGAGAATGTGCGCGTGTGTGCGTGCACACGAGTGGGGGAGGGGCGGAGACAGAATCCCCAGAAGGCTCCACGCCATCAGCACAGATGAACCCACAAACTGTGAGATGACAACCTGAGCCGAGATCGAGAGTCGGACGCTTAACTGACCGCGCCACCCAGGCATCCCTTGCGTGTTCACTTCCTAAATTCTCCACTAAAAGGGACGATGACTCTGCAGAAAAAATGGCTCACTGCAGGACGAAGGCAGGGAGCATTCAAGACAGGCCTGGAGTATTTTGTTGTTCTGGAAAGTAAGGAAGTGTTCCAAGTTAATGAAGACATGTCAAAGGACCCATGAACCAGACTGAAGGAGTTCCCACAGGCCAAGCCTGGGCCAATGCAAACATCAACACCGTGATCAGTTATAACCCAGCGAACAACGTTAAGAATCACGCGTCCACACCAATACCAAGTTTGAGGAGGAATGGGATATGTTGTCTCAGAGCATCTCCTCACAAAATACTAATTACCAGGAAAAAAAAAAAAAAAAAGTCCCTTTACAATGGAAAAATCTAAGAGACCACCCTTCCATCCAGGGATCGATGTTGACCTGAACAGCACCAGTAACCGGACAACCTAAGGTGGGGTGTCAGCTGACGGGGTGAAACCAGAGCGCGTCATCACTTCTGTGATGCTCCCGCTAAAGATACAACACCTACACTTAATCATGAGACATCAGATAAACCAAAACCGAACGACACTCTTGCAAATAACTGACCTGTAATTTTCAAACGTGTCAAAGCCGTACAGTCAAGGGAAGACTGAGGAACTGGTCCACTCTGACGGAGACCGAAGAGACGCGGCAACAAAATAAAGTATGATTCTGGCCTGGATCGCTGTGCCACACAGGACACTACTGGGCCAACTCACAAGCCCCGAAAGGATGGTGCCGTAAGTGCCCGTCAATCCCCTGGGCCTGATGGCTGTAGCACAGTGTTCTTATTCACAGGATATACACGCCAATGTATTAGGGACAATGGGGCACCAGGTTTGCAAATTTCTCTCCGACACCTCAGAAGGAAATAAAAGTTCTTTGCATTGCACTTGAAATATACTCTAAGTCACAGACCGTTTTTCTAAAAAAAACTTTAAACAGGAAGCAAGACAGGAGTATGGCCAAATACTGCCCTTCACATCTGGCACTGCCCGCAGTGTTACTGGCTGAGCAGTTTTATTCAACAGCAATAACCAACAATCTCAAAAGACTTCGAGAGGACATCTACCAACAGTCTCTTGTTATCAGTCACTGAACTTAAACGCAGGGCTCTGACACTTCACTGCTCCTAAGGCTGCACGTCACTCACCACTTTCTGCCTTGTATGTTACGGCTGGGACTTTGTGCCCTCACAGGTTTTTTTTTAACTTTTTAACTTTTAATTTTCTTAATTTAAATGTGATTCAATTTTAATTGTTTAATTTTAACTTTTAATTCAATTTTAATTTACCTTTACTTTTTCCATTTTAATTTTCAAAGGTGCTCTACATTTCAAACTGAATTCATTTAGCACCCTTGAACAGATTTCCATCAGGAGCGAAAAGAGCCCTCAACCTGGAGTCCAGAGGCCTAGACCCTACCTGACACATCCCTGCCCAGCGATGGGCCCTGGGGAACGCCACGGGGTCCTCACCTGTCACCTGGGGAGAAGTTTTACGTGTACATTTCACAGTACGAGGAGGTAAATGACACACAGCACCTGAAGGAGCTTATCTGATCTCAAGCGCTACATAAGTGTGACCAACTGCCACCGACGGGCAAGGGGCAGAGCAGCCGGGAGCTGACAGCACCAACAGGAAACACCGGGGCACCCGAGGCAGAGACGCTGAGTCTCAGTGACTGAGGGCTGCTAAGTGCCATGCTCTGCAGGGGGAGGGGACGACAGGGGCCGCGGAGGGTTGGAAAGCAGAGGGGGTGACTTACTGAGTATTGTGCAGCACTGTCTGGACGAAGGCGGGGTTTGTCTCCATGGACGCCGTCACCAGAGATGTCAGCAGAGACCAGTACCAGATTGCAGAAGCATCTGACACTGAGACCCCAGACTTCTTAACTCTCTGAAAGCCAACAGCCCTCAGACCATGAATTCTAGTGTCACATCCATCGCTAAGACAACGTTTTATGTTAATCTGGACATCTGTCAAGCGCAAACAACAAATTCAGTATTGGATTAAGTTCTTTAGTTCAGCAAATGCTAGGCTCCCAACTAAAAGCAAAATAGCAATTCACATTTTGAAAAGAAAATTCTGAAATAACTCTGATACCAGAAATAATGTGTACAATGCAGCTAGCATACAATAAACTCGTCAAAAAAGCATCAACCAAATTAAGGAGTCATAAGAACAATGGGTAAATTTAAGGGCGGCTTAAAATCTTTCCATTGCAAAGTTTCTTAGAAATTTACGTGTCTTGAAAACTAACACAAAGATCGTTTTTTAAATCCTGACTAAATCCATGGTAAGAAAACTTCTACAGCTAGGGTTCTGAAATTTCAATTGAGTTAAAAACAGGAGCTTGCTCACAGCAGTTGTGAGAATTTATTTCTGATAATCAAGTCCAAACAGGGGACGCAGGCATGACTCACTTTTAAGAGGTGTCACAATTTCTTATTTGGGTTGGAGAGGAGGAGGTGAGAAGTTAAAAGGGACACAACTTAGAGAAAAGCCCAGCACAGTGAGACAGGAAGCGTCTACTCCAGGAGCTGAACTACCGCTCTGCCTACGGGCAAGACACAAAGACTCTACCTCCCTAGGCCTCAGTTCCTTTGAGCAAAGTAAGAACACTTCTTTTGGCCCAGGAGAGCATTAGAAGAAATGAGACAAAGCATGAAGCATTCCGGCTCCCTGAATGAAAAAAGCCTGGAAAGAAATCACAGAATTGTGATTATTTCCAAAATGCTAGCTGTGACACAAGGTTATAATATTATAAAAATGGAAACAACCTAAATGTCCAAGAATAAAGAGCTGGATAAAACTAAGGCAAATTCTTACAACGCTAAATAAAGGTGTGCAAAAACACGCGGTAGGACAACGCGCTAAAGAATTACAAACCAGCGTGGAAAGCGTATCACCATTTTTGTAAATATGCACCCACAACCCTATGTTTTATTTTTAAAAGGTGTGTGTGTGCGCGTGTGTACACACATGTTTACACACGCACACACACGCGCACATGCACACACACACAAGAAAAGATCTGGAAGGTTCCACACTAACACATTCACAGTGATTATCCCTGGGTGGTGGGATTTTGAGTAATTTTTGCTTATATTTTGTAGTTTTACGGTAAGGAAACAAGAATATTTCTAATTAAAAAAAGGCTTCTATAACTTTAAAAACACCAAATGGATGAAATAATGTGACTTTCACGCGCATCACGAGTAGCCAATCAAACCTACAGAGAGAATCTAACGGTTTCTCCACTTTAGAAGTCTTCCCGCTAAAAAATATTCCTTCTTCCCTCCATCCCAAACCCCTTAATTAGAAGGGCAAGGTGCACCCTGGCTGACTCACAGAGCTGGCTGATGTTGGCATTTTCCAGCAGCGTCACGTAGCCGGTGACATTGCTGGGGATGTGCACGTCGCGGACATCCTGGAGCTCACCGACACTCCTCCCCACAGCCACGGTCACCTGCTGCGGCATGTAGCTCTGGTCTGTGGCAGCCACTGCGATGGACAAGTGTCTAAGCACAACATCTGGCTTCATTTTTAAGCTGGAAAACACGGGAGCAGAAACTGCAAATGTTTACACAGGTCAGAAGCGGCAGCATTCACAAGTCCCATCTCCAAGACCTGGTCTTTGATGTCACCAAAGACTCACTGTCCTAAAAGCAACCAACTTGAAACGCTATTAGTTTCAAAGTCCTTATGGCCTCTCATCTCAAAAATTCCTCTCGGGTCAAGATTAATCTTACGTTTCCTCTTAAGCTACTAATACAGGCAGGAAAGTACAATACGAACATCCTAAAAAACATCGCTTTACCTGAGAAACAAGTTCTAAACTGCATCCAAAGAACTGAATATACTCCCTCGGCTGTAAGTTAGACGGCTAAAGGTCACATATACTCCCTATGAGAAAACAAGACGATTATTTCTATTGCACCAACTGAAAGGAGCCCATCCTCTGAAGAGACAGGAGAAACTTGAGAACCAGAAGCGTCCCAGCTGATAGTCGTCAATTCCACCCCCGGGTCCCTGCTCATCCCATCCCCTCGCTTCCTCAGCGGCAAGATAGGTGCATACGGGTTTATTAAATGCACAGAGAGGATCTTAAAATGTAAAATCGCATCTAAGTACTTGCCCCTTGTGATATTAATTTTCCTGAGAAACTAGCGAAAAAGATCTGAAATCAGTATCACAAGATATTAGTCAAATACTATTTTCTCCCCCCAAATTCCAAGTAAAGGGATTATCCGTGTTTACGGACAGATGAGCCCAGGAGCCCCTGGACTTGATTCTTATGGCATGGAAGGTAATTTTGAGCGCACTGATGAGATGGGCACGCGGGTCGCCCAGCAGCTGGTGTGGCGCCACCCACCGGATCCAGTGTGAGCGGGCACTGCCGTCCGACTGCCAGTATGACGCCGTGTCTCCATTTGTCATCTTGTCGATGTCCGCGGGGTTGGAGGACGTTTCTATGTAAGCGTAGCACTTTGCCACCGACTTGAGTTTATCCATCTCAGGGCTCCTAGTTAGGTCTCCAGGGCTCTCTGCAGGGAAAATCAGATTCCATCACATGACATCTCTTTCACAAAGGGAAAAAAGGATCATTTAAAATACCTAACACAAATATGCTTGGTACCTTGGTCCTCGAAAAATAAGCGTTCCTTAAAATCTTCTTCCGAAGTACCAACATAAAAGCAGGAATTGGCCACACTGCTCCGTGAGCCACTGCAGTGCAGCCCCAGAGACATGAGCAGAACCACGCTGAGGGCGGAAAATGGAACCTTACAGTCTGAACTCACGTTTCCTTAATTGTGCGTGAGATTTTTTAACCCACTCATTTGTAAGCCACCTGTGTTTCTGAGTGAGGCCTGGTCCTCCCTTCAACTATTTTCTGTGGAGCACAAGTCTTCTCACCAGTTTGTATGTTATATGATGTGCCCGCATGCACGCGCACGCACACGCACAGAACAGGTGATGTTTACTGAGTGTTCCCTGTGCGCCACTTTTCTATAGATTGTCTATGTTCTAATTCGGTTTACCAATGAGGAATCTAAGGCTCAGAGAGTAAGTAACCGCCCAAGGTCAGAGCCAGTAAAATATTAGGTCTGTCACGATGTGTTACAAAATACATTTTTATTCCCTGAATATCATTCGTCTTTCGACTCTGCTTATATTTTCTGCTGTACAGAACTTTAAATCTGCATAAAGTCTAATTTATTAATCTCTTCTTTTGTAGTTTGAGTTTCACATCTTGCTTAGCAAGGTGTCCCATGTCAAGCGTTTGTACAGAGCAGGACTACTTGCCTCTAGCACTTTACGGTTTCTTTTTCAACGTTTATTTATTTTTTTTTTGGGGGGGGGGGGGACAGAGAGAGACAGAGCATGAATGGGGGAGGGGCAGAGAGAGAGGGAGACACAGAATCGGAAGCAGGCTCCAGGCTCTGAGCCGTCAGCCCAGAGCCCGACGCAGGGCTCGAACTCCCGGACCGCGAGATCGTGACCTGGCTGAAGTCGGACGCTTAACTGACTGCGCCACCCAGGCGCCCCTTTACGGTTTCTTTACAGCTGAACTGTTTGATCTACCTGAAATTTGTTTCAGTGAACGGAATGGATGAGAATCTAGCTTTATTTACTTCTCCAAATGGCTGGCCAGTTGCCCCCACCCCGCTTGTTGACCGATTCGCCTCTCTACCTTGTACAAAGCAATGCTGACTGTACCTGGTACCATATTCCCACACGTACTTGGGGCTACTTCCTGACTCTATCGTGTTCCACGGACCTGTCTGTCCACACTGTCAAACTGCCGGTGTCACGGAGGGAGTCCGGGGTGGCCTTCCGCATGTACTCAACTACTACTCACAGACTATCTACCATGTGGCAGGCACAGTGCCCGGTGTTAAGGATAATGACACAAATGAGGCAGACAAAATGCAAAGAAATAATAACGCTGCAGCTTCAGGTAGTAAGTGCCACTTAGACCATTAAACCGACAAAGGTGACGGTGACTAGAAGGTGGGGAATGGTACGGGTCGGGGGGGCATTAAATTAGATGGGGTAATGAGGAAAGCCTTCCCCGAGGTCACATCTGAACAGAGACATGAATGAGAAGCCAGTTGTGCTAAGAAGGGAGGGAGGGAGGGAGGGAGGGAGGGAGGGAGGGAGGGGAGAGACAGAGAAAGCCAGCAGACCACATTCTTATGCTACAGACTGGCTGCTGTTCTAGTTTTCGGAAGAGAAGGCAGGGAGGAGGGTCTGCTCACAGTGCATCTGGAAGAAATGACGACAGAACGCGGTCCCACAGCCCCCACCACACACGTGCACGTACCCTTGTCCTTCTGTACCAGCTGGTCCAGGGACTCCTTCAGAACCGAAACCCTCATGGAGCACATGTTATTGCAGTGGTCCAACATGGGGCAGGGGACGGCCATGCCGGAGAGCCGGTTGCGATGCAGGAAACGCAGGATCAGGGACGCGTGAACACCCAGGCCCTCCTTGGACTCTGAAAATATGTCTATAAAACCTAGGCAGACAAAACCCAGTTTGGGTGATTCAGGAATGCGCCACAACAGTGTTCCCACACCCCCGCCGGTGGCCTACCTCGACTGGCTGAGTGAAAAGCAGCCATTATGGGTCTTTACTGATACTCTAAGTTTTGATCATTTAAAAATCTAAGCAACTTTTAAGAAATGAACCAGTGGTAATCTCAACTTAAAAATTAATTTCATGGGACGCCTGGCCGGCTCAGGTGGTGGAGCACGTGCCTCTTCACCTCGGGATTGTGAGTTCGAGCCCCGTGTTGGGTGTAGAGATCACTCAAAAATAAAATTAAAAAAAAAAATTCCTTTCGTTTAATAAAATTTTAGAAGACTTTGAATAATGATTATCTGTTTCAATCCAAACTTTAAAAAGGTATAAGCACCAAAATACTAACCAGAAGTTCTTTTTTTTTTTTTTTTAATTTTTTTTTTCAACATTTATTTATTTTTGGGACAGAGAGAGACAGAGCATGAACGGGGGAGGGGCAGAGAGAGAGGGAGACACAGAATCCGAAGCAGGCTCCAGGCTCTGAGCCATCAGCCCAGAGCCTGACGTGGGGCTCGAACTCACGGGCCGCGAGATCGTGACCTGGCTGAAGTCGGACGCTTAACCGACTGCGCCACCCAGGCGCCCCAACCAGAAGTTCTTAAACGTGTTGTATAGACAGAACGTGGGCTCAGGATAAAGTTTATCGTCTCTGCGAGTGAAAGAGTAACTGTTTTTATAAGAAACTACAGGACACCATGACGACGACGGTGCAGCCACCACCCTGACCACGATTCCCGGTGGCATCTCACGGCGTGCAGGCTCTGGCCCCCACTCCAGTGCTCTCTCCAGTGCAGCTCCCTGGAGTCTGCCCACTCCGTCCATCCCTCTGGCCTCAAAATCTCCCATTCGTGCTGACCCACCCACGTTTCCTGAGCGGCTCTCCCAGCCGTCCTCTGTCTGGCATTAACCCAAGCAATCTTACAAACACACAAGTCACACAATGTCTACCCCTGTTTAACATCCTCCCATGGCTCCGCATAACCTACAGTGAACACAGGTGTCCATAACCCAGTAATAAGTGGAGAGAGGATAAACACGGCACCTCTTCCCAGAGCTCAGATACACTCGTGGGCTTGGGGGAAATTTCTTTTCTTTTTACTTTCCAATGAATCATAACTGGACATGACAAAAAGTACCTATGTTACAAGTGTACTGACTGATGAACTTTCACAAACTGAACACCCCACGTATGCAGCACCGAGCGCAAGACCCCAAAAGTCTTAGCAGAAATTATTTAAGTGTAAAACAAACAGGTTAGGGGCACCTGGGGGGCTCAGTCTGTTAAGCGACCAACTTTGGCTCAGGTCATGATCTTACAGTTCACGGGTTCGAGTCCCACGTCAGGTTCTGTGCTGACGGCTCAGAGCCCGGAACCTGCTTCGGATTCTGTGTCTCCCTCGCTCCCTGCCCCTCCCCCGCTCGCACTCTGCCTCTCTCTCAAAATAAACAAACATTTAAAAAATTAAAAAATAATAATAAATTGAACAAACAAACAGGTTACATTCAAGAATGAAACTCTGCACTAATTTTTAAGAGAAGACACGAGACTGACGAGAACTTATGTGCTGGAAGTGGCCGATTTTGACTGCGCCCTCCACACAAACCCTGGAGACACGGGCTCCATTTCCCAAGACTCACCAGCCCGTGCCGCCCCTGCCCCCCTTGTACAGTGTCTGTTCCCTGGGCAGACTCCACGGCAGCACCACCCTCACGTGATGACACTGCTGGTGCCACACCCACGTGCTCCGCACCCAGACTCTGGCAATGGGGACATTCTTCGACACGCGGAAACAGGCAGCGGACGTGGCAAACGCTTAGTGCCAGCACAGTGAGATGTGAAAGGGACAAGTTCCGATCTTGGTCAGAAAGAGCGACAAGGAACAAATCCCACAACAGGTGAGTCCAGCTTACCAGGGTTTGTCCTAACACTGTGAGAAAATAATTTTTGTACACTGGAGGTTGATAGAAAATTTTGAGTAAAAAGTCCTAGTCACCACCCTGCTACGTAAGCACGTTGGGCTCCGAGCCCCGAGTCTTTCTAATTCTATCTCCCCTCCCCCAGAACAACGGTGCACTGAGTATTATTTCAGGTGGGTTCCCTGGTCTTCGCCCCTTCCTCCCCTCCCCAACAGCTGCTCGAGGCGTCCACATACAGCTCCCGATGTTACCGGTGCTGGTAACGCACACGTGGCAGTGATACGGAAATGCCGAGATATGACTTAGCGAAACGTAATTCAAAGCACACTTTTAACTGCCATGAGAGTAGGAAAAAAGTTAACATGTATGGACTACCTACGACGCTATAAAGATGACGCAATTAGGGGCGCATGGGTGGCTCAGTTGGTTAAGTGTCCGACTCTTGATTTCAGCTCAGGTCATGAATTCCGGTTCATGAGACTGAGCCCACGTCGGGCTCCGCACTGACGGCGTGGAGCCTTCTTGGGACTCTCTCTCCCCCTCTCTCTGCCCCTCCCCTGCTCATACTCTCTCACTCTCTCTCTCTCTCAAAAATAAACATTTTTTTAAATCCAAGATTATACAATTGAAGACAACTTGAGGAAGAACGGAAAGCTGCATTCTTCATCAATATACACACGTCGTCCTTTCCCAGCTCAGCACGCCCTCCGCGGTAAGTCAGAGAGGTCAAGGGCAATCCCATTTACATCGGTGCGTCTACCAAGTCTACCCGCCTCCACCGCTGCTCCCGCCAGGCTCTGCGCTACATGTTAGGACACCGCGAGCAGAGTAGGAAAAGTTCTGAGACAAGCTGAGGGCACAAGGACAATAAGCAAAGTTTTATTCCTTTGCAACTCAACTGTTTTCTCACTGGAGAAAAAAGAGGGTAACTTAATTTTGATTCTGTCTTCGGAGTCCCTAGAAGAAACCATACAAAAACACAAAGTTTTTTCCGAGGGACAATCTAGAAGAAGTATTGCTTACTTTCATGCTGTTTTTATTACTACTTAAATTTCAGAGTGGTAGCTTTCAAAAACAAACAAACACTGGGCACCGACCATCTACCAAAGATACGTTAAATGTGAGGGCACAGCAGAAATAGAAGGTCCCTGTCCTCACGGAGCTCAGAGTATAAGAATAAAGACAGACATTTACAGATAAATGAACGATTAATTAATTAATCACAGCGCTGACATGAGGCAAAGACAAAGGCAGGATACCAAGAACACACACGTGGGGCCAGGGACGGCTTCTGGAGAGAGTGAAATAGATACCCACTAAGGAAGGCAGGCTCACGACAAAAGTTCCTAAAAACGGCAGATCTGCTCAAGCATCGCTGTACTGGGGACCCAGAGGGATGATTACACAGAACACGGACTCCAACCGTGGGCTTAACAGACACGACTGGAAAAGCACGTTTATTCCATGGCACCCTCAGCCTGCCTCATGACAACCCACAGGACAGCAAAAGCACCCTCCGGCCTTCAGCACTCAGATGACAGCCTTACCTGGGACCAGAGAGCAGGCCTGCAGTTGCCTGATGATGTGGCCTAGCTCCCCCTGGAGGTTAGCCCCACTGGAGTTCTTGAGGGCCTCCAGCATGTTCTCGGCATCCACTGTACCATCACCCTCGGCGTCAAACTGGGCAAAGGCCTACAACACAAGAGATATAATAAAATCACGTCTGTTCCAAATCATGGATACTTTGCCGCTGGTGACACTGTTGTGGTTGCAGGAAGAGTCCACTGACATCATTCAAAGACCAAATAAATTCGGGATAGTAAGGCACCATGTATAGAAGTATACTACGTGCACACACAAGGTTACCCTCTCATCTTTTTCATGGGATTAACCCCCTTTTCCCAAACAATTGCAGAAAGCAACCTGTGCAGCATTTTCCAACTGGTTACAAAGTGCCAAACACAAAGCTAGAATCAGAGACTTGGCTTAGAGCAACACCTTGGGTCAGCCGGGCTTTTCTTTTCAAACGCTCTTTGGACGCAAGACCCAACTTGATTTATCAACTCCACAGTCCTGTTTTCACTAACCTTTGACCGTATTCTCACTTGCTCCCTGCCCTTGTCGGGCCATCTGGGGAACTGGGTACAATGTGGGATTTGGTCTGAATCCTGCTCTGTCACTAACCAGCTATGTGACTGTCCACACATTCCTTTATCTCCAAAAGCCTTACCTCCTTGATCTGAAAAATGCAGCAAATATTACCAAACTCACAGGCTGCCGTCTGGATTAAGTAACATTTGAACAGAGTCCAACACAGTGAAAGCATATCAGAGTGCAAAGTGTCTCCTTCTCCTTCCTAACCTGCACTGTCATTCCCTCTGTGTCCCTGACACCACTCCCTCTCACATTCTACAAGACTCCCCTCACCTAGCGACTGTCCCAGCTCCCCAGAACTCAATCTCCGCCGCATGAGCGGCTTCCCTCTTCCTGACGATACACCACGCACAGACATCCCTCACCATGAAATACTTTGAGAGTCTCCCCACCTTCTTTTCCAGGTCTTTCTCTCCCTTCCTTCAAACTCCTGCCTTTTCCTTATTTCCCTCCGTCATGAAATGTGGAGATTTCCCACTGAGGTTTCATGACTGATACAAGTACCCACTGCTGTCACGGACCTCTAAACGATGCAGTGTTTCACAGGGACGTAACAAATCCCAGTGTTCATGTCTAAAAACCATGGGCATTCAGTGCAGGACGGGGGACAGTTCGGAGCCAAGTGTGAGAGAAAGCTGCCGCATTCTCTTGGCCTTTCCTCAACCTCGCCAGATTATCCAAAAAGTTAACAGGATCAAAGACTACAGTAATGAAGAAACAATGTTCAACAGAAGAAAATACCTTTTTCTTTTCTGATTAGACCCATAGCTTACTACGGAAGCTCCACCCCAAAAGGGAAAGGAATGGAAGGGATGAGAGGAAAGAGACCGTGATGGACAGAAGACACTGCCTGTGAGGGCAGATGCAGGACCATGGTCTTCAGGGTGCAGAACAGGTGCCTGCAACGTGCTGTCACAAGAAGGGTCAGCGAGGATTAAGGTCGTGAGATAAGAGTCAGAGGGAAAAGCTCCTCACGAAGACGGACTCGTCGGTTGCCCGTGGGGTATAAAGACGGCTGAGGGCCTCCGGGAAGGAAGGCCCAGGCCTCCAGGCTTCCGAGCAAACCACAAGCAGCCACCACGAGTGTCCCAACAAAGGCATTTACCTCCACTTCCTCCCGAAATCCCACCAAGACAACATCACACGGGGATGTTTTCCTAAAGCACAAAGACAGAAGCAAATATCGTATGATGCAATAGCAACAAAACTGTGGAAGCTGAGAAACAAACAGACGCCTAGTGAACGCCACTGTCTGCCAGAAAGAGGCCCCTGAGCCGGGAGCGGGCAAGCGGAGACACAGGCTGCTTCGCGCTGAGGGGCCCAAAGCCTTCTTAGGACCCAGCAGCAGCGGGTGCTGCCGAAGGTGGAGGGAAACCCGTGGGAGGTCTGTTTCGGAAAGCAGTTAAAGCAGACTGGATAGACGCCGATCTTAAGGAATCACCGTGGGTTTCTTTTTAAGGGAAAAGCGTGACAGTGAGATTGTGTGTTTTTTTCCAGAGTTCTTACCTTTTAAAGATACATAATGAAAGATTAATCAATGAAATATTTGTGGCGGGAAAGATTTGCTTCAAAATAATTTGGAGGAGAAGCAGGTGGAGTCTAGAGTAAAACTGGCCTTGAGTTGGTAGCTGTTGGCGCTGGTGAACAGGTCTGTGAGAGTTCATTCTATTCTACTCTTACCTCTGTTTTCTCAGGTTTAAAGCAAACGAACATACAAACGTAACAGGTCTCCAGATCCTCTCCCCAGTCAGAAGCTGGGGTGCGGGGCTGATTTCCTCCAGAGCGTGGCACAGAGTCTCCGGACTAGGAAATACCAGGCGCGGCTGAAAGGGTCAATACTGTACTGAAAACGGGGCACTAATGCCCAAGGGTCAAGGTCTGTAAGACTCACCCCTCCTCTAGGGCTCTCCGAGTGCTGGCAGCCAGTTTCACACTCTCCGGGCAAGACACTGGGGGGCTCTTCTCTGGGGGTGCTGGACAAGCCCCTGAGGACAGACCTGGAGACACTGGCACTGGAGGGCGCCCCCCGCAAGGGCCCAGCACCTTCCAGTGAGGCTCAGCTGTCAGTAAGCCAGACGCATGGAGCCCCCACCTCTTTAGTACCCTGCTCTTTAACGTGAGTGGGGGCAGCCCAGGACCACTGACGTTTGAGGAACGGCTTAATATGAAACACAGAGCAAGCAACTTGGAGAAAAGAAAGGAGAAGGAGACAAGACCGTCAGAAAGGTGATCATCAGTATCTTCAGACAAATATTTAAAAAAAGATATTTTCGGGGCGCCTGGGTGGCGCAGTCGGTTAAGCGTCCGACTTCAGCCAGGTCACGATCTCCCGGTCCGGGAGTTCGAGCCCCGCGTCGGGCTCTGTGCTGACTGCTCAGAGCCTGGAGCCTGTTTCCGATTCTGTGTCTCCCTCTCTCTCTGCCCCTCACCCGTTCATGCTCTGTCTCTCTCTGTCCCAAAAATAAATAAAAAAACGTTGAAAAAAAAAATTTTAAAAAAAAAAAAAGATATTTTCAATACCACTTTTACTAAGGTGTAACTCACATACCGTCAAACTCACCCTTTTAAAGTGCACAACCTAGTGGGTTCTAGTATATTCAGAGCCACCATATATCAGCAGCCACCACCAGCTAATAAAAAAGACGCTGTGTCATCATGAAAGAACAGGAGACTACTATTAAAGCCAGTCTATTCAGAATGTTTTCATAAGCTCCTGAAAGTTAACATATCACAGCAAAACGAAAATCTTAATAGATTTTGGAAGAGAAATCTCAAGCGGCTGGAAGTTCAGTTGACTGAGGTGCCCAGAGAGTACAGCAAAAAGACAGAATGACGGAAACTGGGAAAGAAAAGAGGAAAACAACCAGGAGGCCAGTCCAGGAGCCCACTATCCAAACACTCGGAGTTCCGGAAGAAAGGGGCACAGACAGCACAGGGAGAGAAAGGACAATCGTTACGATTCGAGGTGATTTCCCCAAACTGAAGGATGTGACTTTTGAAACAGAAGAGGCTGAATACCCTACAGGTGGATAAAGGCACACGGTGCTGAGATTTCACACCGCTGAGCAGAGAGAAGTTCCTACTTGCAGGGAGGAGACACAGCGTCCGTATCAGAGGCCGGGAACCAGAGGCTAATTCCGCAGGTATGCCGGGAGATGGAAGGCGATGGGAGCTGGGCCCTCCACATATGGGGGGGGGGGGGGGGGGGGAGGTCCTCTCTAACCCCAAAGTCAGCATGTAGCCAAAATACCACCAACTGTGAAAGAGCGGAAAAAGACATTCTTCCACACACAAGGCTCTCAAAACACACACTAGTTCATGCTCCCTTAGTCAGAAAGCGACCAGAGGGTGTGGTCACCTGAATAAAGACCACACGGAGAAAGAGGAAGAATGGGGTCCAACCGAGAGAGTGGACGAGTCCCTGGGGTGCTGCACAGCACACGTCCAGAATGAGGCAGGTCGGAAAGCTCTGGAGAAGATGAGTCTATGCAACTCCTTCCTGTGTGCTTGAACACACTGAACGTGTGAGAAGACATTCAGGAAACCGGCAGAGAATCTGGAGCTAAATTAATGACAGGGACCAAAAAGCACCAATTCAGCTGTTAACGTGGGAGGAAAGACGTACGAGGAAAAGCAGCAGCGGAATAAACGGCTCAGCGACACACACGATTCATGTCGCCTTAATAACACACACACCGAGAGCGAACTAAACACAGCAGACACACTCTGCCGGGGGACAGGTGTGTGGGTGTGGGGGAGGACAGGACGGCAAAGGACAACTAAGGACGCGTGCTCTGTGGGGGGAATAAGATGGCCTAAAAACTGACAACTCATAAAGTAATGTAAACATGACATCTGGTGACTCTCGGGGACCTACCAGCACCAGCTGCAGGGGCCAAGTGACAACTCGGGGACAGTGAGACACTGCGCAGGGGCGTGGACGACCCGTGGGCTCGATGCCGCGTGAGTGATGACAAGGGAAATCAAAACTTCTGAGTGTCTGCTTCAGGCACAGGATAGACTGCATCAGTGGTTTTACAGCTTTTTCAGTCACATGATATTCCTCCTCTGTAAACACTGGATATATCAACCACAAATAAGAGTTCTGGGACAACCGGAAAGGCGTGAATATGGACATCAGATGACACAGACATGAACTGACATGGAAAGGTGAAGGCCACGGACTGGAAAAGTAGGCTACGAAAGAATATCAGAGAGCAGTCTCACGATAGTTTTAAAAAACCAAATATACACACTTTGCACATTAGTACAAAGCCCCAGACACACAAATATGAAAACACACGTGTGTGTGCAAAATAAGACCTGAAAGCATAAGTGTTTGCTAATGGCAGTAACATGACGATCTGCATCGAGGGGGGTTTTTAAATATCAGGAAATGAGAACACAAGCCTGATATAAAAATCGGAGCCAATGGGCGTGGAGGGAGACAGAACAGAAGCACAGCCTCCGTCTGCCCCAAGACCCCACCGTGTGACAACCACAGCGCGCACAGCCCTTCCCCACTTGGCCCCGGCAGGGCACAATAAGGACTCGAGGTCTGAGGGCATCAGCACAACTGCAGCCCGTCCCACGGGGAAGGACATATGCTTTGGGAAGCTCCAAACGAACATCTGAGCATCCCTAAACTCCAGGCACTTTGCGTAACACCACTTATCCCTCGTAACGGCAGCAGTAGCACTTAGTATTAACTGCCCCACTTTGTAGATGCACGGAGAGGTCAGATAACTTGCCTGAGGTCACACAGCTAGTACTGGAATCCGAGACTCCAGACTTAGTTCTTCAAGACTGTGTTCTCCTTCCTTTGCTCAGAGAAGGCCCAGGGCTCTTGCAGTCTGGAAACTGAGGACGTAAAATCTCTTTGAGCCCTTCTCTTTCCCCAACAGCACCTCATGCCCACGTTTACTCAGAATTAGCCTTAAACCTGAGACGCGCTTTCTCTAAACCTCAAGATGGCACTCAAGTCCTACATCCACTAAAGCTCTTGGCTTCCTCCTTGTTTCTTGCATCTCCAGTGCTCTCTGCTTCCCAACTCCTGTGCTGATGACAGACAAAAAAAAAATCCCATAGAAGTAAGGTTATAAAAACGACGACAGTTTTGCTATTCCTCATAGATTCTGTTGGTCTGTCAATAGTTAATGAATACAACAAGAAGAATTTTGAAACAAACAAAAACAAAGACATTTTGGGTGAGAGAGAAAAAATCAGAACAGCATGACTAACAGCTTCACCAAATAAATAAGTCATTTCCTAACACTCGGAAACTGTCCTCAAAGAAACGTACAGGTTTTCTGGCACAAAAAAGACTCTCAGAGCAATGGAACAGAATACAGAACCCAGGAATGGACCCACAAACGTATGGTCAACTAATCTTTGACAAAGCAGGAAAGAATATCCAATGGAATAAAGACAATCTCTTCAGCAAGTGGTGCTGGGAAAACTGGACAGCGACATGTAGAAAAGAATGAACCTGGACCACTTTCTTACACCAGACACAAAAATAAACTCAAAATGGATAAAAGACCTCAATGTAAGACAGGAAGCCATCAAAATCCTTGAGGAGAAAGCAGGCAAAAACCTCTTTGATCTTGGCCACAGCAATTTTTTACTCAACACATCTCCAGAGGCAAGGGAAACAAAAGCAAAAATGAACTATTGGGATCCCATCAAAACAAAAAGCTTCCGCACAGCGAAGGAAACAATCAGCAAAACTAAAAGGCAACCGATGGAATGGGAGAAGATATTTGTAAACGACATATCAGATAAAGGGTTAGTATCCAAAATCTATAAAGATCTTATCAAACTCAACACCCAAAAAACAAATAATCCAGTGAAGAAATGGGCAAAAGACATGAATAGACATTTCTCCAAAGAAGACATCCAGATGGCCAACCGACACAGGAAAAAATATTCAACATCACTCATCATCAGGGCAATACAAATCAAAACAACAATGAGAAACCACCTTACACCTGTCAGAATGGCTGACATTAACTCAGGCAACAACAGATGTTGGCGAGGATGCGGAGAAAGAGGATCTCTTTTGCATTGTTGGTGGGAATGCAAACTGGCTCAGCCACTCTGGAAAACAGTATGGAGGTTCCTCAGAAAATTAAAAATAGAACTACCCTACGACCCAGCAAGTGCACTACTAGGTATTTACCCAAGGGATACAGGTGTGCTGTTTCGAAGGGACACATGCACCCCCATGTTTATAGCAGCACTATAGACAATAGCCAAAGTATGGAAAGAGCCCAAATGTCCATCGATGGATGAATGGACAAAGAAAATGTGGTATATACATACAATGGAGTATTACTCGGCAATCAAAAAGAATGAAATCTTGCCATTGGCAACTACGTGGATGGAACTGGAGGGTATTATGCTAAGTGAAATTAGTCAGAGAAAGGCAAAAATCATATGACTTCAGTCATGAAGACTTTAAGAGACAAAACAGATGAACAGAAGGGAAGGGAAACAAAAATAATATAAAAACAGGGAGGAGGACAAAACACAAGGGACTCTTAAATATGGAGAAGAAACAGAGGGTTACTGGGGGGGGGGGGGGGGGGGGGGATGGGCTCAATGGGAAAGGGACATTAAGGAATCTGCTCCTGAAATCACTGTTGCACTATACGCTAACTAATCTGGATGTAAATGAAAAAATAACAATAATTAACTAATTAATCAAATTTAATTAAAAAAAAAAAGACCGAAGGTGAGGGAATCACATTAAAAAGGAGAAGAAGAAACGTACAGGTTTTCAAACCGAACAGTAACGCCTCGTCTGTCTCACAGGACTTCGCGGAATCTGTTTGCTCGTGCGCTTGCTCAACACTCTCTGATAAGCAGCCACTACACCCGACAACTTGCGCTCGTCTCTACACATACGAAAATAAACAGGGCACAGCCTTGCCCTCTAAAACCCTCGCAGCCTTAGAGCAGACTGTAAACCCACGGCAGCAACGTGGTGTGTGAGCACTGTAACAGCGAAATTACAGATGAACAACCGCGTACCTAACAGTTACTGAGCATTTACTAAGCACCAGGCAGAGCTCTAAGGCCCTAACGTGCGTCGACTCGCATTTTCCACAACAGCCCCAAACGTAGGTACTACCTTCTCACTAATGAGCAACAGAGAGGTTACGTATTTGGTTCAAGTCCACATGATGAGTGGCAGTAAATAACGCTGCTTGGATTTGAACCCTATTAAGATTTGGGACCCCACACTAGGAACGGCTGTGCCGTGAGCTAACAGACACTCAGAGACCAGAAGCACCAGAGCGGGAGGGACGATCGGGGAAAACGGCCCCGAGGAAACAACCCTTGCACTAGGCCTTGACGAATACCTAGGAATCTGTAAGCGTATGACGACGGGGCAGCCATGCCAGGTAGAGGGGACGGAGTGTGAGCACAGACAGAGTGCAGGGAAAACCAAGAGGACGACAACGTGCTTGGTGTGGCTGCAACCGAGGCAGGCAGAGGAAGAGCCGGACGGAGGTCAGGATGGAGAGAGCCGGGCGCATTAGGCTGAAGAGCTCAATCTCACGGTAAGGGGACCACGAGGCCGCCGGAGAATATCGAGGGTGGAGGGAGCCAGTCATTCCCGATCTCTGTCAGCGCTCGAACTGGAACGGACTGACAAATCTCTTAGAAGATGTGCCTCTGTACAGCTGGAACCCCTTCTCCAGTGTCTCTGGGACACACACTGGGGATGGGAAACTCCTGTCTTCTGGCCGGTTCTGACAGCAACGACTCTCTTCTCCACAGAACGAAAGGGAACGCGCCGCCTTCACGTCACCACCTGTGGGCGTGCGGAACGTACGCGAGCCCTGTGCCCCCAAACGGCCCACGGACCACTGAAAACAGTGATCGTCTGGCACCGAGTCTCCCTCAGCCAGTTTTCTATCTCGTACGGCTTTCGTCTCATTGCCACGCTGCCTGTCCCCTGGGGGACCCTCCAGTTCAACATGACCTCAGAGCGGAGCTTCTGAAGTCTCACTGGCCGAGCCGCTGGATGAAGCACGTTTCATGTCACGCCCCCGTGTCCATAATGTTGACACAAAAGTATCATGAAACGATGGAATACTTTCTCTGATCAGATACAAGGTGCTCTGATCTTTCCTACTCCATTCTGATCTGTTTAACGTTTAATATGCAAATTAACACTCACTAGACACTCACCAAATTTCTAGCGGTTTGAAACTCTACGCCCTGGAACGTGGGGCCCAAAACCCAAGTGGGTACACTAGGTCTGGCCCTAGCTGTGCAAAGGGGATGAGTCCACTTTGATCTAAAAACGGAGCAGTGCCCCCTACTTCCAGGGGCCAACACCCATCTCCAGGCGGTCGGGGACGCGGCCCGCAGTCTCCCCGTCCTCCTCCCCCGCGTCAGGCCTCCTCCTACCACACCCGCCCTGCTCCGCCAGCCACAACGTAACCGCCCAGGCAGCACCCGAGTACAGGCCCTGGGCCACGCAGCGTGTGAGAAACAACGAGGGCAACACAGTGAGACTAAGAGGAAGTCTGGAGTCACGAATGGCGCCAGACTCGCCGCCTCTCCTCCGTGAGCCTGGGACAAAACTCTGGGCCCCGAAGTCTCAACCCCTCTTCCTGCTCAGCCTGTCCTCAGAGCTTGCCATGAGGATCCAAAGGTTTCAGGAACAAAACCACGCCTGGCAAAGTGCAGAGAACTGTCACTACAATCTAGTACCCACCTCGCAGACGAGAGACACGAGAGTGCACTGGCCGGCTGCACGTTTCTATCCATCTGCCCTGGCCTAGGGCAACACGGGACGGGGCTCAGACCGATCCTGTTTAACCGCCTGAACCAGCAGTGGGATCAAGACCATGGTACACACAGCAGACCAGAACCGGGGCAAGGACCAGAGGGCACACGTCAGGCTCCACACAAAGGTGGCACACTGGTTCCATTTGGGAGAAACATGCTTGCATCAGAGTTCTGGATCTGGTCTCAGTACTGCCACCTGCTGGCTGAGAGGCTCACCTCTCACTTGAAGCCTCCCTTTGCCCATCCGTGGGACAGTGCTGCAGCCGCGTCTAAGTGAAGTACTCAAAGGCTTAGTCCACAGAAGACGGAGCACACGGTCCTAGTGCAGAGCTGGGACCAGAGAAAAGTGACACCAGAAACAGCAGCAAGCACGTGCCAGGCACTGTTCCAGGCGCTCTGCGGGAACTAATTCATTTAACCCTCAGGGTTACTAGATAAGGGAGATACAGGACCGGCAGCTGAGACGCAGGGTGCTCGTGTGAGTCACACGGCTTAGGCGTGGTGGGACCAGGACTTGCCCGTGCGCAGGCTGACCCCAGGGCCCAAGTCTGAAGCTCAGGGCAGTGGAACGGGCGGACTTACAGAACAGCAAGCTCACTGACGCCATTAGTGGACTCACTACACATCTGTCCAGGGTGTTACAGAAGGGACCCCTTTACTGGGGAAGGGGAGGGGACAGGTTGCATGCAAAGGCTACTAAGCCACCCTGCCCCCCGACTCTAGACTAGATGCCAAAGGAGCGTCACTCCCAAACTCGGCCACACTCTCCCACGCGAATTTATCTGCACATGCCACAACTTTCCACTCTATCCCTTCCTTCCTTTGCCAGGCAAATTCTTCCGGCCTCTCAAGCCTTGGTTTGGTGAAGCCTTTCCCAAACTCCATGCTGCTGTTAAATGCTCCTCTGTGGATCCTGAAAGACTGCTCAGGGTGGGGCAGAGGGCTACAGGGGTCGACGGGAGCAGAGGACAAAATCCCCACACATACGAGAAACTGTGAATGGGCTTGTCTGGCTGAAAATACCAGGAGATGAGCGTGGAAAGGTACGAAGACCTAAAGGTTAGCCCAACATTTGATTGTGAAAGCAATGGGGAGCCACTGAAATTTCTACAGTAAGACAGCACCCGATGAAGTGGCATTTCAGAAATCCGGGAAATTAAAACAGAGCTCCTCCATATAGCTCTCTGAGACCAAGAATTTCTCCGGAAGAAGCCAACGCCATCATCCCCGACCCAGAAAAGCACACAGCGCCAAAATAACCTCCAATTCTGCCAGCACCCTCCCCTGCCGCACTGCCTCTTCACCACCCATGGCCATCGCTAACGGAAGGCTTCCTGGGTGCTGCAGCAGCAAAGGCAGGTGGGTGGGGGCCTCGCAGCCTAACTGCTGAACGAGGCCAGGCAGTGAGCTCCTAAGTGCCCAACGACGTGTACAGAACAGGAAACAAGGGCCTCAAGGGCGGGGCTGAATCAGAAGGACACAAAAGACATTTGTATCATGTCACAAGAAAAGCTTGGTCCTGACCAGGTGACAGGGCCAAGGCAGGGAATCTCGAAGAACTGAGAGAAGCAAGGTCCACACACAGGACAAGGTGGGTGTCCCACCGGCTAGGGCACAGGGCTCGCGCAGGTAAGGGCAGACGGGCTGGCCTGTGGGCTCCAACCCGCTCCGAGGAATATGCACCTGACTTTTCAGGCAGTAGGGAGTCCCTGCAGGCTCTGAGCTAAGGGTCAGTGGTGCCCGCAGCCTGCTTCATCTTCACGGTGCGGCCACAAGAATCTAACCCTCTGTGCCCTGAAAGGGTAGAGAATGACATCTGCACAGTTCTGTCCGCATACTTCGTGGGCTCAGGGCCACTCTCAATTAGCTGATTAATACTGTTGACACAATGACAAATGGTATTTTTCTCTAAATTTCCTCTAAAACCCAGCAGTGACTAAGAACCTTTTTAAGTTTTCACTAAAGCTATATTTAACTGTTTCCTCAAACATCAAAAAATACATCACCGTAAGGTGACAGATTGAAGATAAAACACAAGGCTGGAGAATGAGGGCAGCACCATATTGAATCTGTTGACTCAACGTGAGGTCCCTACAGGGGAGAACACCCACTGAGCCCTGGCTGTGAGCCGGGGCCGTGCTAAAATGATAAGTAAATAAAACCGGTCCTTCCCTCAGATTTACAGCCCAATGAATTTCCCAAAGCACCAAAGTGAGTATGTCAAATTAATACAGTAAGACCCATTCATCTCAATTCCCCCCTAACAGCCGACTGCTGCCATTCTGTGTTCAGCACCTCTTCCTGCCCTGGACTCTACGCGATCTTCTGCAAGCCTATCATGCCGAGAGCACAAACTCGTCATCTCTAATCTCTGATGTCAAACAGACATTTAATTTTAACTCTACCGCTCTTCTGCATAGAAGTCAACTAGATACCGCTCCCTAGAACAGACCGAATCCTTCCCCATGGACCACACCTACCACGAGAAAAGGTATGTCACACTGTAAAATGATAACGCTTCAGACTTTGGTCTGTAATACAGTTCCAGCAACTTCTCTAGGACACCACCTCAAGCAACCAAGGTCGTGGGAATGTGAAGGCAAGGCACCTGGGTGGATGCAGACGGCAATGCAGACTTGGAGCCCAAGAGCAAATACACAGCTCGGCAACTCAGCCGTGTGATAGGAACGTATGCCAATGAACCTGCTCCACTGTGCTCGAGGAAGAGAAATAACTCATCATTTTAGTTGCTACCACAAAGACATTTTATTATTCTTTCACAAAAACCCTTACACTTGTATGGAAGTATCAGAATACATTTTCACCAGCTTAAGGGGAGAATTAACTAAGACACAGAAATGTCTCCACACTCAATTCAAAGGACAGACTCACCTTAAAGCACAGAATCACATACGTGGCTAACACGTAACTCTTGGGATATTACTAATACAATTACCCTGTACTTATGGACAGAACAACCACTGTGAGCTTATCCCAGTCAGGTTTTTATTTTATTTTTTTTATTTTTGAGAGTGAGAGACTGAGCGTGAGTGGAGGAGAGGCAGAGAGAGGGGGACACAGAATCCAAAGCAGGTTCCAGGCTCCAAGCAGTCAGCACAGAGCCTGACGCGGGGCTGGAAGCCACGAACTGCGAGATCCTGACCTGAGCCAAAGTAGGTCTGAGCCACCAGGGCACCCCCCAATCTGAATAAGCCTTCACATAGAGTCAGACCTGCTCTCTTTCACTAACCAGTGCTAACCAGTACAGAGGGAAAGTCACCAGATTTTAGTATCAAGCAAAGCCCCAACTATCCCCACACCCAATCTAATACAGCTAAATAGACTTCAAGAAAAATACACCATGCTTTTTCTCAAATTTGAATTATCCTTGCCAGGCCTCCCTTAGCACATAGGGGAGAATTAAAGAATTAAGGCTAGGGGCACCTAGGTGGCTCACTTGGCTGAGCGTCTGACTTTGACTCAGGTCGCGATCTCACAGCTCGTGAGTTCGAACCCAGCATCGGGCTCGCCGCTGTCATCGCAGAGTCCCCCGGCCCCCCTCTCTCTGCCCCTCCCCTGCTCACACTGTCTCTCAAAAATAAATGCAACATTAAAACAAAAAAAGAATTAAAGCTTAAGAGGAATGATGAGACTACAGAATAACAATCACAGAGAAGCAGGTCCTTGAAGGAGAAAGGGCACAGGCTTCAGCGACAGAAGACTCACACTTGAGTGTCACTACCCAAACATAACTTCCAATCTTCTTAGGTGAGTCCCTGAACCCTGCAGAGTCTTCAGTCTCCTCCTCAGTGTGGTGGCTGCTGTCACCCACCGGCCCTGCACGGCTGGCCAAAGTCACCAGATACCAAGTGTTTGAATACATTGTAGACAAGGAGGGAGACAGTTACACAGAGGTGAACGAAGACTTCCCGACACGTATCTTGTGACTTCGGTCTACGGACACTCAATGCTCTATGCCACGGCCCTAGATGGTACCCGGGATTTTTACAAAAACGAGAACTTGCAACATTTTACAAGTCACCAGTTCTTACTGCTGTGCTTACAGCTCCTTAATGTTTATTTTTGCCACATAGGTGACTACTGGGACTTTGTGTTTCATAACAGGAAGGTACCACCATTCGGTTTTTCCTCCCGGGTATTTCTTCAGTTACAGGGGCGGAGTGACCTCCGGATTTAACTATGCTCAATGGTCCATGGATCACCTCGAAGGGATCTAAGTCCTCATCGAGCATAATATTTTTGACTTTCAGTCACGGAAAGTAAAAGAAAGAAAAGACATCACATACATCAGACTAGGAGGCAACAATGCGGCAATTTCCTCACTGGAACAAGGAGATGACCCTGTATCTCAGGCAGGTCTTCTCTCCCAGGACTCTCCAGACGCCAACGCCCAACAGGCTAAGACACACCTCCACTTAGCTGCCCCATGGACACACTGAGCTCAGCATGGCCAAACCAAACTCATCTTGTCTCGGATCGTCCCCTCCTGAAAAGGTTTCTGTTGTCAATAAACAGCACTGTCACTTTTCTGACTGCTTAAGCCAGTAATGCTGGGGCCATCCTTGATTCCTTTCTCCTTCTAACCCTCCACTCGGACTCAGGACTGCCTGTCCTACTTCCTGCACACCTCTCAAAAGTGTTCACCACGGCCTCCAGCTGATCTGCTTGGATCCACTTCTCCAAGCAGCTCTACACAAGGAAGCCACAACCATCACGCACCCTGCTTAAAACTCGTTTCCAAACTCCCGTTTCACAGAGGCTGCAAAGGACTCCCCATGGGCTGATTCCTGCCTACTCCTCTAGCCTTGCTCTCTCCTTCAGCCTTCAGGAACCGAGCCACATGAGTCAAAGACTACCAATTATCATGTGATATCTGCTCTCCTCTTTCACAGTAATTACATACTTATTTTTCAGCAAATTACATGGCCATGAAATAAAAATCTCGCCCATTCCCAGCCTCCCTTGCAGCTAAGCGTGGCCATGTCACTGGGCTTGAGCCAAGGGGATGTGAGCCCTGCCCTTAAGAAAGGAGATATGGCCCTCTCCTTCCCTTTTCCCTTTCCTGCTGGCATAATGTGCAAAGTGACAGCGGAAGGCATCACTTGGGTCACTAAGTAAAAGGTGCCTGTGGATGATGACAGCACAGGAAGATGGACGGAGCCAGGTCCCCGATGACTGAAATTGCCACGTCAAAGCTGGACTACCCACCTGGACTTTTCCATACGAAGCCTGTTTACTATTTAAACCACCAACGCACGGGCTTCTCTGTCCCTTGAAGCAGTTTTGCCTAAGCCTCATTCGTCACCCTATTCTTCCAGACTCTCCATTCTCTGGACTTTGGTGCACGTGATTCCCTCTGCCTGAAACACTGTTAACCCTTCTTCTGATCCTTGCCTGCTTTCGCCCTTCGACTCTGAGCTGAGATGTCACCCTCCACATGAGTTTTCCTTGGCTTCCCAGAGGAGATTAAATACTCTTGCTATTTTTTTTCCCTGCACTTTCCTTTGGCTAATACTCACCACACCTGTAATTGCTGGGCTCACGTGTGTCTCCTTCGGCGCTAAACACCCTTTCAGAGCAAGTACCTGCTTTTTCCACAGTCATCCAGCAGCCTGGCACTCAGCACACGTTCAACAAACATTTGCTCGGTGAACAATGCCACAGCCCTCGAGTGACCTCTGGACAACACCCTGAGGATTTCTTGACCTTACATTACAGGGCTCCTGCCAGCTCCACTCACAGCTCTACTCCTGTCACTCTCAATGTAAATACTCTCCCTCCATTCCCTTCTGGACGATTCCGAAATGTGCCAACTCCTTCAACTGATCTGCACGGCCCTTTCTGGGACCACTTCATTTTCTCTTAACACGCCGAGAGCCAGAGTGGAAAGTATTATGTGAACTCTTGAAATTAAGAAAATATATACATGGAGACCCTTCACTAACTAATATGATCACATTGTCAAGAACTGAGATATCTTACAGGTACCTTCTGAAAGAAAATGTAAAAAACACACAAACCACAGTATCTGAATTCTGACTACACACAGTAAACGTTCTCAAAATACTTTAAGAGCCTCTTGTTGTAAAGCATACATCACTTTTTAACGTCATTACAACTAGCTGTCGGTTTACTGCTTTATATACTCACCCTTCACCGACACTGAAGATTTTACATGGCTTACTCATTTTCACAAAATGAGCATCTTTTTGTCATAGCGCTGTGGAGTTAAAGAAATAGGGTCCCAAGAAGAAGGCAGTGGGACGTAAGACAAAGAAACCAGAAAAATCAAGGGATCTGAGTGATAGGTTGCCAATGACTCAGTGCACGACCCTGGCTCAGTTCTTTTTAACTCCACAATGAAACGGTACAGGTGATTCCTAAACTCTCTTTGAAGAAACAACATTGTTGCCGTATCAATTGGCTGTTAACCGTTTACTAGAGATGATGTTGGTGACTTAGGCCAAAGGCTGTATAATTACAAGTATCTACAGGAAACCTGACATTTGTCTATCAGTTTCAGGTTACGCGGAGGCTTGAGTCTAAAATACGGTTCTTCAACTATCTGGAAACAAACGTGTACTTTGGAAACGCTAGTTTTTGTGCGACGAGAATGGCTGCTGGAATGTGAGATTTTCCACTGGGTGTCAGTTTCCTCCCACATTTGTTAGGCGCCCACACTGGATTCGGAAGGTGCTCTGGTCAATAAAACAGAATGGTTTTCTGTGTTCACTGCCACTCCCTCGATCCCTATACGCCTCCCTTCCCTTACACTGTCCCGGAGCCTGATAAGGGAGATCCAGAGAGCAACCGATCCAGCGTCAGGCCAGGGCACAAATGTCTGTACTACCACATGCAAAGACATCTGGGCTTGGCTCGTCCAGTTCTTCCAAGCACGAACGGCCTAGTCTGGGCTTTCCGCACCTCTAGTAAAGGTTAAAGAGATTCGCAGCCGTCCCCCGGAGTGTCCAGGCTGGAAGCGAGCGCCCCTTGCTCCCATCCTCCGAACTTGCGGACCTTGTGGGTTCCTGCCTGGCCCGTCTAGAGCCGCACCGCCCACCTCTTCACGCCCTAGAGGGCGACCGCCCTGCCCCCGCCCCCGCGGTCGCCAGCCGGGCCTGACCTCCTCGAACTGCTCGCCCGAGCAGCCGGCGCCACGAGCCTCCAGCAGCTCCCGGAACTGCTCCAAGGTGACGGACTCTTCGCCGCGGCCCAGCCGCTCTTCCAGCCAGCGCAGCAGCGCGCCGTGGTGCCTAGACACCAGAGACTCGCAGGGCGGCGCGGGCCGCAACGCCGCCGCCGCCTCCCGCAGCCGGGCCGGCTCCAGCAGCGCCGCGGCGGGCGGCAGCGCGGGCGCCGCGGGGCCCGGGCCGGGGATCGTGCCCGAGTCTGCGGCCCACTCCTGGTGCGGGCCCCAGCCCTCGCCACCGGCGGCGGCGGCTTCGTCTTCACTGCTGTGACTCGGAGCGTTCCCCATGGGGTCTCCGTCTCGGGCGTCCGGCTCTGCCGCCGCCGCCGCCGCCTCCCCGCCTCGACCTGTCAACCTCCGGCGGCACCCGGCGGGCGGGGACAGGGAGGGGACGACGACGGCGGCGGCTGGAGCTTCCGGCTTCGTCGCCGTCAAGCGAGGACTGCCGTCGCAAAGGCGCCGTCAAGCGGATTCTACCAGATGCCGACAGACAGCACGCGGAGGACAGAGGGTGGAGCCCCGATTTCCGAGAGGGCGAGTGCGTCCTCGCGTCTACGTCATGCCGCAGCCGCCTCTGCCGCCATTTTTGTTGGGGGCGGCGCCCGGCGCGGCCAGGCCCTCCTCAGCTTCCTTACTCGGTGTCTCTCCACGTTCGCTGGCTACGCTGAAAAATGACTGAAAGGCATCGGAGGCAGGGAGTGACCTTTCGCCACAGCCTTTTCCCCTTCAGTCCCCCGTTGTCCCTTTGGTGACGCGGACGGGGGCGAGAGGGCGTCGCGCCGGTGACGTCGCAATTGCGTCGCCGCCATCTTGACCGCGGATGGCTGGGCGGCCGCTGGCGAGGAGCCGGGGCCCTGCGGCGGCCTGGATGCCGGGGCTCGGCGGGCGAGGGCTCTGGCTGGGCCTGGCGGCGGCGGTGGCGGCAACGGCGGCGGCGGCGCGGTGGCTGGGCTGGTGGAGCGGCCGCGCCGGCCTTCGCCTTTTCGTTCCCGAGGAGCTGGCCCGCTACCGCGGCGGCGCCGGGGACCCGGGCCTTTACTTGGCGTTGCTCGGGCGCGTCTACGACGTGTCCCCCGGCCGGAGGCACTACGAGCCTGGGGCCCACTATAGCGGCTTCGCAGGTATCAGCGAGGCGGCTCACGCCTTTTTCTGCTGCGACGCGGGCCCGTAGCCGCCTCTGCGCCGTTCGCTCGTGCACTCGTTCGTTCGTTCGTTCATCCATTCCCCGGCCTTGGTGTCCCCACGTTCCTCACACCGGTGCGGGGGCCGTGCTCCGCTGCATCGTCTCTCTGGTCTCTTTGGCCCGGTCGGGGCCGTGGCCGACTGTCACCAGCCTGTACCTACCCCCCACCCCCACCCCCACCCCCGTCTGTCCCATCCGTTCTTAGCGGCGTAGGTTCGAGAAGCAGGCCTCCTGCCTCTCCAGTTGCCTACCGGCCGCAGCCTCCGAACACCTGCTTTGTGCCACACTGCGTGACTCAGGGCAGAGATGAGTGAGACCTGTCCCTGCCCTCAGAGTTCCCCGACCCATTCCAGCCGCCTCCTATCCCAAGGAACCTTTCTTTGCTCCCACTCCCAAGTTCCCCCTGAAAATAGTAAGTTGTTCTCGCTTCTAGTACAGGTGCGCTTGTCTCCGTTAAAGGTTATGAGGTAGGAACGCACGGCACGGGTCTGCTCAGCTTCACAGCTCTTCAACAGAGCTGCGTATATGTTAGGCCTGGAACGTTTGTCGGATGAAATGTATTGTTTTACAGTTGAGGGGATTGACGAATTTGCCTGAAGCCCCCACAACTAAGTGCTGACAGGCCTTGGGCCAGGATCTCCAGCCTCTTTCTCTGAGAGATGCTGTCCCCCCAGCCCAGAGGGATAACCGCCTCCCAGATTAAGGAGGAGAAAAAATGCTGAGCTTAAGGCCACTGACGGCTGGTATTAAGTAAGCATTTCCATTTGTCATAGTCTTGGGGAATGGGGAAGCCGCGTCTGGTGCTTAAATACAAGTGACTTCCGTGTCTCTAGGGAGAACTCCGGGAACCGGAAGCATCCACCGAGCAGGAATTGGGGTCAGTCGGTGTTGCCAGGCAGGGAAGGGACTTCCCCAGAGCCGCCCCGTGACCTAGAAGCAGAGCTGGTACTGGAGTCAGGGTTCACTTGCTGTCAGGGGAGGGGCAGTTGGTGGCGCCGGGCCCCGTCACACCCCTGTTGCAGCTGCCCTGGTGGGAAGCACAAGTGTGAGCATAGACCCTTTCGTCTCTGGGGTGGTTTTCCCCTTGCAATGTGTCTACAGTCTGCTGAGTTCCTTTGTGCCCGTTACTCGTCCAACATCCCTTCCTTGACCACTACTGTGCAGCCCGCCTCGTGCCGGGTGCCGAGGAATCAAATTAACTTAACGTTCCCCACCACCCACACAGTCTGGGAGGGTCTAGCAGATATGTTCCTTTATTCATTTGTTCGTCCAGTCAATATTTTTATTATGTGAAGATATAATCACATAATACAAAATCCACCCTTTTACACCATACAACTCAGTAGTTTTTAATTTTTTTTTTTAATATTTATTTTCGAGAGAGGGAGAGAGAGAGTGCGCACTCTAGAACGCAAGCAAGGGAAGGGGCAGAGAGAGAGAGGGAGACACAGAATCCGAAGCAGGCTCCAGGCTCCGAGCTGTCGGCACAGAGCCCGACGCAGGGCTCGAACTCAGGGACCGAGAGATCATGACCTGAGCTGAAGTCGGCCGCTTAACCGACTGAGCCACCCAGGCGCCCCTCTTAATGTTTATTTTTGAGAGAGACAGAGACAGAGTATGAGCAGGGAAGGGCCAGACAGAAAGGGAGACAGAATCCGAAGCAGGCTCCCAGGCTCTGAGCTGTCACCACAGAGCCCGACGCGGGGCTCGAACCCACGAACCGTGAGGTCATGACGACCTGAGCTTAACCGACTGAGCCCCCCAGGCACTCGTCGTTTTTAATATAGTCAGAAAGCTGTGCAAACATCTTCCCAATCTAATTCCAGACGTTTTTATTCCCCCCAAAGGAAACCCCCATATCCACTGGCAGTCCCCACTCCTACCCCCCAGCCTCTGGCAACCACTGTCTACTTTCTGTGTGGACGTTTCACGTGAGTGGAATTATACGCATGGCCTTTTGTGTCTGGCTTCCTTCACTTAGCACAGTGTTCTCAAAGTTCCGCTTGTATCGTCATGTATCAGTACTGCATTCTGCTTTATGACCAAATGATACTCCATTTTATGTATGTACCACATGTTGTTTATTTGTTCATAATTTGTTGGACGTTTGGGTTTCCATTTTTTGCCTGTTATGAAGAGCACTGCTGTGAACATACGTGGACACACTCGTGTGGACATGTTTTCAGTTCTCTTGGGTGTATACCTGAGAGTAAAATTCCTGGGTCATGTGGTGACTCTTGTGTTTCACGGTTTGAGAAACTGCCACGTGGTTTTCTCAAGTGGCTATATCCCCACCACTGGTGTATTAGACTTCCAGTTTTTCCACATTCTCGCCAAATTTGTCTTTTATATTGTCTTTTTTTTTATCATAGTCAGTGGCTTTGATGTCATAGTTCATCGTAGTTTTATTTGCATTTCCTGAATAACTAAAGGCGTCAAACATCTTTCTCTGTGCTTGCTGACCATTTGTTTATTTTCATGGAGAAATGTCTGCTCAAATCCTTTGTCCATTTTTTAATTGAGTTTTTTTTCTTATTGAGTTGTGAGAGTTCTTTATAAACCCTGGATACTAGACCTTTATCAGACCATGATTTGCAGATATTTTCTCCCATGTCATGGGTTGGCTTTTCATTTCTTGATTGTTTACTTTAATGCACAAAATTTTAAATTTTTGATCAAGTCTAGTCCGTTTATTTTTTGGTAGCTTGTGCCTTTTGTGTCTCATCTAAGTAACCATCACCTAATACAAGATCACAAAGATTTATACCTATGTTTTCTTCTAAGAGTTTATACTTTAGCCCATATATTCAGGTCCTTGCTACGTTTTGAGTTGACTTTATATATGATGTGTTCTTTTGCATCTCGCTATCCAGTTGTCCAAGCACCATTTGTTGAAAAGACTCTTCTTTCCCCTGGGGCACTTGGGTGGTTCAGTCCGTTAAGTATCCTCTTGATTACAGCTTAGATGACGATCTCACAGCCCTGAGGTCTAGGTTCCAGGCTAGGGTTCTCTCTCTCACTCTCCTGGGCCCCTCTCCTGGCTGCGTGCACACAGGCTTTCTCTAACCAAATAAATAAATAAACATTAAAAAAATAACTTCTTTCCTCCCCTGAATTATTGAAAATAATTATTGATAACTGACTTATTGAAAATTGATTATAAATGCATGGGTTTCAGATAGCCAATATTTATTGATAATTACTAAAGATTAGGCCCTACCAGACACTGGGGAATCAATCCTGAGTTTGGTATGTTCTCTTCCCTGATAAAACTTGCAGACTAGTAGAAAAGACAGACATTAAATAGTTATCACGTAAACAATTAATTATTTTTGTGACAATGTTAAAGGGAAAACACACTTGTATTACCAGAGGCCCTAACCTAACGGGGAGGAGAGAGAGGAAGAGAGCACAGTGGGCAAGGCAGGATTGGTGGCTGCCAGTGTAGCGCCCTGAGTACTGTGTTAAGGAATCTGGATATAGTTCTAGGCTAAAAGGAAGCCGCTGAGGATTTTTTTTTCAATTTTTTAAAGTTTGTTTATTTTGAGAGACCATGAGCGGGAGTGGGGCAGAGACAGAATCCCAAGCAGGCCCTGCATTGTCAGCGCTGAGCCCGACATGGGGCTTGATCCCAGGAACCGTGAGATCACGACCTGAGCTAAAATCAAGAGGCAGACGCTCCACCGACTGAGCCACCCGGGTGCCCCAGTAGCCCCTGAGGGTTTTTAATCAAGAGAATGACATCGGTTCATGTTTAAAATACCAGTGTAAATGATGTATGAAAAACAGTAGGGAAGGAACAAACGTAGGGAGAGCTGCTAGGGGTTTACTGTAGTAGTTCGGATGAGCGACAGTGGCCACTTGGGCCAGCTTAGTGGCACACAGAGAAAGACACACGGATAGAAGAACCACTTAGGAAGACACTCAAGGGGGCGCCTGGGTGGCTCGGTTGAGCGTCCGACTTCGGCTCAGGTCATGATCTCACAGTTCGTGGGTCCGAGCCCCGCGTCGGGCTCTGTGCGGACAGCTCAGAGCCCGGAGCCTGCTTCCGATTCTGTGTCTCCCTCTCTCTCTGCCCCTCCCCCACTCTCACTCTGTCTCTCTCTCCTTCAAAAATAAACAAACATTTAAAAAAAAAAGGAAGACACTCAAGGACGTGAGGGATAAAGGAGGTGTTGCAGACTGCATTTCTGCACTGAGGAACTGTTTGACATTTACCGAGATAGGAAACACTCGAATGGCTGCAGGTTTCCTGGGGTGGGGGTGCTCGTTGGTGTAGTGTGGACATTTGAACTCGTGACACTTGTAAAACATCTAAGGGGCATTGAGTAGACAATTGGATACACCGGTCTAGGGCTGAGGAGAAGTCTGGCAATCCTTGGCGTAGAGGTGGTTGTGAAACCACAGGAGTGGACAGCAGAGGAGGAGGCAAGAATTGATCCCTACGGCTGGTAGGAAATAAGCTAGAGAGGGAGGAGGAAGGCCAGGAATGTAGTGTCACGGAAGCCAGAAGACACGTTAATGCCGCTGAAGGTAAACAGAGAAGATGATGAGCGCCAAAATACGTGTCCAAGATCCGGGAGCATGTGTCCCAGAGGAGGGGAGACGAGCTTTTCTTGGAGATGCAGAGTGGCGGTTGTCGGGTGTTTCTCAGAAGATAGGTTCTGGAGTCGCTGCGGTGCCAGTGATCTGCAGGTTGATCTATGTGGGCCCCTCTCTCCTGCAGGCCGAGACGCGTCCAGGGCGTTTGTGACAGGGGACCACTCTGCAGCAGGCCTGGTGGACGATGTGTCCGACTTGTCGTTTTCAGAGCTGCTGACGCTTCAAAACTGGCTGTCGTTCTACGAGAAGAATTACGAGTTCGTTGGTAGGTATCCCACAGGCCATTTCCGTAGATTCTCTTCAACGAATGGGCTTGCAGTTTTCTAAAGGGTTGGAGTTCAGGGGACTGGACTCGAGGTTAAAATCCGTAAAATACCCATGGATCTTTCACCTTAAACTCTGGTGGTTAGTGTGGCAATGCGTCCCAGAAGGACGTGGCTGGGACACCGGTTTCCCTCACTCTTAATCTTGGGAGAAGATGGCACAGCCATTCAGTTTGGCTTCTGTTTGCCCCGGAGCTAGTGACTGCCTGCACCACCCTTGAACAGCCAGCTCCAGGCGCCTCGCTGTGCCCCAGGCGTCGGGCTTCAGCACCCCGTCCGTCAGGAAGGCTTGAAGCCTCAGTTTGTATTCCATTTTGACAAATACTGTTTTATTTTCTTCTGTAAGGAGACAGACAAACATTAGTCTGTGTCCATCCTGAAGGACCCGTCTCCCGGGTAGAGGTCAGGCTAATCCCACGTTTGTTAAAGCCGGTCACATAGGGCACCGCACTTGCTACTTGTGATGCTTGAGGGAATCACCTTTTAAACAGACAACCAATGGTGTCCTAAAGAAATGTTAGACTCTAAACACTAGATGGCTTTGTAAACACTGGACATTGGGGGGTTGGGCTCTTTTCGTCCCCTGCAGCCCTGACCTCTCACTGTAACCCACCTTGGACGCAGCTGAGCTCCTGAGGGACATCGGTGTCACCTCACCACCAGGACGGGTCTCAGTTGGAGGCATTCTTTCTCTGCCCCTAATACCTCTGAATATGTGCTCTGTCATTACTACCCGGGTCACCTCTTCTGAGAACCTTGCCATCTGTACTAACTCCTCTGCTCCCTCCACAGCTGACTGATCAGGCCTTTCTTCATACCATCCACATTCTTTCTGTTTCCAGTCCCCACCCCACACTCTTGGTGGGCTCTTGTCCTCCCAGCCCGCAGACCCCTTCTTTATTGTCACCCAGTCTGCCCCGGGTCATTCCCGACGCCACAACCGTGTCTGGCCTCTGTTCCACTGAAGGAACTGACCTCCCTGCAGACCTTCAGGAGGCTGGTGGAAACATTTTGGTTAATAAGGACAAGAAATCTCAACACAAAACAATAAAGACAGAGCTCTGAGAGTGGGCAAAGGGTGCCAGAGCAAACACGTCATCCTGACATTTGGGGAGCAAACTGATGTGTTTGTGTACATGAGCGAACCAGCCTTGTCTGAAGAGTGTTAGTGTGCGTGTGAGGGCAGGGGAGGGATGTGGTCTCGAGAGGCTTCAGATAGATTTTAGCTACAGTCGGCGTCTATCTGAATACCTACGATGGATAAGCTGTGCTCCGTCCTGGTGGGAGCTGGGCCAGCGATGAGTTGGTGCAGCTCCTGTGCTGTTAGCTCGCTCGATGGGCCGTGGGCCGTGTTAGGCTCTTTAGGGGCCCAGAAACCCTCAGGCCACGTCAGAGGATGAAGGTTCACTCTGTGCTGCGCGCACGGAAGTGAAGACGGGAAGCCACCTTGGCAGCCACGTGGCCCAGCTGCACGAGCAGATGAGATCTCTTTTCTTTGTGTTCTGGATACAGCACTGGTGTGGAGACCCAGCCGGTGGTGACCACCATTCCCAGGACACGGCTCCCACAAGTCTTTCTCTGTTGCCTCTATTACTGTTGCTCTCTGTTGGGGTCTCACTTCTAAAACCCACCACGACGGGCTGGTCGCCTTGCACGGAGACCCTCTAGGAGAAAGTTTTCTGCTAGGCCGACTCCTAGGCTGCAAGCCTGGTCCCGACCCTCCGTTTGTTCTAGTAAGCGTTTAAGATGAACGTTCCCTACGAAGCTGTTGTGAGTGCTGGGGTTTCACCGGTGGGAGAGACGTGCCGTAAATAAGGAAACCGATGACGCGTTTCCAGATAGGGCTGTGTACGACTAAAACCAGTGTGATGGGGGAGGGGCCTGTGGCACCTTTAGAGCAGACGGTCGGGGAGGCCTCTAGGAGGGGCTGGGAGTGAGGGGCAGTCACACTGAGGTCTGGAGAGAGAACGTTCTAGGCTGAGCAAACGGCGGTGCCAAGGCATGGTCCGCGAAGAGAAAGAAGCCCGTGTGCCGGAGCTTGCAGCACACGAGGGGGGAAGGGACGGATGTGTAGCCTTGGAGGCCTTGACAAGAAGTCTGTGTTTGATCCATGTGCTCCCAGAAGCCACTGGAGGGCCAGACCAGGCATGGAGGTGACAGGACGTGACTCGTGTTTTATGAAGATGGCTCGGTTGCTTTGTGCAGGAAGAACAGTCGGGAGGCATGGACCGAAGTGGACGGAGCAGGTGGGAGGCCACCGCTGGGGTCCACAGTTCGGGTGAGGCTGGGGGCAGTGGAAACGGGACGGGCAGAATCGCCGTGTCTTTTAGAGGTCGGACACGAGCAGAGGGAAGTACGTGCTGTATTGGAACGGAGTGGCGGCTCCTAAGCCAGGTCACAAAAGTGACGTGAACAGAACCGAAGTCGGGCTGAGTGGACCCGAGGGGTGGCCCGAACGCTGGGCACGCGGCACACAGCTGCCACTGGAGTCCGGGCACAGCGGGGGCAGGTCATCCCTTTGAGAGTACTTTCTGCTGCTTGTCCTTGGTGCAGGACGGCGGGACTCGAGAAAGCCCCTGCCCCGAAGGACAACTGACTGCTCGGGCTCAGGCCCACAGGCCCACGCACCACTCGCTGGCTCTTCTGAAAGAATCTAAAAGTGCACCAAGGACTGAGACCGAGCGGGAAGAGGGTGGTGGGTGGAGAACGTGAGCCCTAGCTTCACGGGCCCCCCAGCCACTCAGCCTCCCGTGTCTCTTCTGGGAGTGGGGACCCCAGCTCCTCTCCCATAGGTGCTTAAGAGGATTCGCAGAACGGTGGCAGTGTGAGCACAGCGCCCGACACGGAGTAAATGCTCAATAAATGACTTGTTCGTAGTTCTCCCGGACAAAATAATTGAACGTGGGGAAGAACCGAGCCACAGAAATGTTACCTGACCAGCCAGCCGCTTGTCTGACAGGCGCCTCGGGCACTGCGGGGCACGGAAGGATGGGTCACTCGCAGCGCCGCCCTCGGAGAAGCGGCGTCAGCACGTGAGGCGAAGCCAACGGCCTCCCTGCTAGAGGCGTCCGCAGCTAGAGCAGGGGTCTCACCAGACACTAAGGAGTTCTCAGTCCGCAACCCAGAAACCCTGGGGACTTACACTGCACCACGGAGGTGAGGCGTTTACTCGTGCGTCCCTCCCGCGTGACTCTGACCTCCACTCTCCCGTCACCGCAGGAAGGGTGATAGGAAGGTTCTACGGAGAGGATGGCCTCCCGACCCCAGAACTGGCCCAGGTGGAAGCCGTGATCACCCGGGGCGCGGAGGCAGGCCGGCGGGCGCTGGAGGAGAAGCGCAAGTTCCCGCCGTGCAACGCCGAGTGGAGCTCCAGCAGGGGCAGCCGGCTCTGGTGCTCCCCAGAGAGGTAAGCAGGCTCCCCTCGTGCCCTCTCCGCCTCCCTCCAGGTCGTCTTGCTGGGACTCGGTGAAGCCGTGACCCAGCTGTTCCCCCAGGGGGACTTTTCAAAGTCCACACGCTCTGGGTAGCAATCCTCGATGCCGGCTCCGTGCTGGAGCCTCCTGAGGACCGACATCGCTGACCGTGAGGGACGGCTGGGACCTGGGCCTGTGTTCTGTTTGAGCTCCCCAGACACCCTGGCCTGGGCGTGGGAAGGCCCGAGTGCCATTGCTCGCTTTGGCCTGTCGACCCATCCGAGCGAGGGCCTCCTTCCGTTTCCTCCGCACACTTCACTCCTGCCTACAGGAGACAGGGGTGAAGCGGTGGGGGACGGCCCCTGGCGGCAATGACCTGAGATGCCGTCTTAAAGACGCTACAACCTCTGAGTGACTCGAGGAAGTGCAGCCTTTCCCGCAGGAATAACGTGAGGTGAGCCCGCTTCGGGTAGATGCCGCGGGGATTATCCCGGGTTGTTTGAGGAGCAGGAGACAAAACGTCTTTTTCTGCTCTGATTATCAGGCCAGCCTGGACATAAATGCACTTGCAGCCATCAGCCCCCTCGGCTGCGGTGCGGAAGAGGCATCCCCCACGCACCCAGCCTCAAGGGCCTCCCAGTAGGAGCCCAGCTCTCCCTGGGAAGGGTAGGGAAGCCACTTCCCGGAGTGCTAACCGTGTAGATTCCCTCTCTTCTGCGGGAAGAGGCCTTCTTGCCCTGCTTACGGCCGACTCCTTGTGCAGAGAGCAGACAGCCAAAGCCACCCGCTTACCCTGGGCCCGGGCCGGCTCAGTTCACCGGAGGCAGAGGCACCGTGGCCAAAGGAAAGTTCCCGCCGTCCAGTTCTGAAGAGACACGGCCTGCCCACCTGAGGGGACAGGCTGGGACACGGGGGCCTGAACGCAGGGGTCCCAGAGAGCAGTGGTCCCCTGGGAGGCTGCCTCCCCCGCCCAGCCCTGTCTTTGTGGCCCCTTCTTGCCCTAGTGCCTTCCCCACGCCTGTGCCTCGGCCCCATCTGTTCATATAGGGACTGGGTGTGAAGTAAGGGTCCCTGGGAGGAAGGAGGCTGGAAGGAGGGCATCTCCGAGCCCTGACAGCCTGTTCTTGGGGGAGCCACTAGCAGGGTGGTTTCTAACCAGGTCCTGGTCCCAGACACTGGGATGTACACGGGGCACCAGGTCCAGACTCTCACCTTCCTTGTGAGCCCACGGGGACCGGCCCACGCTGGGCCAGAGCGCAATGCTCCACCTCTGAAGCCCGGTGACACCTAGGATGGGGCCTCTCGCAGGGTGTGACCCGTTAGCCTTGGGTCGTAGCCTCGGTTGCCCACCTTCAGCCATGAGCCCCAGACCCTAAGATGGAGACACGGCCTTGTGCTAGGATTGCAGCGGGGAGTGGAGAAGAGAATCAGGTCCAGACACTGCTTCTGGAAAGTTCCCAGGCCAGTGGGGGAACACCTGCCCCTGGGAAGGCACGGGACTGGATGGCGGACTCTGCCCACGGCAGGGGATGCTGGAGGAACTGGGAGAGTGTGAAGGGCCGGGGGACACAGGCTGCAGACCACCACCTTGGGAAGACGCCACATCACTCCTTCCCCCTCCGCAGAGATCCCGCATTCACGCTAAGAGTCCCCTGTCCTTCTGTCCCTAGCGGAGGTGTGAGCAGAGACTGGACCGGTGTCCCCAGGAAGCTGTATAAGCCAGGTGCCAAGGAGCCCCACTGTGTGTGCGTGAGAACCAGCGGACCCCCCAGCGACCAGGCTCAGGGCCTCCCTGTGCACACAAACCGTGGGGACTTGGATCACCCCAACCTGGAGGAGTATGCAGGCTGCCCCCCACTGGCCGTCACCTGCTCCTTCCCACCGGGCTAGTCACAGACAGCCCTGCCTGCTGCACTCACTCGTGGCTCCCGACACGAAGCGGAGCGCCTGGAAGCATCTGCCCACACTTCTGTGCCTGGGACCCGGCGTGGCGGCCCGCCTGCCCGTCCGTGCCACTTCTCCCCCAGACCCGCCTGCCGCCTTCGTCAGAGCCCTCAGAGGCCAACCAACCTCAAAACTAATGGGACTGCCAGGCCAGGAAACAGGCTCTGGGCTCCAACAGCATCCTTCCCCGCGGCCGGTGAGGGCGCTGGGGGCACTGCAGAAGAGGGGACACATCTTCCCTTTGTGACTCAGACAGGCACACAGGTCCAGAGAAGCCATGTAAATTAACACGTCAGCGTAACTCCCAGTGTTCCCCACTGGTTAAGCTTGTGACCCCTGACTCTTAACCACTTTTTGTATGTCTGAGACCCCTGCCCGGAGCCACAGCCACAAGTCTGAGCCACTGGTCTGAGCCCAGTCAGTACCACGAGACAGGACAATAAAACCAGGGAGGCTGGTTCTGGAAGTGGACGGGCTTTTGCTTATACGGAGGCAGTAAATCCAGAGGCCTCTGAACAAAGCAACAATTTGAAGGGAGGATATTCTCTTTTAAACGCTTAGGTGTGGGAGACGCCCACACCTGCGTAAAAAGTGGTTTCCCACCCCGGACGCCTTTCCCAGGGGGTTGTGCGTCCAGGGCGACCTGTAATTCCTGGGCCGACCCGACGAGCTTCGTACCCCGGTCGAGCCGGTGGGGGAGGAGATTCCCACCTTCAGGCGAGGCCATGGAGCCTGGTGCTGTCCCAGATTCATGTCTCTCTTCCCGGGTCTCCTGGTCCCCCCAGCTCTTCCTAAACGTTCGCCGTCCTTCGTCATTAACTCGCTAGCTCTCCAGACCCGCCCACTAGAAAGCGGAGGCTGCCTCCCCTCCCCTGGCAGTAGGGGGCACCTGGACACCCCACGACCACCCTCGCTGCCCCCTCCTGCCTCGGCTCTTCCCGAGCGTGCGGTAAACCCCGGCTTCCCTCCAGTCACGAAGGAAACACCACTCTGTAGCACTGAGCTACTTCCCGCCGCAGCCTTGAAAGCCGCCCCTGCTTCTCAGCCCCGCTCACCCCGCATCAGTCGCCAGCTCGACAGCAGGGCAAATTCTGCACTTGGCAAATCCCACAGCCACAGCCTTCCCGGACCCGTCACACTTGAGGGCCTCAGTGGAACCCTCCCTTAGTGCTTGCCTGATTCCCTTTTCTCCCCCAGGAGCCCCTCTCGGCCCATAGGCTCCCCAGAGCACTTCCGAGGCACCCAGACTCCACATTTCCGGCATTCAGTCTCCTCTCCTCCCTGGTGATGTCCCCGTGGCCGTGCACACCCAGTCACAGCAAGTGAGGACCCCAGCAGCCATCCAGGATGCCTTCCTCTGCTGCTCTGCTCCTCCCACCCAACCCCCAGGTCCCTGGTTTCCCCGCCCTCCGCGTTGCTGCGAGCAGTCCCCCTGGATGACCAGGGTGGCCCCCACGTCCACTCCTTGGCCACTGGGACCCTCCAGCCGTGGCTCTCCTACCATCACTTCGTGCACGGCTCCCTCCGGCCTCCTCCTAGCTGCAGGTGCCTGCGGGGCCTGCACCAGGCTGTGCTTCCTCCTGTGCTGAGCTTGTCCACCTCTGACCTCTCCACAGCTCTGCTAAGTCAGCACCTTTTGGGAGCCTGTGCTAATGTGGCCCGTGACAGCCGCCTTCTTTCTTACTCATGAGTTTCCTGTCCGCCTTCCTCCCTGGACAGAGACCGAAGTTACCCAGCTTCGTGTCCCACACCCACAGTATCCAGTGCATACATAGTAGGTGCACAGAGTTAGCCCTGAGTTTGTAGATGAGGCAACTCAGGCGCTCAGAGTCTAATAAGGGCACAGAGCAGTGGAGCTGGGCCTCGAACTCCAGGTTCCTATCCTGAGACCCACGCGGCCCTTGGGCTGCATGCCTGCTGTCCTTGCTGGTGGGAACAGCCACTGATCTGGCCCCCCGTGGTCAGCAGCTGTCTACGGGCACCTGTGTACCATGGGGTGGGATGGGGGCAAGCGAGGCTCCTGACCTCGGGGATTAACAGTGTGGGGCAGGAGGCCAGCTAGAGCCCCAGAGGCCATCCTCGGGATGGGAACGAGGCCCAGGGTGGGTGCCGGGTCCACAGGAGTTCAGACCCCTCCAAAACAAACTGAAAATGGAAAGAAGCAAAACCAGGCCCCCTTACTGTCACCCCAGCCAAGTGTGGCCAGAGAGGGCCCTGGGCGCCCACTCTCTGCCTGCAGGCTGCTCACTCACTTCCTGCTCAAAAAGAATTCACGTCCTCTTTGACACCAAGCACGTACTTTACCGTGAACAGCCTCCTCGTGGTGGGGCCCCAGGCAAATCTTCAAACGGCTCCGCTGAGAGAAGGCTGTCAGCTTAATGGGCTGAAGGGCTCCGCCATGAAGAAGCCAGTGGTCACTGGAGAAATCCCCATCCTTCCCCCTCCAGCAGAGGTGGCCCGGGCAGACCTATGGCGGAGGGAGGCGGGTCCCTGGTGATGGATGCCACACGCGGTGCGGCCCAGGCAGGTAAGATGTGCTGGCAGTCGGAAAGGATGCTGGGCAGGGGGCTTCTGTGGCCTCGAGAGAGTCCAGCAAAGGGGTACAGCGGCCACCGTCTGCTTTCCGCCAGCCTCGTGAGCAGGGCTGTGTTGACCAGGCTGGGCAGCTGCCCCCCCAGAGTGGACAGCCTGGGGTCAGAGGGGCCACGCCCCATCCCTCGCTCAGTTGTGGGACAGCTGTGACCAGAGAGACCCCACACACAGCCTGGGGCTGTGTCTGTTCAGAAATTGGCAGTGGACAAACCGAACCCCTGCCTTGAGAGCCCTCCCACCACCAGAGCCCCTAGACTCACTCCTGCAGGAAAACCACACACAGCGCTCCCATCAGCCCTCCCTGGAGGGGACTCTCAGCATGCACACCGCCATCGGTGTCCTCGCAGGAGAGGAAGGGCCTACTCCCTGCCTCCGATCACCTTCCTCGGGACGTGCGGGAGCCAGGAGGGGCCGTGGTCAGCACTCCCGTGTGACAGGCGCAGAAACTAAGGCACAGACGTTAGGAAACTGGCCCAATACCGTCCGCTAATCAGTAACAAAGCACAAAAACCCAGTGTGCTTCCCTGGCAACCGTGTTGGAGTGTGCCCATGCCCAGTCCTTGTGTGTGCCCACGGGCTCTGGCTGGCGTGCCCCGCAAGGACAGCTGCTGGGATTACTTGGGACTGTCCTGTGGCGGCACTCAGCGGTGCCTGTGCACCAGGGAGAGCAAGCTGGAAGACAGAGGAAGGGGGCTGCGGGTCCCAGAGCGTGCGAGGGCCAGGTCAGCTCCCGAGAGACCTCGCCGGGGCCGGATCCCAGGGAGGAGCCGGGCGGCTACGCCACAATAGCTACTCTTGGACTGCTGTCGACAACATGCTTCTGGAAAGTGTTGCTGGCGAGTCAAACTCTCCTAGAAGGTGAGCTGTTACAGAAATATGTTCACATATCAAGAGTTTGAAAAGGTTGCTTTTAATGCTTATTGGTACCTCCGCGTTAAAAAGTAACTACAATCGTCTCATTAAAGTTTCCACGTTAAATGCACAACTTTACCTTGTTATGAGGAATTGTTACAGAAAATGCCAATACCGGTATTCGAGACATACATTCCATCACACGGGCTGCGGATGGGAGTGTCATGGTCCCACACACGGAGCCGTCCTCCCACACTGAGTGCCACCCCGAACGGCCTGGAAACCGAGGCGCACCTCCAGCCCAAACGTGCACCTCCAGCCTCCGCCCCTCCCTTGGTGTCACACGGGTGTCACGGGAACAGCCAGCCGCACACACCTGCCCAAAGAGGACAAGTCACGGGGTCAAGCGGTTTAGACCCCCCCTCGCTACGGAAAGCCAACGTTGTCGCGACAGGCCGCACGTTATTTACGCCACACAGAAGAGGCACCGTACAGGCGATGAGCTTCCAAAGACAGTCTCTCAGGCATCTGACGACCCCGGGTAATTTAGCACGTGCTGAGCGCGTCTCGGCAAGCAATCCGCTCTTCGCCGAACTGCTCCCACACGACAGGAACGTCTCCGCAGCCGGGGGTGCTTCAGATTAGGGGGTCCCGTGCCCAGTCCTCCTGGGGCTCGTCCTGAGGGCAGCAATCCCAGTCGTGGGAGAAGCTGTGCCAGGGGCTCCTTCGGTCCCCGTCGTGACGGCGTCACACTCACCTGCGTTGGCTCCTGTCACCTAGGGGCCCGGTGCGCCTCTCAGGCCTGAGCATTTACGTCGTCGACAGTGTTCTTTCTCTCCCGTCGAGCGGCCCAGATGGAGATGACAGCCCTCCCCTCCCTAGGCTCTCCCCCACTCCACGCCTCTGGACAAGGTCAGCACAACTCCGTTCGGCGTAACAGGCAGGGGGCACGAGTGTGCGGTGGTCGTGAACGCACCGGCCCACTGGGCTCCTCGCAGGGCCCCCGGGCAGGGAGAGGAGTGGGCACGGCCAGGGCTGAGGTAGAGGGCGGGCGGTCACGGGGACCCCCACTCCTGGAGAGGGTTCGGCAGGCGACCTGAGCGGTCTGGTCCAGCCTCAACCAGCCTGGGGACTGGGGTTGACCGAGTGCGGGCAGCAAACTGCAAACGGAACTCGTGTTCTAGTCCATCATTCTGTGAGACACCACTACAAATCACAGAGAGCTAAAAACTCCTAGGTGTAGGCACTTAAGTTTGGTGGGGAACTCCCACGTTAGAGGATCACAGCAAGTCAGTTTAGCCGTTGGCCTTGCACACAGCGCATGGCTTGTACTGCACAGGGAAGGATTTAAAAAAGGGAAAGACGGCTACGAGTGCACAGTCCGGGAAGCCTGGCGATGAGCAGGAAGCAGTTAGAGCTAATTCACTGATGCACAAATTGTATTTCATGAGGTTTATTCTTCCCACTCTACTGTTTACAGTTGGCAATTTTCTGAATGGGTAAAATTGAGACTTTGCTACTAGCATTTAAGCTATGGGTGAAACTGTCACGAAGAGCTAGGCAGTTCTGTAGCGTGTGAGGTCCCAGCCTGGGCAGTGACGAGGGCGTCCCACGGCCAGCCACCACGGGACGTACTGCATGCGGCCAGCGAGCACCCCGACACTGTGGGCAGGCCGCCCCTGTGTACCACGCGAGGACGCCCCTGAAGCCAGTGCAGGACTCCCCAAGCGTCCCCCCACGTCTCTGCTCAGCACCACAGCCGCCCCTGGACTCTGTGCAGGAATGGAAGCTTCACGTCGCACATTTTCGGCACAACTTTAAGATTTTATGTGCAATCGGAGGCGAGACTGTTACTGGGACTGGGAACGGTAGGGCGGGGGCGAGACAACCGGCCACACCCCGACTGACTCTCCACCGTGAACGTGGAAAGAGCAGGTGTAAACGTACCGAGCACCTCGACTCGCATCGGAAGCATAACTATCTTACTTTCCAACTAAGGAGTCAAGCCACCTGCCTACGCCCCACTTCCTCGGGGCCCAGTCCAGGCACCCGCACGTGGAAACCGACCACAGGCCTCACGTGGGCAGGCGTCTGCCAAGACCAGGTGCTTCTCCCTAAAGGTTCTGCATGAAATATGTCACAGACTTTAGGGGACAGGAAAACTCTTGTAATTAATTTTTTCTTTTAAACATTGTGCACAAGCTCCTATTAACATAGAAAGCATATATATTTCATAAATCACAGAAATATTAAAAAGTAGCACTCTGGTTTATCAGCTCATGTTACACACATATGTAGGCAAGAGAATGTATAAACCTACAGCAACAGAGAGGACATACCACTATCCGAAGAAACAAACCAAAACAACCAGGCTGTTGCAAAAAAATACTTAGTCCCTTTACACACATATCCATTTTCATTAACGCAAAAACAATGCAGTGGTTATCAAACGTCAGAAGAAATCGGTATTACGATTAAGACGGTCGATCTCTGAGAAAAACTCGTGAACGCTTGTGTTGACCTCAGAGTTAGTTTTCTTAAAGCAGTGGTGGAAGTTTCTCTTTAAATGTACATTTTTGTTTTTGTTTTTTTTAAACCGGCCAAACCTTCAAAAGAAGCTCAGCGCTGCGGGGTCAGCACGCACACGAGCAGCGACTGAGGCCCGGTCAGTTCGAGGACCTCACTCCGCTCACGGCCCAGCATCTTCCCCGCAGGCTCGCACACGCGGGCCGACCCGGCAGCCACCGGCCCGAGGCCGCACGCTGCCCCTCCCGTCACCAGGCCTAGTGACGGTGTCCCTCCCGGGGAAGGACTCTTCGCAGGAAGTGTGCGCTGAGCTCCGATGCAAGCTGGCCATCAGAACCAGGGCTGCTGGAGGCGGGGGCGTTTCTGAACGTGGGCAGCGCAGCCGTCTGGAACAGCGCGTCGCGGTAAGAGCGCGTCTCCGCCACCACGCCCCAGCGGCAGAGTGACCGAGGCCTCTGCAGACAGGATGTGGCAGGACAGAGAACGGGACACTGCCCTCCCGACACCCAGTCGTAGGGATACGGTAAAGCTTTCAGTTAAGGCCACGATTTTTCAGCTCTCATCTTTGAACCCTGTTTAGAAAGATTTCGCCTTTTTTAAAGGGCTAGCTCCCTAAAACACAGCTTAGCTTTTCAAACAAAACAAAACAAAACAAAAAAAAGACTTTGGGCCAGAGGATCCTATAATCTTTATGAAAACTGCGCACAGAAGTCCACAGCCACTTACCCTCGAGTGAGGCCAGCTTCCCGCTGCGGGCGCACTCCCGGCGGGCACTACGCTGCCGCAGGGGGAGGGTTTTCCCAGGGTCCTTGTGCTGCAAGCAGAGTGGGGCCCGATGCCCATCGCAGGGGCCACGAGGCACACGGCCTGGTCTAAGGTGGGAGGCGTCCGGTGGCCCTGACCACAGTCTGACACGCCAACAACCACGCGGAATCCTTGGAACGGGACTGATCACAGCGGGTCCTTAATGGTTCAGTCTGTTGCCGCAGGAAGACGGGAGGGCCAGCCCTGCTCTGGGTGGGTGAGGCTGGCACGAGGAGCGGCCCCCGGGAGGCGACCGGGGTGCGGCCGGGGGGCTCACTAAGAGACGCCCCCCAGAGTCAGCACATCAAAGCAAATGTTGCAAACTCGCACGGGCTTGTTCAGATCAAATTTTATAATAGGGATCTCCTTGGTCGAGCATTTATGGCACAGAAGGCGTCCGCAGTGACGGCTGTGGAGGCAAAGCGGGGGGCGTGAGGGGGGCCCCGAGGGGCAGCCGCCTCCCAGGGCAGGGCCGGGGCAGGGCCGGGCCGGGTGTGCAGTGGCCGCCACGTGGCACCGACATGTGCGTCGTTTGAGTCCATGGAGACCCAGGCATTGGCTGCTGCCGGGGGAGTCTGGCTGTAACAGCCCAGCTCCGCGGTGCTGGGAGGGGGGGGAGACGCGCACCACCGGCGAGGGCAGGGAGCCTGGGCCCCCAGCAACCCCCCCCCCCCCCCGCTACAGGCACGCAACCCCACACCTGGCCAGCGTGCGCGCGGGGCGCTGGCGGGTTCCCGCTGGTCACGGGAGAAGGCAGGAGCGGCGAGCCACCCCCCGACCCCGCAGACGACGTCGGGGCCTTACCAGTGATGTTTGCGCGTCGTGACTCCGAACTTGGCCGCACACTCATAGCAGGTGGAGCCGTCGCACCACGGAGGCTCCTTGGACAGCATGTCTGTAACACGGGCAGAGAGAAGGGCCCGTCAGAGTGACCGTGCCAGGCAGACCGGGGCCGGGAGGGGCGGGGGTGGCAGCGGTAGCTGGGGAGACGGCACCACGTCTGCAGGGGACACGGGCGGTCAGGGCGGCCAAGAGGACCGTCAGGGGCCGAAGGGCAAGGGGACGGCGGGGGAGCGGGCAGGGCGGGACAGGACGAGCAGGGCGAGAGCAAGGGGCGAAGTGGCGCCGTGGCCGGCTGGGTCTGTGGTGTGGGCGCCAGCAGCAGGGACATGGGGGAGAGCACAGCGCGAGGGGCCGTGGCGGGGCTCGTGGAAGCGTGGCGCGTTCGGGCCGGGAACCGTTGGCTCCGTTCGCTGAACGCCAGCTCTGCCCGCACGGCTCTGAGAGCCGCGCCCACGCAAGTCGCCCGAGCTCGCGGGGAGGAGGCGGCACGTAGCCGGTGTCTGCCCAGCGCCCGCCACGCTGGCCCGCGGGCGGCTCCAGCTGGCGCCACAGAAGCGCCGCACGCAGGCACCGGCTGGGCTACAGACCGTCCGCCAAGCGACGCCGGGCATGTCACCCACGCCAACATCGCAGAGCTCGCTCCTCTGCCCAGACCACGGGGCTGAGAAGCCCACTCTGCGGCCACCTCGAGGGTAAGGGAGGGCACTTGCAAATAGCAAGCCACCAAGGTGCCACTCTCCTCGCCACAAGGGAACAGAGGGGGAGCCGGCAGGGGCTGGAGCAGAAGGCCGCTCGCAAGAATGCGGAGAACCCGGATCCACGGAAGCACAAAGGACGTGCAGACAGATGAGCGGCCAGAGCCGTGGAGGGGTGACCGCCCCCCCCACGAGCCGATGCGCGGGTGCCTTTATGGGCCTCCGGTAGGACCGGGACGTAGGGCTGACAGGGGCCCTGGAGCACCCTGGAAAGCGGCCGGCTCGGGTCATTCTGGGTTCAGAGGTCACCGGGGCACGTGAACGACCGACACCGTGCCCGTGTCTGCGCTGGATGAGCAGCAAGTAGCCACTCACCTAACAGTCTAAACAGAAGCTGCTTGGTGGCAACCTGGTAGTTGAAAATGTTCACCCCTTGGTTGTTGTTGACCCCGAGGCGAGCTCCCGAGCGGACGACGGCACGGCACAGGTTGGCATTCCCCTTCATGTAAGCCAACAGCAGCACTGGAAAACAAAAGCACGGGAGGGCTCCTTCCACCTGAGCCCTGACTGCCGCCGCCGGAAGGCGGCAGGACGTGCGTCAGCGGAGCCCCGCTGACCGCCACGGGGGGCGCAGGGCGGCCCCAGCTCCAGGACACGCTCCAGAGCCACAGAGCAGGGACCAGACACTGAAGGAAAAACGCGCCGTCCCACCTGCCTTCCTCCAGCACAAGCCTGGCCGGCCCAAGCCCCTGTCGCGTGACCTAACTCAATCTGGAGGCCCACCCAGGGAACCCCGTGGGCGCCCGGCTCCGGCCAGGCCCTCCCGCCTGCCGCCCGCTACGCCCACGGCAGCCCTTCTGCTTCCCTCTCCTGGGCCCCACACTTCAACTCCTTCTCATGACTTTCCAAACAGTCCAGGCGGACGAGGGTTATTATTTCAGATGAGCAAAGGGGCACAGAGAGGTTACGAACCCAGGGTCGCCTGCTGGAACTGGACAGAGCTAGGCGATCGGAACCAGGTCTGTGCAACTCAGAAGCACAGACGTGACGCGCCTGCTCGTCGGCCTCCCGCCTCCCGGACAGCGGCCGGAGGGTGTGCTGGGCCCCCAGCTCACTCCTGGGCCGACTCCCTCCAGCTCAGGCTCGTCACTGCCAGCTTAACAACACATTCATGTACTGAAGCCAAGAACTAACGATAAAATGTTCAGTCCTGTGCTAAGGTTCAGGACGTTCCTTGGTAACAACGCTTCTGCCACAGGCCAAGGAGGCTCTGTGTGGCAGGAGGGGGGGGACCGGGAACATGGCGGCAGCACGGGGCCTCACCGCTGGTTCCTTACGTGAAAACTCGGGACGCACTGCCCACACCGCTTAACTTTCTGGGTGGCTGTGCGCATCCAACAAGAACACAAATGCAGAAGTACGTGTACAAAATGACTTGAAGCCATACAAATTAGCACAGTGACCGGGTAGCTAGAGCAGCACCAGGACAGGGGCCTCGTCTGTTTGTCACCTGCCACTTTTTCACAGCCCGTCAACACACGCACAACACACTTCCCCCTTCTGGAGCATCTGCAGGGTGCACAGCAGAGAGAGGAGGGCTGTCAGAAGAGACGGGCAGGGGGCGCCTGGGTGGTGCAGTCAGTTAAGCGTCCGACTTCGGCCAGGTCACAATCTTGCGGTCCGTGAGTTCGAGCCCCGCGTCGGGCTCTGGGCTGATGGCTCAGAGCCTGGGGCCTGTTTCCGATTCTGTGTCTCCCTCTCTCTCTGCCCCTCCCCCGTTCATGCTCTGTCTCTCTCTGTCCCAAAAATAAATTTAAAAAATTAAAAAAAATTAAAAAAAAAGAAGAGACGGGCAGGCCTGCTTGGACCCGGGCACGGCTCTGCAGCACCAGGGACACTTAGACGCACGCGTGCCCCGAATCAGACACTGCCAGACTCCACCCCAGGCAGCGGTGACAGCTGCTCACAGAACCTGCCACGTGCACCCACAGAGTGCCCTTCAATTGTGGCCGTGTGCCCAGCTCTTGTGTCTCCAGGACACGCGAGCACCGTATCACACACCCGTGTTTCCTTCCGCGTCCGGCTTGTCCAGAGGGTACTGAGGCATGCACTCCAGGAAGAGCTCAAAGATGGTGGCTGCGTTCTCTTTGCCGTACTGACCCAGGATGTGCAGCGGCGACTGGCCTCTGAGGGAGCAAGGTGGACAAGTTAGGTACAGACCCGCCACGGTCACCACGCACAAAAGACGCGATCTCTGGACCTGTGATGCCGGACACAGTCAAGGACACGTAACAAACAGGTCATAAAAGGTTTCCTACAGAGCATTTTCCAAAATGAAAACGTCCAAGGTACCGAAGCTGGTCCAGTGCCCTAGTGGCCGGTTAGCTGTATTGCATGCACCTGGGGCTGTTGCGAGGCGCAGTGACCTCCAGCCCTAAGGGTCACACTAGGTGACGCGGAGCCCAGGCCTCTGCTCCGGAACACCGGCGCTCACCGTAGATTGAAGGCTTCGGCGTCCACGGTGCACTCGGTCAGGAGGACCCGGATGTTGTTGAGCCGACCGTGCATGACCGCGAGGTGAAGAGCTGGAGAGTAAACCCTCTTACTGTGCAAGCCCAGAAGCCCACGTGGGAAATCTCAAGTGCTCACGGACCTCCCTCTAAACAGGACACAGCCAGAGCAGCCACTGTCCACTCACAGAGCCATCCCGTCCGGTCTTCACCACCCCCCAAGACTCAGTCGTTAACGCAACCTCGTAACACTTTGCTTCCTTTTTCCACGGCTACCCCAAGGTGAGACTTCCTGGTTTTACGGGAAACCGCTGTAGGCTCCTAGGGGTACCACGAAGATGGGAGGCTGCCTGGGGATGGTCGGTGGCAGGACAGATGCCCCGCCCAGAGCATTCCCTGCCACAGCTCTGCTGCTGCGAGAGCCAGCCTCCCTGAGGGAAGCAGGCCCGCGGGTGCAGGGCACCTCCACCTCCGGACTGGGGGGCCTGCTCAGGGCACTCGGCACGGGGCACAGGGGAATGCCTGGCAGCTACCGTTATTTCCATTCTCGTCCAGAGCAGCAAAGTCCACCGCATTCTCCAGGAGGACGGAGCAGATGGTGGGCAGGTCCTGCTGGGCGGCGAGATGCAGGGCAGTCTGGCGGTGCTTGGTTAATTCGTTCACTTTGGCTCCTGCAAGAAGCTGTTGAGGCTCATTACGTGAGCAGCCTCCCTGCACAACCAGCAACGGTCCCACTTACGGGGCCCGAGCCTGCCTGCCTCCTGACACCCACGCGTCTGCCTGGCCGGCAGGGCCGGGAGCAGCACAGTCTCACACACACTCCCGGGGGGGGCAGGAGACAGCAAAACCCGTCCCAGGCCGAAACCAGCAATCAGCAGGATGTCAGAAATCCATTCCTCAGGACACAGGAACTCTACTTCTAAGATTCAGGACATGAAACTACGCGGGGCTGCAGTGAGTTCACTGTTCCACATGCAGACGTCCACTGCTTACGGTAGTAAAACCGGGTTGCCGGAAGGGTTCAGTCATGAAAACTACTGCAACCAAACAACACAACAGGTGGCCACTGGGATGACAGACATGTGTGGTTTCACGTGGAAGGATGTCTGTGACACAGTAAGTCAAAAACAGGCGAGTTAGCAGACGGCATGATAGTGTGATTCCTCTGCAGAGAGAGAGAAACGTGTGCACACACACACACTCCCTGAAGGCGTGTGAAAGCGTCTACACCACACTCACTCCAGTTGGGGGTGAAAGGGAGACACCACCAGCTTTATACCCTTACGCACGTACGGTTTTTCCACAATAAGCATGTGCTATTTCTATTTTGCTTTTTAGAAGACAGAAATTAACCGGAGAATTACAGAACCAAAAGCAGAAAGGCCCCTCAGACATGGTCCTGCCGCCTCATTAACCTTCCCCTTTCTGACAGAGCTCCGAGACAGCTGCTACAGGACAGAATCTAGTCTGTGCCTCTCCCGAGGCCTGAGGCCACCTGGGAGAGTGGAGGCACTGGTCAGCTGCTCTGGTTCACACCCTGACTTCCAGGTCCCAGCCTCCCCAGACCCCGGGGCGCCCACTGAAACCACACACAGATCCAGGAGCACATGCGGAGGGTGCTCGTGGGCACGAGGTTGCTGCGTGTGCTGGGGATCATAGCTAACCTTGAAGATGGCTAACCGGCAGGCAGGGGAGTCTGGGTGAAGGTGCTGTTTCGACACGACCCGGCTCCAACACTAAACCGCATGGCCATTATTGGCAAGGCCAGCTGTTTCTAGGGACTCCTACCCTCCGCGAGCTCAAGCCTTCGTGACGCAGCGGCAGAGCCTTGGTGAAGAGGCCGTGACCCTCTCACCTCCCGGCTCTTGGACAGATGGACACGTGGCCCGACTCCCCACTACTCCGAGGCCCACGTCTACCTCCTTGGCTGGTCCCCACACCCAGTCTGTGCCTGGTGCCACCAGGCCCCCCCGCCACCCCCACCCAATCATTCTACGACCCACCTCACGGCCACTGCCTCCCCTCGGCCCCTGCGCCGGTGACCCTGCCCATGCCTTCACTCCCCACCACAAAGGTCAATGTTCTCTCAGCTCTAACACGTAACAAGTCATGAAGGTTTCTGAAAAAGTACTTTTCAAAAACAAAAATGGCAGAGGGGCACCTGGACGGCTCAATCACTAGCGCGTGGACTCTCGGCCATGGGGTTGGGGGCTCAAGCCCCCCCCCCACCGTTGGGCAGAGAGCTTTCCTAATACAAAATAGGGGCACCTGGGGGGCTCAGTCAGTTAAGTGTCCGACTTCGGTTCAGGTCATGATCTCAGTGTGTGAGTTCGGGCCCCGTGTCGGGCTCTGTGCTGACAGCTCAGAGCCTGGAGCCTCTTCGGATTCTGTGTCTCCCTCTCCCTCTGCCCCTCCATTGCTCTCTCTCAAAAATAAACACTTAAAAATAAATAAATAAATAAATAAATAAATAAATAAAATTAAAAAATAAAGATAAATAAAAATAAAAAATAATAAATTCTTATTTATTTATTTATTTATTTATTTATTTATTTATTTATTTTTCAACGTTTTTTATTTATTTTTGGGACAGAGAGAGACAGAGCATGAACGGGGGAGGGGCAGAGAGAGAGGGAGACACAGAATCGGAAACAGGCTCCAGGCTCTGAGCCATCAGCCCAGAGCCCGACGCGGGGCTCGAACTCACGGACCGCGAGATCGTGACCTGGCTGAAGTCGGACGCTTGACTGACTGCGCCACCCAGGCGCCCCAAATTCTTATTTATTTAATAAATAAATATTATCTAATAGGTCAAGCGCCCTGAAGGCTAGCTGTGCAGCACGTCCTGGGGCTGACAGGAGACACCAGCAACCACAGCATTTAGGAGCCACCCAGGTGACGCCAGGCCCATAGCTCTGGACACGCTCTGGCTTCTCCGCTGCTGAAAGGATAAAGGCTGCTCCCTGTTCTTGCTCTGAAATGCCACCCTCTACAATCTGGTCCCGACCCGCCTCTCCAACCACATCTCCTACACTCTCCCCAAATTTCAACCACTTTTCTGGTGAAAGCACACCACACGCACTGTCCAGGCTCCGCATCCTGGCTCAGACCGCTCCCCTGCCCGGTGGCAGCGTGTCCTCTGGGAAAAGGCAGGCTCTGGAGTCAGGCACAAGTGGCTAAAATCCCAGCCACGCTACCGACTCCCTCACAGTCTTGGCGGGGGGGGGGTTCTTTCTGACCTTACATCTTCTCCTTTGTAAAATGTAAAAACTTTCCTACACCTTTCTGCTTTTGAGAATTAAGAGTGGTAAGCTCCTTGACATCAGCATCGGTGGTGATTTTTTGGATCTGACTCCAATAGCAAAAATAAGCAAGTGGGGCCACAAACTAGAAAGCTTCTGCACAAGAAAGGAACCATTAACAAATGAAAAGGCACAATCTGCTGAATGGAAGAAAATATTTGCAAATCATGTATCTGGTAAGGGGCTAATATCCAAAATACACAATTCACTGCAACTCAATAGCAAACAAAAACAGAAACAAAAAACAGAGGCACTTGGGGGCTCAGTCGGTTAGGCATGCGGCTCTTGATTTCAGATCAGGTCGTGATCCCAAGGTTGTGGGATCAAGCCCTGCACTGGGCTCTGTGCAGAGCGTGGAGCCTGCTTGGGCTTCTCTCTCTCCCCCTCCCATGCTTGTATGCGCCCGCACACGCTCTCTCTCTCTCTCTCTCTCTCTCTCTCTCTCTCAATCTCTCTCTCTATACATTTCAACAGCAAAAAACCCCACCAAATACAACTTAAAAACAGGCAGAACTGGACAGACATTCCTCCAGAGAGGACACACGGACGGCCGACAGACAGGCGAACAGAGATGCTCCCCATCGCTCATCACCAGGGAAGCGCAAACCAAAACCACGGTTAGCTGTCACCTCAAAATGACTGAACCCACAACACGAGAAAGTCTGACCGTGAGCGAGGACGTGGGCAGGGACCGTCATGTGCTGCTGCTGGGAACGCAAACTGGAGAACAGTGTGGAGGCTCCTCCACACGTTAGAGGCAGAATAACTATCCGATCCAGTAATTCCACGTCTACGTGTTCATCCAAAGGAAAAACACTGTTGTTTTTTTTTTTGATAGAGAAGAAAGCTTACTGCATATACTGTAAAAAAGCTTTAAAACACCTTTTCTGTCACACAAACCAGCCAACCAACCCAGCCACCACCTTAACTTTGACCATCTGGGCCTGCTTCTGACCTCCGCGAGAGGGAGCCGCCTCCGGAGTCTGGGGACCGGAACCCCACCTCGCACTGCACAGCTGGGACACTCCAGGGTGCACCGACGGCCCGTCCACTTCAGGCCGGTCCTGCAGCCCCGCCCCTCACTGCCCGGCCCCCAGCCCATGCCGCAGCCCGCCTGCGGCCACCCAAGTCCTGCCTTCCATCGAGGCCTCACGCCAACACCTGCCTGCACAAGCTGCCTGCTGGGCTCTGAGGACACTCTGCCCACCGACACAGCTGCTCTCCCCGAGGGCACTGGCTTAGTTCCCCAAAGCCGTGCTGGCCTCTCACAAAACCTGGCCAAACACCTGTGACGAGAGCTTCCGCACGCACCACGACACGTGCGGTCCACGTGTTGCATGCAACGTTTCGGGGACACTTACCAGGTTGCGGACGATAATCTCTGAACCTGCTTGGACAGCAAGGTGCAAAGGGGTCAGCTTGGAGGCGTCCTGGACTCTGGAATTCACATTAGCCTGGACGCTGATCAGGAACAGGACGCTTTCAATATCAGAGTTCTGGACTGCCACGTGAAGAAAATTCCGGCCCTTGTTATCCACCTAAGGCAACAAGCGGGAGCCTGCTGAGCACCTGCGAGCTGTGCTGGCCACAGGAGACGTGCCAGTGTGGCCACCCCTCAGCTCCAGGAGGCTCCCTCCCAATACCCAACACGGCACACACACCACACACACACACGACAGACCCTGTCTGCACACGCGTGTGCCCGACTATGTGTGCATGGCCACACCCCCCCTGGCAGGGGACAGGGAGCCCTGGCATCTTCCGGCAGCAGAAAGTATGGATTCGGAAAGTTAAGAAAGAGACCACGTGCGGGACGGAAGGAGGAAGGGGTGCTCCAGGAGGGGCAAAGGCAGAGACCCGCCTTGGGAGCCCCTCCCCCCCCCCCCCCCCCCCCCCCGCTCTGGTAGGACAAGCACCCGGCACCCTAGAGCCACAACTGCAACACCAGCCTGACCGCTGAGCGGTTTTGGAAAGTTTCCTGTTCACGGAGCTGCAGGAGATGACACACTATGGGGGACAGGCCAGCCGTATGCTACAGACTTTGCTCCGCAGACACGGGGCAGACAGGAGCTGTGGGTCAGTGTGAGCACGCGGGGCACCGTGAGGGGCAGCAGCACCCCACGCCCACGCCTCACACACGTGTGACCCCAGCACGGGCTGCTGACCAACACAAGCAGCATGTCTCCCAAGGACTCAGCTACGGGGCCCGTGTCACACGGGGCACGAGAGAGCACCCAACACCACCCGAGCAGGGGTGAGGCCAGCAGCCACACAGGTCCGTCCCAAGCAGACACCGGTGCTGGAGACGGTTTCGCTTGGTTCCACATCACTGTCATCGGGGGCTTACTCGTGAACTTGGCGGTGCTCTCCAGGCCAACAGAGACCCCAGTCCCGCCTCGGACCTGCCAGGGGCTGGGGCGGAGGGGCCACGTCCCACCCGCCCCACCCCCAGGGCAGCAGGTCACCAGCCAGGCCCAGCACCCGCTGGAGACCCACCGACAAGGTCAGGCCCAAGCCTGCTCAGCCGGACGATGACAAGTCCTCAGACACCTTCCCCCCAGAGAGCTGCCGCGACGTCACAGCAACAGCCCGAGCCCCGTTCAGATCTTGGCAAGACACTCACTCCTAGGGCCCTGAGACCAGGCAGAGGCACGCACGACGTCACGTACGACACCACAGAATTCCTCGGCCAGGACAGGGCCACCTGCAACCTCCCCGTGCGTGTGGCACCACCACGTGGCAGGCACACAGGGCAGAGCACCAAATCTCACAGGTACTGACAGGCCGTCTGAACGGCCAGACCTCAAGGGAAGGGAGTGTAATTTCAACACAAAGGTCTTCACGTGTGAAGGGCCCGTGTGGCAGGGGGCTTCTGTTTGGTCTCCACGTAACAGGTCCTGCTGAGCTCGGGCGCCAGGCAGGGCACTGGGTGCGGGTCCCTCACCTGCTCGGCAGCCCCAGGCTCTCGCTTCAGGATGGCCTCGGCCGCCCGGTTGTTCTTGTACGTCATGGCGCAGGCAAAGGGGGTCAGCCCCTGTCTGTCGCGGACACTGAGGCGGACGTCAGGGTGGGAGATCAGCAACTGAATGATGACACTGTGCTGGTTGCTGATGGCCACGTGGACAGGTGCCCTTCCTTCCGCATCCTGTGGGGACAAGGCACAAACGAAAGGGGACCTGGGAGAAGCACGAAGGAGAAGAACTTTCGGACGGAACTGGGTTCTGGGATTCAATGCTGCCACCTTGTGTTGGAAATGAACTTTCGAAGAGGCCAGGCCCAGAGAAGACTGCAGGCCGCTGTCACGACCCCATGCTCCAGTGACCCGGGGCACAGACACACTTCGTTTAGAAGACGCGTGGTCAGCCCGCCTCTAAGTTACCCCACTTCCTCTCTGGCTGCAGGGCAGCAAATGTCATCCCCCACAGGCCAGGACACGTAACTCACGGGGGCTCAACTGAGCTACTGGAACATTCTCCTAAACACAGTGCTCAGCGGGAGACTAGGACAAACTCAACGGAAACATATGACCGACGGAGATAAAAGGCAAAGAAAAGCTGACTGAAGAAACCCTTCTCGTGCTATAGAAAGAACAAAGGCACAAAGTGGGAGTCTTCACCTGAAACCCTTACCTGAAACCCTGAGCAGGCTGCACGACCCAGAGGAAGTTGCCCCCACCGTGTGTCCCTTAGCCCCACCCGTGGCCAGGCCGAGGCCCAGGACCCAGAGTCTGCGAGACCCCCGGCCTTCGGAGATTTCCCAAATTCTGGGCTCAGCATCTACCTCCCGAGAAGGAAACTCTCCGTACCTGCGTGTTTACGCTGGCACCAAATTCCAGAAGACACTGCACCGTCTCTTCCAGCCCCCAGGAAGCTGCCAAATGCAAGGGCGTTTGCCCGTCTCTGGCCTCCTCCTCCCCTTCTCCATCAGCACCGGGCTGTCTGGGACTGTTCACGTCGCAGCCGCTGAAAGCAGGGGGATGAAAGGCAGGCTTCAAGAGCAGGCTCCCGAGGCAGCCGAGGGCAAGCTGATAAATGTCACAGCAGCGGCCTCACACAATCCAACAGACACGCTGCTGCCCCCAGATACTGAATGCTGGGCCCCACCCCCCTGGATTTCCTTTTCGGTCTTGGGGGCAGCCTGGGCAACAGAACTCCTAAAAGCTCCCCAGGAGATTCGTATGCATTTAAAATTTGAGAAACGGGTGCCGGGGGGGGGGGGGGAGGGGGGGGGAGGGCTCAGTCAGTTGAGCGTCTGACTCTTGATTCAGCTCAGGTCGTGATCCCAGGGCTGTGGGATCAAGCCCACTTAAGATTTTCTCTCTCTCCCGCTACTCCTCTCCCCCCACTCATGCTTGCGCTCTCTCTCAAAAAATTAAAGTGAAAAAGTAAAACATCAATAACCTTTGAGAAGCACTGCTCTAAAGGTCCCTTCCACACATGCTTCACTCTGGGTGAGCCATGGGCCTCCCGGGGTTCATGCACTAGGTGGGGTCCTGCAGAGGCCATCTGGTTTCCTCCACCCCGGCCTCCTGGCTGCACTGTGTCAACTGGTCTGACTGGACTACGGGAGCCTCTGTGGCCCCCCGAGCAGGAAGCTGGCTCAACTTCCTGTCTGTTATATGGGCACACAAGCCCCTCTCCTCGCAAGGGACTCAAGTTCCCTTAACCGGCTGGCTTGACAGGGCAGTGACCCCTGACAGCCTTAGCTGGGGAAAGTCAGACCAGCCAAGGCCTGCCGGGCCTGCCAGGACTGCAGCCGGATGAAATGAGAGGAGGGCTGGCCGCAGTAAGAAGGCACGAAGGGACATGTGGGCCTCTCAGACCTGCGAATAAGAAAGCAGGCAGTAGACTCGTTGTTCTCGTCGATGGCCCTGTGCAGGAGTGTCTGAAGGCAGCCGCCCGGCCCTGGGCCCCAGCACGTGGCATCACAACCGTGTCTGACCTGCAGAAAACACACGTTACTCACGAAGACTGCCAGTAAATTATTACCATCTCTGAACTCTCTATGTACCCCATCACATGCATTGTTTCAGGCACGATACAGTGGATAATTGGCTGCCGATGACTTTAATCTGTATCATTCGTTAGTCCTACAAACACTCATTAAAACGTGCTCTGTGAAAGTTCTTACAGCAGGTCCTGTGAGACGGGTTTGGGAAATACGAGACAGATAGGTTTATCAGTGTCCTCGAGAGCCGTGTCCCAGGAGGGACAGAAAACACCAGCTACCCCGCCCCTGGCAACACACCTGCAATGAAAAGGTCCTCCCGTGACAGGTGCACGATCCCTTAACGTCATCCCAGAAAAGCTCAGTGAGGCCTTCCTGGGGCCTGTCCTCTGAGCAAGGGAGGCAAACCAGAGGTCTGGGGACTTATCGCCGTGGTGAGAGCAAGGGCAGCCCACACCAGGTACCCTCTCAGGAGAAGACTCCTGGGGAGACGCCTCCGCTCTCTGGCTGCTTGGAGGCAGTTCCCACAAAGACAGCCTAAAAACCAGCGCTGGCCAAGAGGATGCCGAACTCCCCAGTGTCTTACACGGGACTTTCAACCGCTCGCCCCCGACCCAGGTTGCGGCTCGCAGACCTCTCGCTCTGCCACCGCTCTGCAGACACCAAACGAGTCTCTGACACGAAACGTCCCCACTTGTAAACAGAGGCTAAAGTTGAGCTGGTCTCACCAGGGTGGATGCGATGTCCTCCAGATGGTTCGCCAGCGCGAGCCACAGCGGGGGGTTCCCCTTCTCATCTGGCACGGACATGTCCGCTCCACGCGTGCATATGGCGTCCACGACGAGTGGGAGCTGGTTCCTGATGGCCAGCTGAAGGGCCGTCTCCCCATCCTGAGTCCTGCGAGGACATGCACGCCTAGACGCACGTCTGTAGCTGGACTCGGATGAGAACCCTGTCCCTGTGGGCGTCCCAGACGCCAGAACCCGCTGGGTCCCTCAAACCCCTTCACTCACGTGAATGTGCTTTCACGGCAATTCGGCCTGTCGGCAGCATCTGCCCCGCCTGCCTCTTAGGAAGTAGAGCCACGCCCCTTCTTGCACCAGGAAGATAGCTGACCACCCCCTCCCAAGGGTGCTGAAACCTCTCGAGCACACAGCTGCTCCCAGCAGCATCTCAATAAAACGCCACCCCGGCTGCCCACGTGACAAAACCCTTCTTTTACCACTCAGTCATTCAGGGTCACCTGACGTTGGAGATAAAGATACGTTCCTTTTGAGAACACACAACCAACACCAACTTAACTCCGCATTTTCCCCGCAAGCCTTTTTGACAGCTCATGTGTTTGAATGTTCTCGGTTATATACGAAATCCCCATCTGAACAACTGCTTCTAGACTGTTCTTTTAATGAGCTTTGTGCAATAGGTGCAGGAGGGGGTCAACGAGATGGCTGGGGTGCTGCGGCAGAGAGGGCAGTCCCAACCCACCTGACGTTTATGTCTGCCTGGTGCTCCAGGAGGAAGAGCGCGCTCCGGCTGTCCTGCCGCTGCATGGCCATGTGCAGCAAGGTCTGCCCGTCCGACATGGCGTCGTTGATGCAAGCGCCGGAACCCAGCAGCTGGGCTGCGATCGTGTGCATGCCTGGGAAACAGACAGGCCCCAACGGACCCAGGCTCAGCGCCTCCCACTCCCTCAACGTGTCCCTGCAACGAACACGCCCCCTCGACTTCTCAAGGCCGGTTTTCCACCAGGTGGTACAGGCTCAGCCCTCACGCTCCCCGCCCCTCCCCTCTGCCCAGAGTTGGGCAGCTCTGATTCCCCTTACCGGTCCATAATGCCAGGCCCAGCACAGTCTGGTCTCGGGAATCCTTGAGGCTGAAATCCGGAATGATTTGCAAGTTGTTGGTAGCATGAAGCGCATTAGCTAAAATGTTTAAAGGAAAAGAACACTGGATTTCACCATCCCACGGATCACATTTGAAGAACTCAAGACAGTAAGAGTTCACTTTCCAGCTGACTGACTGGCTGTAACACAATCACCTGTCCACAAAGAGAATTCATAAATCTGCTGGGGAGTGGAAGCCAGAAACCTGGTGTTTTCGAGCAAAGCTTACGGGAAAATAAGGGTTTTAAAGCTTAAAATACTGTACCTTCTCAAAAGGAAAACGCTGCTATGAAAACACACACGTGCTACCTGACTGCTGACAAGAGGCTCAGAACAACACCCAGCAACGTTCCCCTGACGCGTAACTCCTACCACCTTACAACTGCTGGGAGGACTAAGAAAAAAGTACATTCTATCCAGAGTCCCACTTCTGTCCACAAGCACGCGGCTAAAAACTGCTGGCCTTGACAAGGACGCAGGCAAGAGTAAGACAGGTTTCGGGGCAGGAAAGAGGAGAACCTGGGGATGACCTCCTGAGGGAAGCGGGCCTCCCCGTCCAGGGGCTCCCCTGGCCCGCCTGCCAGGGAGACTGAGGCACACGGAGCACCAACCAGCTCGTGCGGGACCTGCGGCCGGGGCGTCCCTGGACACTGCTCACGCCGAGGCAAAGCTTTGGGAAAACACCCAACATTAGAGAGAAAGCAGTCCAAGGCTCTAACACCATAACCTAAGAGCCGGAACGGGCAGGCCCCATCCCGAAAACGCACACGGGGAAACACAGCCATCGGGAGCCGGACTGCGCGCTTCTCCGGTTTGACCTGAGAGGATCTGCAGTAAGAAAACTCACAGCTGGAAGGAACATCAACTCCGCAACTGACGACTCGACACCTACTGTTCAAGGTCAAGGAGAGAGGCAGTCCCCAGCTGCCTACCTTTCTGCTCCAGGATGACAGACACCACGTCCGGATGGTTGTAGGCAATCGCCATGTGCAATGGGGTCTGCAGGTAGACGCCGTCCCCTGAGCCGGCCGGGGACGCGGCCTCCTCGGTCTGCAGGTTGGGGTTGGCCCCCTGCTGCAGGAGCTCCGCGGTGAGGCTGGCCAGCCCGTGCCGACAGGCCGTGTGCAACGGGGTTTCTCCCTGGACGGAAGCAAACGGCCCACTCAGGGCACACTCGTGCCGGGGGTTTCCGTCAGAGGGCTGAGGACAGCCTGTGTGCCGAGACCCAGGTCCCCGGGGCAGCCACAGCCCCGGGCCCACCCTGTCTGTCACCAGCTGTGACTCGTCACACGCCTGGTCTGTCCCTCCCATCCCTGTGCCATCACCCTTTGTTTCTTTAATGTCTTCCCCTGTGCCCTCCACACAGCCTTGTGCTTCCTGTTGTCCGAGGACCTTCTTAATTAGCCACCCTTCACTTTGTGTTTGTAACTATCTTGCTAATTATAGACACAACTAATTAAACGACAGCAACAGACGACCTCCAAGCGCCACGGAAATAAGCCCCACGGAGGCTGGAAGAGCCGGAACCACAGCCCTGCGGTGACAGAGCCACCAGTCTGACCACCACGCCCCGTGGCCCCCCCTTCCCCACCGGGTTTTCTGACCGGCTCACGTCAGCCCCATCTTGAACTCTCATCAAGACCTCCTTCTCGCACTTCTTAAAATTAAAAACATTTCAGGTTGGCCTTACACATACTTGATTCCATATTCAAAAGGACAGGAACGTATGTGACAAGTTTCCTCTCGTGCCCTGCCCCCACTGCCCAACTATCCCCCCCTAAAGAACGTCACGGAAATCACTGTCCCCAAGGCAGTCCCTCCTCCTGGCAAAATCCTCTCTCCCTCTGTGGGCCCAAGAGCTTCCCCACCTCTGCGGCCCCTGCTTCTGAAAGCCACAGCCGGTAGGAGTGCAATTCTGCAACTCCTCTGCACGCGGTCTCTGCGCCGCCAGGTTCAGCGTCTGAGGTCAGGACAGGTCGTTCCTGGTCCAGATGACTCTCAGGGGCCCCGCCCCGGCCTCGACTTCAGCGGTGCGCCCGGCCCGCCAGCTTCCCAGTAGGCTCTCTCAACTCAAATGACCACACCGCCAGTCTACTCAAAACCCTTCACGTGGGTCTTCTCTTCCCTCAGGATTAAGCCCAAAGAACTCAACCAGCGTTCCAGACCCTTCTCCGATGTCACGCTCACTTGCTTTCAAGGCGGGTCTCTCCTGGCGCATCTTAGGGTTCTCCCGGTTTTGCTACGAAGGGCACCAGACAAGGGACAGCTGGCAGACCGTGTGAGCTCCAGAAAGGATTTTGTAAAGCTGGGGCACAGGGCATGACTGTGCGCTATCAGGAGTGGACAGCAGGCACATGACGACGCAGGAAGAGACAGAGACACAGAGACACATGATGGCAGAAGCAAAGTCAAGAAGGCCACCACTGCACTCGGACACGCCATGCGGCTGGAGAGCAGGCTGTGCGCAGATGCAGGGGCACAGAGGTGAGCAGGTTTAATGGTGGGGGGAGCGGGCTGCCATCTCCCTGTGCTTCGAGACACCTCGGTGGGTCTCCCATTCAGGCCGACTGCCCGTTGCCTTCCGGCGCAGCTGAGACCACATGCACCCTTCCACCCTGGACCCGAGTCTTAATACCGGCTCCGTTGTCGAGAGCCACGGAGCCTCTTGGAACCTCAATGTTCTCTGCCCTGAAATGAGGGATTTGTGGGTGCCAAAAACGTCCAGATCCACTCTCAGGTTAAAAGGGCTGATATCCCCAAAGCTCTTAACACAAAGCAGACACGAAATGAATGTGACCTCACGGAGAAGCACAGCCTCCCTACATGAAAATGGCAAAGTGAAAACAACATCACGTGGTCTCCAGCGTCCCAGAGAGCGTGCTAATCCGCACCCCGTGACATCAGCATGAAGCCCACCTCACAAATGAGGAAACAGAAGCTCGCAAAGCCTAAGATCACGCAGGGCAAGATGAGAAGGGGCCTCACCCTGAGGCCCTGTTGCGAGCAGAGCGTGCGGTCCCACCCCGAGACACAGACTAAACCCGCACTCACAGAGCAGACTCCAAACGCAAAGCGCGTAAATCACGGAGATGCATTTGTGGCCAGTTTCTGTGCACGTGTCTGTTACTCTCTACTAGACCACCAGGTCCACAGGATCTACTCTAGGACCCGACGTTCCACAAATGCTTAGCAAACGGCTGCTGAATGAATCAACCAGCCAATATTTGGGGATAAAACACCTGTTTCACCCTGGCTTTTGCACCAAGGGCATGTAACACAAACTAAAAAACAGAAGCTTTTTTTCCCTGCACATCCACCACTGCCACTCCTTCCGCAGACCACAGGGCTGCAGCGTCACACTTACCCACTTGTTTCTGTGGTTGACGTGGGCTCCGCTGGTTGCCAGGAAAAGAGCAGCTGCCTCGTTCCCTGCTTCGGACGCCCGCTGTAGTAAGCAGTTCCCTGGGAGACAACGGGCAGAGACACAAGCCCTTCCTCGCCACCTTCCACAACTGACGAGCCCACGTGGGAAGTCCACACAGGCCCTCCCTACAGGTGGACGCAGACACTGCATGGGCCTGGGAGGAGCAGAGGCTTGGTCTGGCCGTCAGGAGACGTTCACTCTTCCCAGAGCTGTCCTCCAGACGCCACCAGGACCGGAGGGAAGCTACGTCTCCCGCCAAGGTCTCAATAGCAACGCTCCTGACGTTTCGGGCCAGGTAGAGCTCTTTGTTGTCAGGGGTCTGTCCGGCACACTGTACGACAACTAGATGCCAACGGCATCCCCGACCTTGCCGTAATAGGCAAACACGTCCACAGATGTCGCCAAATGTCTGGGGGAGAGGGGGGCAGCTGTCTGAGAACCTCTGGGCTTAGAATGACCACTCTGAAGACCTTGTGAGCTGATGTTCTACCAGAACATCATGCCTAAGGCCTTTCATTCCTAAGGTCCTAAACGTATTTGTTCTTGGCTTAGAAATGTTTTGTTTAGCATTGTCTTATAAACAAGAATCTTAGAAAGAAGCAAAATTCTCTTCTTCTTTCCCTCGTGAAATGGTTTTAGCCCCAAGGCAGTGTCTCTCTATTAAAATCCTCTTCCTTTTTGGATAAATACAAAATATCATGTTCTACAGCTATGCTCTTTGAATTTTTTTTTTTTAATATGTATTTATTTTTGAGAGAGAAAGGGACAGGGAGAGCGCGAGTGGGGGAGGGGCAGAGAGAGAGAGGGAGACAGAGGATCTGAAGCAGGTTCCAGGCTCTGTGCCTACAGCAGTGAGCCCAATGCGGTGCTCGAACACACAGACTGTGAGATCATGACCCGAGCTGAGGTCAGACGCTTAACCAACTGAGCCGCTCAGGTGTCCCCAGCTATGCTATTTGAAAACTCAAATTAAACTCCAGTCCTAAAAATAGGTAAAGAAATGGGACAAACACTGTTTTCATACTGTTTTCCCTTCTCTCTCAGGGAGAGTGTGACTCCACCCCAGGCATGAGCCATCCTGACCCAGAGACCCTAACAAGCGCCCTGTGGTCCTTCTGGCACACACCAGACGTAAACGTGGCCTCCCTATCGAGCAAAGATGACCTTCGACGGCGGACACAAAAGAAATGCTGAGGAACAGTGCACTAAGGCCAGCCATTCTACGCATACTGAAAAATGGAACAAAGGAAAAATAACCCTGAACTTGTACTAAAACTCAAAGAATAAAGTATTGACAGAACTAGCAAGACAACAGATAAACCCATAATCACGATGAAGAATTTTAATATATTCCCAAAACTGATAGGTCAAGCAGTCCAAAAGTTAGTCAGTTACTGTGTATGATTCACACAGCGTGATGAACAAGCCCGATGCACGCACATAAACAGAGCACGGTGCACCCACAATGAAAAGATGCCTCTTTCCAAGTACATGTCACGCTTCTGTAAAAACCAGATCTGTAAGAACCTAACGTTCAAGTCCTAAATATCAAAGAACCAATTTCTTATATAATGTGATGCTCCGATTAAATCAGAAATCAGTAGGATGCCTGGGGGGCTCAGTCAGTTAAGCGTCCGACTTCGGCTCAAGTCACGATCTCACGGTTCGTGGGGTCGGGCTCTGTGCCGATGGCTTGGAGCCTGGAGCCTGCTTTGGATTCTGTGTCTCCCTCTCTTTCTGCCTCTCCCCCTGGTCGTGGATGTGCACGCTTTCTCTCTCCCTCTCTCTCAAAAATAAATAAACTTAAAAAAAAAATCTTTAATTTGACCTTTAGTTAAATTATTAACTTCTTTCAGGGAAAGGGCTGTTTAACATCCATCTTTTCTTGGCCAGTTTCCCTCATCGGTGGCATCTACACACGCTTTATACATTGCAATACTGATCACAGTGGGATCCTTCTCCTTAAAAATCCCCACAATTTATGTAGTCAAATCAAGGAAGTATTGACATTAAAACAGTGGTTCTCAGAGTGTGATCTCAGGGTTCCTAGGGGTTCCTGCGCGTCTTCCGGGGGGTCCGTGAGGTCAAAATTATTTCTGTAACAACCACCCCTGATATTTGCTTGTCACCCTGCACTGACATCTGCACTGCTCATGGTCAAACTGGACCCGAACACAAATAAAGGAGGGGCCCCAAATGTAGCAGCAGTCCCTGGGTGACTACCACAGACCCCATCAAAACGAGAGCACCTTCACTCAGGGTGGCCCTTGACAAAGCAGTAAAAATTACTAAAGTTCTTCAATTTCAACAATGAGTGCCTGTTCGCAATCCCTGTGACAAAATCATGAGGGTGCAGGGAGTTGCATCCGGCCCCGTGTGATGAAGTACAGGAGCCTCGAGGAAAAGCCCAGAGCCACTGCCTGGGCTGCAACACTAAAGTTTTCCTCAGGCTACACCAGCTTTGTGAAAGAATGACTGATTGGCAAACCATGCTTACCCAAACAGGAGTATCGGACGTTTTGCTGAAAACGAACGAAGTGTGCTTTTCTCTTTAAGGAAACAATTGGCAGTATTTGTACCAAATGATAAAAGTTGACCTTGCAAGTGAATATTAGAATTTTGGAAACCTTTTATCCAAAACTGCTACTTTGACAGCTTCTCAACACTGGAATACCTTCCTGATGAGATCGATAGTGATATTAGTAAATGTGATTCTAAAATAAAGATTTGGAAGATCTGCTCAAGTCAGCAAACCAGAATTTTTCAAATAATTCAATCATGACGTTTATAAAATCACATATGGAGAAAAGGTCCATCCAAAGCACAAGTGAACCATGGATTTTAACTTAAGAGTCAGAAAAGTTCATTGATCTGGTTTCAGATTCTACACTGCAGTTAACTTCACACTCACTGGGGATCTCTGCTGGCTGTAGAAGTAAAGAAATCCGTCCGCAATGATCTGAGAAGGCTCCAAAACACGCCACCCTTCTCCACCTACGTTAACTGTGGGAGGGTATGTTTTCTTCACACACTTTAACCCAAACAACACACGTCAAAAGGCTGCAACGATGCAGATGTAAGAAGCCAGTCACTGTTTTCTTTTGAACATTATCCTTCATAAAAAATGCTATATGCTAAACATACAATAGTTTGTTACTTTCTAACTTAATACACCTTTTAAAAATTTCTCAGTTTTAATTCTAGCATGTTAAATATCAAAGCTACAACCCACTGAAACCAAAGCTCTTGGGCTCTAATTTCTAAGAGTGTAAAAGCAGTTCTGAGACTCACCGGACCAAACAAATGGAAGTGTTTCTGCTTAACCGACCTGCAGTCTGGCTAAACTTCTTTTATTTTATTATTTTATTTTTTAATGTTTATTTATTTATTTACAGAGAGCGAGAGAGAGAGCGAGAGAGAGAGAGAGAGGGAGAGAGAGAGGGAGAGACAGAGCGTAAGCAGAGGAGGGGAAGAGAGAGAGAGAGAGGGAGACCCATAATCTGAAGCAGGCTCCAGGCTCCGAGCTGTCAGCACAGGGATTGATGCGGGGATCGAACCCACGAACCCTGAGATCATGACCTGAGCCGAAGGCGCCCCCTGGCTAAACTTTTTTTTTTTTTTAATTTTTTAACGTTTATTTATTTTTGAGACAGAGAGAAACAAAGCATGAACGGGGGAGGGTCAGAGAGAGGGAGACACAGAATCTGAGACAGGCTCCAGGCTCTGAGCTGTCAGCACAGAGCCCGACGCAGGGCTCGAACTCATGAAACCGTGAGACCATGGTCTGAGCCAGAGTCGGCCGCTTAACCGACTGAGCCACCCAGGCGCCCCCTGGCTAAACTTCTTAAAGCATAAGATGACACGAAAACCTGGGCCTTTGCTGGGGTTGCAAGCACAGCCTCACTCGCACCAGCACGCCATTCGGCTGCTCAGTGTCTGGCGGAAGGGCTGGCGTGACGCCTCGTGGCCCCTCCAGCCCCGAGCCCAGCCCTGGGGCCCACGCTCTACCTGTCGCGGCGTCGGGTGCGTTGGTGTTGCTGCCGCGCTGGATGAGTCTCGCCGCAAAGCTGTTTTCATCAAACGACGTCCCATTCAGCACCGGGAGGTCCTCGAAGGGGTTCACCGAGTGGTCGGGAGACACCGTGACGTACTGCACCGCGAGCCACAGGGCGGTGCTGCCCTCGTGGTCCTTCAGCTCCAGGTCCAGCCTGGAAGAGGGAAGCGATGTGACGACAAACGTCGCCTCCGCCCGACACCGCGCTGCCAACAGCCTCGTTCTCTCCTCACGCACATCTCGAATGACAATTTTTTACTCTGCTTTTACTTATTGAAATGCACAACGCTCGACGGCGAAGACGCTTGAAGGGAATTCCTTCCCCTCACGACGCCCCCCCCCCGCCCCACCGTCTTCTCGATGCCGTTGATGCGTACCGTTTGCACTGCAGCAACTGACTGAATACGAGTTCGTTCCTCGCCATGATGCACAGGTGTAAGGGGGTCCTACGGGGGGAAAGGAGAGGGGTTAACGCAGAAACGGGCTCCGTGCAGGAGAACCCCAGGCCGGACCACCACCAGCAGGAACCCCACATTCCTCCAACAGCGTGCCTTTGCGCCTCGGCAAACGGCCTTCCAAAATCACGACTAAATGTCAGAGGACGAAAATGGTTCTGTTTCTTTGTCATCATTCAGTCAGCAGCCAGAAGGACAAGAATCGACAGAAGGAAGAGACAGAAAACATTGTCCCGTTAAACGCTGACGCTCACTCACTACCCGTGTTCTCACACCAGCAGTTTCTAGCACACGTACGCGTGTTTTCCCCACCTAGCCTCCACAATTCTGAAAAGAAATGCCTTTCTTCCTGTAACTCTGTTCTACACAAGCACAGTCAGAGCAGCAACAGGCTGGAATCCCAGGCCAGGACAGATTAAAGCGGCTTCTTTTTAGCCCTCGAGTGCCCCGAAGGGGACCCGCTGCTGGCACCTGTCCCAGAGGCCCGGCCACCAGACTCACCGCGCCTGGGGAAAGTCAACGTAAAGAATCAACACAAGAAAAAAAGGATGCAGTCATCTGGGGAAACAGAGTAGTTATCAAACGATGCTGAGAGTTCACGAGACCCACGTTACTTGAGTGTGAGATCCGTCACACGCATTTTCCTGTTCTGCTGTGTGCCACGCTGCATGAGGCAGATACACGCACCAGAGGGGAAAACCCCACAATGTGACCTCCCGGAAACACTGGGGACGGCTGTGAGATGGGGCGCATCCCCCTCCGAGCGCCCCCGCCAGTTCTGACCCAGGTGCCAGCAAAGGGTGCCCATGGAGGAGCTGGACCAGTGACCCCTGCAAATCCATGGGCCTCGGTTCCCAGCACGGAAACAATGTCCCCAGACGCCTCTGGGCTTTGTCAAGCCTCTCATCTGCCTAATACACCAACGTCTGGGACTTCCACGAACACCAGATTAAATAGCGAGCCCGTCTGCTCGTCACGTGCCACCATAAGACACTGTTCTGGAAACAGCGCTAAGAGCAGCCCGGTGACCCCACTAACCTGCCCTTGCTGTCTTGCATGTTGGGGTTGGCACCGGCCTGCAGAAGGGCCTCTGCGATCTGGGCCATCTCCGACATCACGTCCGCGGAGTGTTTCTTTGAACTGTACAACGCCACGAGGTGCAACGGTGTCTCCTGGGCACCCAACGTGGCGGCATTGACCAGGGCCCCGTTCTTAATGAGGAAGGTGGCGGCAAAGAGATCTCCTTGAAAAGAAACAACAGAAAAAATGGTTACACACGACAACGCCAGGGCGACCTACTCTGGCCAACACTCCTCGGAAAGTCAGGAACCGCAGACAAAGAAGAGGGACCACCGGGCATGTCTACGCAGAACCTTCAAGATCACAAAGTCACCTGCTTGAATTCCTGCGGACCCGCTGTCACCTGCGGCCCCCTACCTCTCACCACCACCCCAGTACTCCAGGCTTCCAGGCACAGAGGCCACTCCTGATCACCACCTCTCGGACAGGGTTTCTAGATGCCTCAACACGATCCGTGTCGCTCCCTTATCTCCTGAGCACAGTCTTACCGCCAGCGTGCTGTACTCGCGCACAGGTTCCTGTCCAGAGTAGGACCACACCTCGCTGACTGCTACCACACACGTTTTTAAAATCTTCTCAATTTGTGACATACACACATAACAGTCTCAACAAGTTTTCAACTAAATATCTGGACAAATAATCTGCACACATTGCTATTTATAAGAACTTCACTTGGTAACCTAAACGGTTGTAAAAACAAAACTTCTTCCTAAGTCCCCTCCATCACCTTAATTCTTGGAGAATTTATAGGCAGGGAAGTCTGCCTAGAGCAACGTACAAGTCCCAAACGAAGTCTGAATAACTTCTGCAGAATCCAGCAAGTTCAACAGCTCCAACTGCTTACTGTCTCTGACTATGCAGCGCTCGGTGGGAGGAAAAACAGAAACTACTCTGACATCCTGACAAAAGGCCAAGAGTTAAGTTTACGTAAAGATATTAAAGGTATACAATTCTGAAAATACATGGGGACCTTCAGAACCAAGCAATCTGACAAGTGGCAATTTAATGTTAAAAATACTTGTGGAAAACCAGTTGAAGCAGACTTGTCTAACTTGGAAGGTGATAGGGATTAATTAAATGTGTCATAGAAGGTTACTTAAAGTTCAATTCACCTTGGATTTAGTTCCACTTACATCTTAAAACATGCAAAAACAGTTCCGATACATAAAATTAACATTCCTTAAGAAAATAAGGCACAAAGAGCAATGCATCCTAAGGTAATGAACTGTGAATAGAGGAATCACCCAGTTACAAATGCACTGTGCTCGCACGGAGGCTTCTGTCTAGCTGCAGTGGGAGGCGGTGGTTTCTTCTGGGGTCTGCAGGCAGTGCGCCCATGAGCCAACCCCTCCCGGGACAGGCCAGACCTAACTTCCGGGTGTGCCGCAGCACTTAGCTAAGTCATGCCAAGGATTCAGAGGTACTTTCTGTAGACTCTGTCTCCATTCAAGGTCTACAGGATGAATTTCGTACAAATCACATCCTTCTTCAGCTGGAAGATCCCCAAAACGTACAACAACCCCCCAGGTTCATCTGGTGCCGTGACGGCCTGCAGTACTGGAGTCTGCTGGCAGTCTTGGGTTGGACACCAGGCTGTGGAAGGCGTTATGGAACTTCTTCACTATACACATCATTGGCGATGGTGCTCTTTCCACAGCTGACCTGTTTTTATCTTTGCAGCCAGACACGTGCACCTGTGCCTGAATCTGTTAGTGCTGCAGATGTGGGCTCCTTTGAATCACAACTTCTACGTGACGATTTTCTCTTACAAAGTCACTCATGAAAAGTTTTCTTTGATATCCGGCAACATCATCCATCGACTTCAACTGTACTTCTGCGTCTCAACATCTAGCATGGGGGTTGGCATTTCTGGAGTGGCAAAGCTCTCATGTCTGTTATCTGTGTTCCTAAGTTCTTTTTCATCTGCAGGTAGGGGTTTCCTCTGGTCTTCAGCGGACATGGAATTTCAAAATCAGCTCGTTTTCAGCACCTCTCATCTGTTCTGTACCTTCTTCCAAGGACCCAATTTGCTGAAGAATGTGAGTGCTGGTGTGGAGGTGGTCAGGCCCCCACAGGCCCCTGAGATGCTCACCGGTCCATGTCTGATTTATCCTTGCAACTGCCACTGTCTTCTACAAAACAGGCACCAGGGAAATGTTTGGGAAGAAAACCAATCGACTGGCTCTGATTCCCATCAATTATGACTTCAGGTTAACTTAAGATTTCTCTAACCAGCCCCTTCTTTTTTTTTTCCTGGCATCTAGAGGAAAGTGCAATCTTTACCAAAGTCACACACAAAAAGGACCACAAATCAGATTTCTTCACAACAGGATACTGGTAGAGGTGTGAAAGCAACTAATTTGCATATCAGGGGGGAGACTGGGTCGGACTTTGCTGTTTATAGATACATATACACAGTGGGCTTCTGGTAGGCTCTGACAGGGGGAGCAGCCCCCACAGGGATTCAGTCTAAGACAGAATGTATACAAATATTAACAACAGAATACAATATCCTAGAGAAAGCCACCTATATTCTGGAAGTGGAAAGAAAATTCGGGACTGCTGGGACAGAGAGACCTGAAACGAAAAGACCGATGTACACGATGCTGGGGGAGAAGTGTGGCGTTTTCACACCTTTGAGCTCAGCACAGATTCCAAACGAAGAGAGAAGCACAGTAAAGCTAAGACCCCACAGGCTGATACAAAACTTACAATACACGGGGGAATACAAACCGGGCAAGCATGCCCCCTGAAACAAGGGTCCAGGACTGCCGATCAACAGCTGGACAGGGATGGATAAAAAAGACACCAGAACTTTATATCCTTAAGCCCTCTTAAAAGAATTATAGCTTTTAAATTAATTTATTAATAAGAGCCAGAGATTTTTTTTTTTACTTAGACAAATATATGCACATAAATACATGCACCCCTGCTCCCCCCCAAAGTTATTTAGGAATTATTGGAAATTGAAAATCGGTGATGTTTTACATGAAAAGAAAGTCAGCCCCTGGGCACACAGCCTAGAGGGAAAAGGACAACGAAGGAGCAGAACAAAGGAGGGGGTAGGAAACACCAACAGCACCACTTACAGTTTCTGTCAGTAAGAAAACATCCAAAACATTTTAGAAAGATTTCCATCAAAAACATTTAAAGTAAAAACCGTTTGGTGCTTACGAGCTGGTTATTCCTACAACCTGGCTCGGCTGCATCGCCCGGCGCACAAGGAGTCACTGCGCTGACGTCCACACGAGCGTCCTCCCAACAACACCAACACCAAACTAAAATCCACATCAGTGTCTCCTTCAGTGCAGCTTCCCGGCTGGAGCCGTGTGCGCAGGGAGGGGGCCCCAGGCCCTTGGGGTACTCACACGGAGCCACGTGCAGGGAGGAGGTCCCACAAGCTTGCAGTGTTCCCACGGACGGCCTCACGCTGCTCCCGGGAGAGGCCCCACGGTGCACGGACTACAGGCAGGGAGACAGGAGGGCCCACTCAGAAGCCCGCTGACCGGCACTGACTCTCCGAAGGTCGATGCTGATGTTCAACAGCAAGGATTCACCTTCTGGCCCAGACCCGGCTCGTCGGAGGAGGCGGCCGCTCTCCGGCCACACGTGTGCCTCCTGTGGCCTCGTCCACAGACACTGGCTGCCCATTTCATTCTTCACAGAACTGACCGCACACATTCCAGCGGGTGTCCGGAACCAGACCCCCATCTCACACAGCAAAGCTCTTCAGGCAGATGACAGTGAACTTAGAGTAAGGTTGACAGTTGAATTTAACTACGTTGCTCAGTTCAACCACTTGGGAAGGTCCATGGACGACAGCTGGAGCTGAAGAAGGGACAGGGACAGCCCTCCCTCGGGAACTGGAGCTGGTCCCGGCGCGCCAGTGCGCACCCTGGCAGGACGGTGCCGCGCGTGCTGGGAACACTGGAAAGCAGAAGGACTCCCACCCTGCACGTGAGGGAAAGGACACCCAGAGGGGACCAAGTGGCCCGTCCAAGGCACTGAATGAGCGCACGAGCCAGGACTGAAAGCCTGGCCCACCCAAGCCCCGACGTCAGCGCTCCGCCTACCACGCCGTCCCACCGCCCAGGGCCGGCAGCAGTGTAGACCCTCACACCCACACTGCACAGACTTGCAGGCAACCGACCGACTCAGAGTGGAAGGTTCGTTGCCTGAAAACAAGCATCGAAAATGCACTGCCAATTCGTCGGAACTCTCACAACTAAGCAATCACCAAAGTATTCAATAACTCGTCAAAGATGTTTTCTCGTCGCACGTAAGAATTTAACTCCTTAAGAAACATAATTCTTGAGACTTTTTTCTTTTAAGGTAAGAAGTAGATTTGTTTCCAAAATAAACATCTCAGACACTAGACGCCAGGAAAAGCTAACTCCCCACGCAGTGGGAACTCTTCCCACTGTACACACACCCAGTGTGCTAACGGCTTTGCACAGCACAGGGTGGCGCCTGGGAAATGCATCTGCCCTGGACGCGGACATAATCCCAAGAGTTCCTTCCCGACCACTAGCAGCATTTTCCTCTCCATCAGCCAGCAAGCTTGACGCCCTAATGCAGGGCTTTGAGGGAGATTTAGGTTAAAACCTTTGCCCAAAAAGAGCAAAGCCACGGCTGCCTACAGGACTGTATTTGAAGAAACCAGTTCCACCAACCAGGAGCAACCTGTGAATGAGTGAGTGTACACATGGCGACAGTGTAACAATGAGAGTAAATAAAGGAGTGACAGTGCACCAGTACGATAATAGTAGAGCAACAAGGCATAATGATAAAAATGGCTGCATAGTCGGAAGGGTGAATACACAGGATTAAGATGTGGGGAAATCAGTACGTTGTCTTTTTTTTTTTTTTTTTTTTTAATGTTTATTTATTTTGAGGGATAGAGAGAGACAGAGTGTGAGTAGGAGAGGGGCGGAGAGAGGAGATACAGAATCCAAAGCAGGCTCTTGGCCTGTCAGCCAGGTACAGGGCTACAACTCATGAACCATGAGATCATGACCTGAGCTGAAGTCGGACACTTAACCGACTGAGCCCCCCCCCAGGTGCCCCGGTACATCCTGCCTTTGACGTCTGCATGTAAACATAAAAACAGCCATGGCCAAGTACTTCAGCCAAGTCATCTATCCCTCTACAAAATTAAGACTTGGCATTTTTGAAAGCTCTCATTCCAGGGGCGGGAACTCTGCCCCTAGACAGCTTCTCATTCTGTCAAAAACAATTACCGCAAAGGAGAGTCAAGCAGGATCCATTTGGGACTTAACGATTGATGACACCATGGGAAAAATAAAACAAAAAAGACGAATGTTCTTTTTCTCTTGTAATTTAATTAAGAGTAAAGTGTTTTGACCTTCATTCTATCACTTCCATATTCTTCCCACTATTAACAACAATAGGCTCAAGATATAGCTACGATTCCAACTAACCTTCCTACGACCGAAGGAAACTTTATCCCTTTGCCATGAAAGAAGTCTAAGCTGAACAAGTGAAAACTCCGAATCCAAGACTATGTTTAAACATGTGTGGTTCTGATGCTCTCCCTCTCTTCCAGCCGCAAACACAAGCGCCACTAACGCCACCCTGGAGAAACGATACACTGAAGATGCGAACACGTCCCGTGCCTACAAGGAAGGGTCCTCTGCGGCAGGGCCGACACCAGGAGAGCCCGAGAGACAAGGCGCAGCAGCAGCTTCTCCTCCCCACCGACCACAGACTCGACGTCACGAGCAGGCTGAAGCAGCATTTCGGAATGTGTGCAACAGGGGCAGAGGCTTCAAGAGTTACTTGGGTTAAAGTAAACTCGCTTGCAGGGGGACATGCTTCTTCCTACCTCTTTGGATTCCTTTGTGTAACAGGCTCCAGCCATTCCTGTCCACCATGTCCACATCGGCTCCGTGACTAACCAGCGTGGCGGCAATGCTCTCCAGTCGCCGTGACAGGGCCAGGTCCAAGGGGAGGTGTCCGTTGTGATCCACTTCGTTCAGCTTCCCAGGGAGCTGCACAGGTAGGTTTGTAAATCAGCACCCAGCTGGCAGACCATACAAGCGATTTTGACGTCTCCCCACCGGACCCTTACACACCCTCTCTCACATAGATGCCAAATTGTAATGCCGCTAACTGTTCGCTCGACAAATTCCACTGAACTGACCACCTTCTGCCTGGCCTCTGAAGGGCACACGCCTTTCAGGGAGCACAGAATTAGTGGGGGTCACAGAGCGGACACAACACCATGGAAGGCAACGCGGGGCCAACAGGGAAAGGAGCACGGTGCGGGAGCAGCACAAAGGCCAGGGCAGAGGGCAGAGAGGATGGGAACAGCTGACGTGCTCGCAAAGACTACGGCTCCACATGGAACGCCCCTCGCAGACACGGGACACCCACGAGCCAGCACCCCTCACTGCCACCTTCACTTCTTCACCGGGCAGCGCAGTCCGCACAGTCACAGCCCCTAGAGACGTCCACGTCCCGACCCCTGGAACCTGCATCACCGTCCGCAACAAAAGCGACTCTGCAGATGTCACTAAGATTGAGGACCCCGGAGCGGGGACCACATCCTGGACTACCCGTCAGACCCCATGTGTCCTTAAAAGTGAAAAGGGGGGAGCGGAAGGGCAGACGAGACAGAGGTGACAGGAGGACTGGCTGTGCTGCCCCTGGCTCTGAGACGGGAGGGATGTGGTGGCCTCCAGAAGTCAAGAGAGCCCCAGGTTAAGCCAGCTGGTCCTACAACCACAAGGAAGTGAATCCTGTCAATACCCCAAACAATCAGGAAATGGGACCCTCCCCTAGAGCCTCCTGCCGACAGCCGGGTTTGAGACAGGCGATGCCTGGGCCGGGCTTCCAACCTGCAACACCTGTAGGGTAACACATCTGTACTGTTAGCCACTAGCTTGTGGCAATTGCCTAGAGCAGCAAAAGAAAACAAAGGTGGATGTGGGTGCCGGGAAGGAAGCCAGCTACCGCTGCAGCCACTACCTCAACGTGTGGACGTGGCTCTACACGTGGGCACGGGCAGAGGCTGGAAGATCTCGCAGGAGCGTAGCGGAAAAAGCGCAGACTGTGCTGGAGGGAGGGACTCCCGGGAGACACGTGCACATCAGAGAGCGCGCCGGTGAGGGCTCGGAGGGAGCAGGGGACACTCAGAGAAAAACAAGCGACGCATGGTTTTCAGAGAAGGTAGGAAAAACGGAAAAAGCGGCTACAGTACCTGTGAGTCCATTTCAATCAGATAGAGGAAGACCACGTCCTCTCTCTCTACTTTGATAGCCTTATGCAACGGGTACTCAGTCTTGGATTTGATCATTTTGTACAACAACTGGGCACTCATGCTGCTGAAGTCCTCCTTCCGTAGGTCGTCCTGAGGACAGAAGGCCAGTGAAAAGCAGAACGGACCCAGCAGACCAACAGCAACAACAAGACGTTCTGACTTGCCGCGAGGGTGCTTTGCTCACAGCCCTCCATCTCTCACCCACCCAGTGGCTGGCGATAATTTCCGCACAGTAGTTCATCAGCGTGCCGGCACCCAGTTCCTCCGCGGTCTGATAGAAGCGAATACAGTTCCTGACGTTCACCAGAGACATAACACCCTTCTCACATCTACGAGAGAATGTTAGTGATGAACGGTGTCATTGGGACAAAGAGAGTCACAAGTTAATCAACCAAAGCTGCGATCTGAGTCCTGGCCAGCCGTGTCCAATGACCCTGAAGCACAGGGAGAAGCAGAGGAGTGATGGATCGGTTCCAGCAGAGGTGCCGTGTGTTAGAAGTACCAGCATCTCATTGTATCACATTGACCGTTCTGGTCAGAATCAAAATAACCTCTAAATGGTCAACCCCAGCCCCCCAACTGCCTCGAAAGTAATGCCATGGAACTCACTGATCATACACAGGCACCTGCAACATCACACACTCGATGGGTCAGATTCGCTCCTTTGGTATGTAACTGTGTGGTGTGGACCTGCGTGCAGTTCCCACCAGCACATCTCCATTACACAACCAGCAAGGCTTAGTAATCGATTAGCTGCAGACATGAGCTCTAGGCCTCAATAAGGATCTCCTGGAAGTCCCCCCTCCCAGAGGTGAACTATATGGTACGTGAAGTATCACTCGATAAAGCTGCTTTAAAAAAAGTTTTTTTTAACATTTACTGATTTTCGAGAGGCAGAGACAGTGTGAGTGGGGGAGGGGCAGAGAGAGAGGGAGAGACAGAATCCGAAGCGGGCTCCAGGCTCCGAGCTGTCAGCGCAGAGCCCGATGCAGGGCTCAAACTCAGGGACCGTGAGATTGTGACCTGAGCCGAGGCTGGACGCTCAACCGACTGAGCCACCCAGGCGCCCCTCGATAAAGCTGCTTTTTACAACCCCACTTACCAAATGGATCCCGCAGGGGCACCTGGGAGGCTCAGTGGGTTAGGCATCCAGCTCTTGATTTCAGCTCAGGTCATGATCTCATGGGTTTTGAGTTTGAGCCCCAGGTCAGGTTCCACACTGCAGGTGCAGACCCTGCTTGGGATTCTCTCTCTTTACCCTTCCTACCCCCACGCACGTGCACTCTCTCTCTCTCCCAAAAATAAATACACACACACAACACACACACACACACACACACACACACACACACACACAAATGGATCATGTATGTAGACAACTGAGTTTCATCAAGTACAACCTAGTCCACCCACAGAACACTGCAGTATACACACGATACACCCATATTATACACACAGTACACACGCGGTTCACACACAGTATACCCACAGGACACATGCAGTACACATGTGGTACACACAGTGTATATGTAGTACAGAGAACACACGCAGTATACATGCAGTACACACCCAGTATACACAGTATATACTACACACGCGGTACACACAGCACACCCAGAGTACACCCATAGTACACACAGTACACACCCAGTACACACAGTACATATGCAGTACAGAGTACACACATGGTACACATGCAGTACACACAGTACTTCCAGAGTACATCCAATACACATGCAGCACACACAGAGTACACCCAGTACATACACAGTACACAAAGAATACACCCAGTACACACACATTGCACCCGTAGTACACACAGTACACAGTACACACACAGCACACGCAGCCCACACACAGTACACACAGTATACAGTACACCCAATACACATGCAGCACACACAGTACACACGCAGTATACACGCCGTACACACGCGGTACACACACGGTACACACACAGTACACAGTACACACTGTGTACTGAAGGAAGGAGGAAGGAATGAGGAACGATCTCGCAGTCCTCCATCCAGTAGTCGACGCAGGCGCCTGTTTCGTTCCAAGACCAGCGCTCGAGTCCTTTGTTTCCAAGAGACAGGATGACTTGGTGTAAAGAAGCATCCGCCCTCCAGGCACCCGGGCACTTTGTAAGCCCAACTGTCACGGCACCTAAACAAGTTACCGCGATGAGCAACCACGCTTCTCTGTGAGCCGCTAGCCACCGTCTGTGCCGTGTCTGCCCGTGCCCGTCACACCTCAGCAAGGTCTGACCTGGCCGTGAAATCAGAGTGCCCCGGGGGCAAAGTCCTCTGTGGCGCACGTATGGAACCTCTCGATTTTACGGCCGCAAGCACCCCGGACGGCCGCTCTAACGCTCAACCTCAGGGAGCACACGCGTTTTCAGAGCCCTTTGCAAAGCACTTTCACAGACAAATGCTGAGTCTGAAAATCCCACTCTCCTGCTTTCTACTGCCAAATGACATTTGTATCCGGGACTCAAATGCGTCTCGTGGACACTGACGTTTCCTTACAACTGGCAGACGCTTCATTTCCGCCTACCTCTGGGATCTCCAGAAAGCCAGCCACTATTTGGATGGCCTAGAGCTAGTAACTGACATGATTTACACAGCTGAAGACCATGTTATCTTACTTAAAAATTCAGATCCTCAATGCATGTCTTCTCTTGCAAAAGTACTGAGACAAACTTTCCTCCGGAGGAATTTTGTGGTTGTTAATACGTGTTTTTCCTTTTACAGCACAGAAAAGGATATAGATGCAGAAAAGCAGACTATTTTTAAAGTACAAAATCAAGCATGTACTCCAGCATCTCACAGACTCCTGTCTAGTTTCAGCGCCACTCCCACACGCACGAACAGGAGACGTGGAAAACGTACTGACAGGAGGAACAACAAAGCACTACCTGGTGGAGTTACAGGCGACTTCTGCATTTCCCAAACGACACACACTGAGCTTGTATTCAGTCAGGAAAACAATGATTACATTAACTGTCAATTTTTGGCATATACTACGAATTCTTCCTTTAAAAAAGTATCTTTCTGATAACACTTCCCCCCAAAACTTCCTGTTCATCAAATGCGTGACAGCATTCCCAACCCTCCAAGATCCCTACGTTACAAAACCAAGCAACCGCCGCCCCAAACGGAACTGCACACATTTGTGACATCCCAATCCCTGCACTACCTGGGACGTGTGATTTCCCCTGCGCACAGCAGTGGGCGCTCTGCGACCTTTTAAGAGCCCACGCTGGACCCCACGCTTGGGAGTCTAGCAGCCCAGCCCTCCACAAAGCCACGACAGATAAAACTCAATGCCCACATCCAACAATACAAAATTGAGCATCTGGTAATACTGATGGTAAAGAAACCTAAGCCAGTCAATTAGCAACAAATATTTTAATTAAAGAATCCATTACACTGATTACAGTTGTCTACACTACTCCAACCCCAGGGCATTTTTATCAATGCAATTTAATTTACAAGCAAGTTTGACAAGATCAATGGAAAAAAGCTCAGGAGATCTAGAAAACAAAAAAAAAGGATACAAATCACATTTGGTCTACTTAAAACCATTCCCAGGTCCCCCTGAGACGCTGCAACATGCCGACAAACGGAACAGCTCTTCGCGAGGCCCCCACGGTCAGGCTGGCTTCGCTGACCTAACACCGCACGTGCCTACAAAGCCCAGACCTGTTTGGGGTTTCTAGTAACTGGACTTAGACATTAGAATGCACGTAAGCTGACCTCAGGCACCCAGGGTTAGGAGGAACCTGTGCACCAATTCGCATGGGCAGGTGGGCCCGGAGCACCAGCCCCGCAGGGCAAACAGCAGGCTGTCAGCTAAAACCAGGGCCTCGCTCACCCGGGAGAAAAGCCATTCCTGCAATCCCCAAGAGAATACACAAGCTCACTAAATGGTATAAAAGACACTCCACCAGCCAAACTGACCACCAAGGGGCACACCCCCAACAGAAACTAAAACTAAAGGGCATTTTGCCTGACATCACTTGGGGTGACATTTGTTTCCCGTTGCTCGAGAAGGCCAACTTGGGAGAGCAGCAGAGAAAATGCAATATAAAAAACACAGACTACCTCCTTGGGAACCTAAATGAAGAGCCCAAAAACACTGGCTACGAAACCGCCTGAACGGTACACTTGTGTATTAACTTAGGCATTAATGTGTTTCTTTTTTTTTTTTTAATGTTTTTATTTGTTTTTGAGAGAGAAAGTGAGAGCTCGCGAACGCGTGCGCACGCGCACACACACACACACACACACACACACACACACACACACGTGAGCAGGGGAGGGGCAGAAAGAGGGGGACAGAGATCTGAAGCCGGCTCTGCGCTGGCAGCACAGAGCCTGACGTGGGGCTCGGACTCACAAACTGCGAGATCGTGACCTGAGCCGAAGTTGGACGCTCAACAGACTGAGCCAGCCACCCGGGCACCCCGACTTAGGCGCTAATGTGTTTCTAACACAAGGAACATGACCAAGAACTTCACCCAAGGTCCTACATTATTACAAAGTAGAATAAATGTCACAGGAAGTGGACACACGGACATACGGGAGGGAAAGCTGAGCATTTGGACACCGTAATCTCTCTTATATTCTTTACATAATATACACACAATTATGTAATCTCAGGTTAAAAAAAAAAAATCAGTGAAAGGAAAGAGAATACCTAAAGCTTTGGCAGAATTTCGCTTACAAGAACACAAAGCAAGGGAGGTAAAGTCCTCTCTCCACTACTGCTTTCAGAGGAACACCTTGCAAAAGTTATTTACATTAGCAGAGCTTGGCACATAATTCAAGCTCAGCCACCACCACCGGAGGCGCGTGACCAGCTCAGCCGGGACTTGCCTCTCTCTGAGGAGCTGCAGCTGAAAGCGATTAGCCAGTTTCATTAGCTCAGTGAGGAACACGTCGTCGTCTCCGAACTCCAGCTCGTCCGTGTAGACCCAGCGGAGCATCGTCCTGGTCACCTCAGGGTTAGCATCTGGGGAGGGAAAGAGAGAGGCTGAAATACGACACACCGATGGCGCACTGAAGCCTTAAGCCTACTAAAGGAGGGTCCCTAAACCTTGAGGCTAATGAAGCAAATAAGGCAAATGCTGGTACCCTCCACTCAAATAATTATCATGCCGCCATCAAAAATGGCAATTAAGCATTCTGGGAAGCATCTGACTCCAGAAAAATGTTGTTTTGCAAAGGGAAGGAAGTAGGAGACGTGAACTACTAAAGATGTAAGTCAAATAAGTTGGGGAACGTATTTTAAACACATCACAAAGAGTTTACATTCCAAGAAAGATCTTACAAATAAACACGAAAAGATGGGGGTGCCTGGGTGGCTCAGTCAGTTGAGTGTCCGACTCTTGATTTCGCTGCAGGTCATGATCTCATGATCTCATGTTTTGTGGGATCAAACCCCGCGTCAGGCTCCGCGCCGACAGTGCGGAGCCTGCTTGGGATGATCCCTCTCCCTGTCACCCCCACCCCTCAAAATAAATAAGTAATTAAAAAAAAACATGGAAGGATGGACAACCAACAGGAAAATGGGCAATGGATAGAAGTGGTAATTCACAAAGATAAATAAAAATGCTCAGTAAACCTTACCAGTAACTACAAACACAAATTTAAACTACAATACATTTTTTCCATCTCTCAGCAAGCAAAGATTCTTAAAAATGTGTAAACTGTTACACAGGAATTATACACATAGGTTAGGATAATCCTAATAACTGAGCAAATACAGAGAAATATATGCAATAAGACAGTCAACACAGTATTATTTTTAATAGCAAAAAACTGGAACAAGAATCTGAAGAGTCCAACACTGGAAAGCTAATCATTATGGTATTAATACTCAAAACGGAAAATTTTGCATCAATTAAAATTACTTAGATCTGTATTCAACCTAAAAAAAATACTCACTATATTGGTTTAAAAAAGAAGGCTAAAGGGGTGCCTGGGTGCCTCAGTCGGTTAAGTGACTGGCTTTGACTCAGGTCATGACCTCACATTTCGTAGGTTCGAGCCCCGTGTCAGGCTCTGTGCCGCACACTTGCTTGAGGCCTAGAGCCTCCTTCAGATTCTGTGTCTCCTTCTTACTCTGCCCCTGCCCTGCTTGTGCTCTGTCTCACTCTGTCTCTCAAAAATAATAAATAAATGTAAAAAATAAAAATAAAAATAAAAAAGAAAGCTAAAAATACATGTAGTAAATCTCATTTTTTTTGCAATATATTTGTGTGTGTATATGTGTATGAGTATGCATATACACATACACATACACATGCGGCTTTGGGGCTCGCCCGCTCATGCTAACCAGGTCCAAGCCCACTCACCCTCTAAGGTCAGACAAGACTGAGGACATCCAGGGAGGTATGGCCATAAACAGACTATCAACCTATTTTCTTAAAGTAATCTCTACCCCCCAATGTGGGGCTTGAACTCACAACTCCAAGGTCAAGAATCACACACTGCACCGACTGAGCTGGCCAGGTGTCTATCTACTGAGACAACAGAACGACAGACTAAGATAACCCTGGTAGAACCTATGACTAGCTTTTCTTTGAGATTATTTTTCATTTTCCTGATTTTTAATGAACATGCATTACTTGTATAATTTTTTAAGTTAAAATAAAAGACTCTACAGAAACTTGGGGAAACTCCTGGGATGAAAACTATAGTATAAAATATCTAAAACTATGATTTCCACTAGAGGCAAGCCTTGATTAGAGTAAGGGCAGTGGAGATGAGAGGTCATTAAAATCATGGTGGTCCTCAGCTAGCAGAATCAGCACTACCCGTGAACTTGCCGGAAGCTCCTGGGCCCTGCCCAGACCTGCTGAACCGGAAACTCTGGGGAGGGGCGGCATCTGGCTTTTATTTAACACGTCCTCCTCCGTGTGGTTCTGGCTGGCTAAAGGTTAAGGAATCAGAGCTCGGTTCTTGATTGTCTAGGAAAGGCGCAGCAAAAGCCAGGAACCTCTTATTAACTTGGTAATTAGGCAACAAATGATTAGCGCTTATTAACCCCTTCTCTTCCAAATACAGGAGGAGAGGGCTGAAGGGGGTAATGCCTGGGTGGCTCTGGGTGGCCAGAGGCTCCTGACTTATTTGCTCCACACTGATTTACCCATCATTCCCTAAAACAGCCTGATATGGAAAGGAAAAAAAAAAAAAAGGCATAATGAAAAAACACTGTGGGGCACCTGCGTGGCTCAGATGGTTAAGCGTCCCAACTCTTGATTTCAGCTCATGTCATGAGCTCGCAGTTTCGTGGGATCGAGCCCCACAACGGGCTCTGCACTGACAGCACGGAGCCTGCTTGGGATTCTCTCCCCCTCTCTCTCTTCCTCCCCTTCTCGTACATGCGTACATGCTCTCATGCTCTCTCTTCCTATCCCAGAATAAATAAACACTAAAAAATTAAAAAAAAAAAAAAGAATTTAAAAAGAAAAAAAAAATCTGAAAGAAAATACACCCCGGGGCACCTGGCTGGCTCAGCTTGTGGGGTGTGTGACTCATGATCACAGGGTCGTAGCTTCGAGCCCTATGCTGGGTGTAAAGATTACTTAAAAAAATAAAATCTTACAAAAAAAAAAAAAAGAGGGGCACCTGGGTGGCTCAGTCGGTTAAGTGTCCGACTTCAGCTCAGGTCATGATCTCACGGTTCGTGGGTCCAAGCCCCGTGCTGGACTCTGAGCTGGAGCCTGCTTCAGATTCTGTCTCCTCTCTCTGTCCCTCCCCAACTCACATGTGCGTTCTGTCTCTCTCTCTCAAAAAGAAATAAATGTTTAAAAAAAAAAAAAAAGAAAAAACATGCCAAAATTCTAACCATGGTTACGTTACAGTTTATTTTTGCCTTTCTCTCGTACCTGGTAAAGGAATAATAGCACTTTTAAGATGTTTTGGGAGAAAAAAACATTTTTAAATCACATGAAAATCTAATTAGATTTACTTAATCTCCTTGAAGAAGTCCTTCAACTATGTCTAAAGTATTCAGAAGCAGCATCAGCTTCTAGGCTGGCTTCGTAAACTGGGCTTAATGGGTCGGTGGGCTCTTCAAGGAAAGACGTGTGGGCCATGCGACCTGTCGAGAGTCACCAGCATGCTGGAACTGCATCCCCACGGCCTTCACACAGTGTCGTGTGCCCCCTCGCTGCACACGACAGCTCAGCCTACCGACCAGGGCCCAAACACAGCCTCGAGCCTCCCTGTGGTAATTCGATTCTGCTTTGAAGTTTGGCTGGTTTCCTTTAATAACCCTCCCTCAATCGTCCGAACCAATAAACCTGACAGTTGATGAACCAAAACCCAAACGATTTTCTTAAAACCCACAATCAGCAGGCATTTCCTGGGCGCCCTCAAAATTTCACATGAAGTAAAGTTCAAGTGATCTCCGAGTGTTCCCACTCCGGCCCTGACTCTTTCCTCAGTCTGCAAACTACACTGGAAACAGATCCACGCTGAGGCTGGGACAGAGCAGCAGTGGTGCGGGATGCGCTCTGCGACCCGCACGGCAAACCTGCCCCTAGAGCCACTCACCCCTGGGCAGGCCCAGCACACAGATTGCTGAAACGGTGACCGCACGCACGAAACTTCTGACCTCACGGCAGTCCAGGCGCAGAGCCAACTTTGTAGAGAACTGGAGATTTTCTATGTGGCCCCGTTTTTTTGTTTTGATTTGATTTTAAATAAATGTTTTAGAAGACATTTGAAAAGAATGGGAATAAACTTGTCAGTAGGCAATTAGCCATTAAATGAAGCATACTGAGGGAATTAATTTCGTTACTTAAATCCGGTATTTAATCTGTAAAAAACTGGGGCTCCCGGGCGGCTCAGTCCATTCCGCGGCAGACTCTCAATTTCGGCTCAGGTCATGATCTCACAGATCATTCCGTGAGTTTGAGCCCCGCGGCCGATTGTGCTGACAGTGTGGAGCCTCCTTGGGATTCTCTCTCTCCCTCCCCCGCTCCCACACCCAAGCTCTCTCCATCTCTCAAAATAAACTTAAAAAAAACTGCCAAGTGTTTTGAATATCCTCCTATGACTCCAACTGAACTGTCTTCAACTTGCCAACTATTTTTACTTCATTTACTTTACCCAAGTTTTTGATTCATAAAATTACAAAATTGTGATAGATTGCATCTTTCATCAGTAAAAGCATCCTCTTTAAAAAAAATTTTTTAAGTTTATTTATTTTTGACAGAGACAGAGTATGAGCACGAGCTGGGGAGGTGCAGAAAGAGAGACAGAGACACAGAATCCGAAGCAGGCTCCAGGCTCCGAGCTGTCAGCACAGAGCCTGACGCGGGGCTCGAACTCACGAACTGTGAGATCATGACCTGGGCCAAGGTCAGACGCTTAACCGATTGAGGCACCAAGGTGCCCCAGTAAAAGCATCCTCTTTAGTCACTTTAACCATATACGCTTAACTATAATTTCTTGGAAATAAACTCCAAACCACACTTGTAAATAATCCCTGTGTCAAAAGGAGCAAAAGTTTACACGTCCTAGTTCTGTCATGGCAGGGTAACAACCTGTCCTATTTTAACTGATTATAGCTAAAAACTCTAGACAGAGCACCAGAAAACAGTCACCTGAGGATTCGGAAAAGCACACAAAACTGTACAATTGTAGAGAGAGGCCAAACGTGAAGAGGCAACCGCACTGGATGAGTGTCCCCATGCCTTCCCTGTGGTTTTGCCTTGAGGACAGACCCCAGTCAGAGATCAACACTGGTGCGGTGAGCATGTGGACCCCTAACCCTCTATCACAAACACCCTCTTTCTGGCCAGATGCAGTCGGAAAAGAGGCCCAGGGGAGCAGGGGAGTAAGGGAGATCTAGTCCTGCATATGAATGCACACGGCCTTGGGCTCCCCTGGGAGCACGGATGGCCCAGCCCAGCTTCAAGAACTGAAGTGAGATTTGAGCCACTACCCACAAAAGGTGGGGCGACTTTCAGTCTGCAGCTAAGGAGAGCCAGTATTTTCCAGAGGACGATACAGGACCCAGAGCCTACAAAATATAGTCACAATGACCAGGCAGGACCCAGAGCCTACAAAATATAACCACAATGTCTGGGATACAATCCAAATCATTTGATATAGGAAAAAAAAAATCAAGAAAATATGACCATTTCTCAAGGGAAGAGACAACATATTCTAACCCCAAGATGACCCAGATACTGAATTTACCAAAGACATGAAAATATCTGGGATAACTATGCTCCAGAAGGTAAAGGAAAACACACTTAAAAATCTTAGAAATTTTCAGCATATAAACTATAAAAAGAACAAATGGAAATTACAGGATGAGAAACACACATATTTAATTGAAAACTCAATGTCCTCAACAGCAGAATGAAAATGGCAACAGAAAAGTCAGCAAACTTGAACACAGACCAACAGAAATTATCCTGTCTGAAGAACAGAGAAAAATAAAATTGGGAGGGGAAAAAAAGAGCATCGAGGAGACCTGGTCTCGTGTGTCTGTCACTGGAGCCTCAGGAGAGAATGAAGAGATGAAGGAAGAAAAATGTTTGAATAAATGATGGTCAAGAATATTCCAAAAAAAAAAAAAGACTATTCCAAATTCAGTGACAGATATGAGGTTTTACATTTGAAATCAAGAAACTCCAGGGGCACCTGTTTGGCTCAGTCGGTTGGGCGTCCAACTTCGGCTCCAGTCATGATCTCCAGGTTTGTGGGTTCCAGCCACGTGCTGGGCTCTGCACTGACAGCACGGAGTCTGCTTGGGATGCTCTCTCCCTCTCTCTTTGCCCCATCCCTGCTTGTGCTCTTTCTCTCTCTCAAATAAATAAACTCAAAAAAAAAAAAAAAAAAAAAAAGAAATGAAAGCAAAGGAGAGATATCCTCGGATGAGGGAAGAGTCTCACTGACGGACCTGGTCTGGAAGAAATGTTAAAGGAAATTCTTGAGGCTGAAGGGACATGATCCCAGATGGAAACATGGATCTTGATGAATGAAGGAAGAAGTAAAGAAATGGAAATATCTGAGCAAATATAAACTTGTTACTCCTAAGTCTGCTGAAAAACATACCACTGTTCACAGTGGGATTTTCAATGCTTGCCCACAGGACACGTGTGACAGCTATAAGTAAAGGCCCGTGGTAAAGGCATTAATGGGACCTGTATGGTCGCACAAGTTTCACACTTTACCTGATGCAGTACAAACAGACTATAAATCCTCCACACAAAGTGAGGGGCGTATGTGAGCCCTGCAGGAGTTCTCAACCAGGGCCGAGTCTGCCCTCCGAGGGATGTCTCACAGCATCCAGTGGTATTTCTGGTTATCAAAACTGGGGGAGCAGAACTGGCATGAAGGGGGTAGAGACCAAGGGTCCTACTAACTATCCCACAATGCACAGGAAAACTGCCACAACAAAGACTTAAACAGCCCCAAATCTCAATAATGCTGAGGCTGAGGAACTCTGCCCTAGATCAATCGCTAAACAACAATACAAAGAGAGGCAGTCAAGAAGTCAACAAATTTGAATCGAATACTAAATGTCCAAATTATCCACAAGAAGCAAGAAAATGAGAACCCGGAGAACAGGAAAAAAGATGGGACAAACAAAACGAATCAAATGGTAGCCTTCTTCATAAAAATAATGACATTAATATTAGTGGTCTAAGCACTCCACTTAAAAAGCAGAGATAAAAAGGCAAGCCCTCATTAGATGCTGTCCAGAGGACACATGGAAATATAAAGACACAGACGAGGTTAAAGCAAAACAAATACAAAAAGATACACCATGTGAACAGTAAGTGTAAGGAGACCGGAGGGACCATTTCACATCAGAAATAGATCTCATGACATAGAGCATCACCAGAAATAAAAATTATCATTTCATGATAAAAGCCACATTTCATCAGGAAGTCACTATAATTAGAAACGTCCATGTGTATGGTGACAAGGCCCAAAATATATGAAGAAAAAATGGACAGAACTGAAGGGAGACCTCGACAACCCTGAAATTATAGGTGTTAGCACCCGCCTTCTAGGGACAGACAGAAGCAGACACAAAAGAAAAAAGAAAACATACAGAACGTCTGAACAGTATTCTCAAACACCCCGATCTAACAGACACGTGCAAACCACTATGTACCACCATCTCAGAGTACAATTCCTGCTCAAGTTCACTTATATTCAGCACACAGCCCATGTGCTGAGCCATAAAACAAGTCTCAATAAGTTTAAAAGGATCAAAATCAAGTATGTTATCTGACAATAACAGAATTAGAAATCAGTCATGATGAAGTATGTAGGAAAACCCAAATATCTGCAAATTAAACAACATACTTCCAAATAACTCACAGGTCAAAAAAAAAAAAAATCACAAAGAAAATGAGAACACAGCCTGAACTAAATCACAATGTATCAGAATTTGCAGAACGCAGCTAGAACGGTGCTTAGAGGGAACCGTGGAGCTTTTAAACCCTTACATCAGAAAAGAGATAAAAAATAAATGATCTAAGGCTCTACCTTAAGAAACTAGGGGGAAAGAAAAAAAGAATAAAGTAAATCCAGAGTATGTAGAAGGAAGGAAAAGGCAAAAATTAAAAATACAGGAAACAGACAAAAGAGAAAATTAATGAAGCCAAAAAAGTTGATTCTGTGAAAAGATCAATAAACTGGCAGACTTCTAAATAGACTGATCAAGGAAAAAAAATGGAGAGAACATAAATCACCAATACCAGCAACGAAACCAGTCACCACTGCTATCCACATTAAGAGGATAAGAAGAGAAAGCTGCAAAGTCCACAACTTGGACGACAGTACAGGGACTACAAGGGATGTGGACCAGGGATGCAAGTTTGCTACATTAACTGCATAAAGGAGAAAAACTATAGAATCATTTCAGTAGATACAAAAAAAAAAAAAAAAAAAAAAAAAAAGTCACAAAATTCAAATCCAAGTCCTAGAATATCTCAAACCACTAGGAATCCTCAAATTTATAAAGCACATCTATGAAAACCCAACAATTAAGTTACATGCAGCGATGAAAGACTTCATTGCTTCCCTCTGAGATCAGAAACAAGGCAAGAATGCTCGCTTCCAGGCAAATAACTTGTATCCAGATTACATACAGAATGCTTACAATTCAAAACTGAGAAGACAACCCAATTTCTAAAAGGGCAAAAGAGGGGCACCTAGGTGGCTCAGTCGGTTGAGCGTCCGACTTCGGCTCAGGTCATGATCTCACAGTTCGTGAGTTCCAGCCCCGCGTCAGGCTCTGTGCTGACAGCTCGGAGCCTGGAGCTGCTTCTGATTCTGTGCCTCCCTCTCTCTCTGCCCTTCCCCCATTCACGCTCTGTCTCGGAAATAAACACTAAAACTATATTTTTTTTTATTTTTATTTTTTAACATTTATTTATTTTTGAGACAGAGCATGAACGGGGGAGGGGCAGAGAGAGAGGGAGACACAGAATCTGAAACAGGCTCCATGCTCCGAGCCGTCGGCACAGAGCCCGACGCGGGGCTCGAACCCATGGACAGTGAGATCGTGACCTGAGCCGAAGTCGGACGCTTAACCAACTGAGCCAGCCAGGTGCCCCTAAAACTGTATTTTTTAATAAAAATAAAATAAAAGGGCCAAAGATGTGAATCAAACTGACAAAGAAGACACACAAATGGTCAATAACACGTGAGATAATGTCCTCAGAGAAATGTAAAATAAAACCACGATGCACTCCACATCCCTTTGTGTGGTGAACATTATAAACAAGAAACAACCTGCCTAAGGGTCAGTAAGGACTTGGAGCCACCAGAACTCTTACACACAATGCCGATGGGGTGTGAACGAAACGTCCGTTCCCAGAATGGGTGGGTTGTTTCCTAAAATCAAACAGTCACTCCTAAGTATCTGCCCAAGAGGGACAAAAACGCGTGCCTACACAAAGACACACAATTGAGCATACTGATCTTTGTAACAGCCAAACGTAGGTAAATCGAACAACACATTGTGGTGTGTGCACACATGGAATACTATTCAGCAGTGATAAGGAACAAACAATGGAAACCATAACATACGGAGATTCTGGACGAATCTCTCAATCTTTAAGCTGAGGGAATGAAGCCACCTGACTCTTGATTTTCACTCAGGTCATGATCTTGAGGTTCATGAGAATGAGCCCTGCATCTGGCTCGACGCTGCCCGCGTGGAGCCTGCTTGGGATTCTCCCTCTCTCTCAGCCCCTCCCCTGCTCATGTGTGTGCCCGCGCACTCTCAAGATAAATAAATAAACTTAAAAAAAAAAAAGGTCCTATATATTCCATTCTGTTTTTACAAAAGTTTAGAAAACGCAAGCCAATCGCAGTGCCTGGGTGGCTCAGTTGGTTGCGAGTCTGACTTTGGCTCCGCTTATGATCTCACGGTTCACGAATTCCAGCCCCAAATAGGGCTCTCTGCTGTCAGTATGGAGCCTGCTCCAGATCCTGCTTTGGATTCTCTGTCCCCCTCCCACCCTGCTCCTCCCCAGCATGAGCTCTTGGTCTCTCTCTCTCTCTCTCAAAAATAAACAAACATAAAAAAAAAAAAAGGAAAGAAAAGAAAATGCAAGCTAATCTACAATGAATGGAAGCCAATAGGTGGTCGGCTGGGGATGTGGATGGAAAAGGGATGAATTAAAAAGACACAAGAAGAACTTTCAGGGAGGTGAAAATGTTTGTCGTTCCGTTGCTGACAGTTTCACAATTGTATCAAAAGTAATCACCCTGTACACTTTTAAGGTGGGCAGTTTATTTCACGCCCTTTACACCTCCATGAAGTTGGAAGCAAAAGAAAGCCAAAGTGAGAGGCGGCAAGGCACTGTGGTTACTGGTGTGGATTCTGAGCCAGGCCGAATGGGTTTCCACCCGCGGCCTGCACACTTAACTGCCGTGCGGCTGGTGTGCGTTGCTCAGCGTCGCCGTGCTTCGGTTTCTGTCTGTGAGACGCAGGCACACGACGGTGCTCACCCACAATGCCACCCCGCAGGTAAGGGCGCGAATACGGGCCGGACGCGAGGGGCTCTACTCCCACACAGTAGTCACTACACCTCAGTGCTGCTGTGGTGACACGGAGACTATTTGTTGGGAGTGCGAGCTGGTGGAGCCGCTCTGGAGCGCAGTACGGAGGCTCCTCAAAAAGTTCAAAGCAGAACTACCCTACGACCCAGCAATTACATTGAGGTATTTATGCAAGGGCTACAGGTGTGCTGCTTCGAAGGGGCACATGCACCCCAATGTTTACAGCAGCACTGTTGACAAGAGCCAAAGTCTGGAAAGAGCCCAAACGTCCACCGATGGATGATGGATAAAGAAGGTGTCGTATATATATATATACAATGGAGTATTACTCAGCAATCAGAAAGAATGAAATATTGCCATTTGCAACTACGTGGATGGAACTGGAAGGTATTATGCTAAGTGAAATGAGTCGGTCAGAGAAAGACAAATATCATACGACTTCACTCATAGGAGGACTTTAAGAGACAAAACAGATGAACATAAGGGAAGGGAAACAAAAATAATCTAAAAACAGAGAGGGGGACAAAACAGAAGAGACTCATAAATATGGAGAACAAACTGAGGGTGACTGGAGGGGTTGTGGGAGGGGGGATGGGCTAAATGGGGGAGGGGCATCTAGGAATCTACTCCTGAAACCACTGTTGCACCATATGCTAACTAACTTGGATGTAAATTAAAAAAAAAAAAAAAAAAAAAAAAAAAAAAAGCCCTATTCACAGGGACTAGAACCAGGAAGGGCCAGTGTATCTGAGTCTACCTGACGATGGGTGAGGGAACAAGACGTCTCCCCTCAGGGAACAGCCCTCACCCCCAAATGGAAAATGCATAAAGAACAAGGACAGTGCTATGCATTCCTGACATGACGTCATAAAATAATTTAAAAAGCCAGGTTTGTGCCATTTATGATTTTAATTATGTCTTTAAAAATGCTACTGAGAGGGGCGCCTGGGTGGCTCAGTCGGTTAAGCGTCCGACTTCAGCTCAGGTCACGATCTCACGGTCCGTGAGTTCAAGCCCCACGTCAGTCTCTGGGCTAATGGCTCGGAGCCTGGAGCCTGTTTCCGATTCTGTGTCTCCCTCTCTCTCTGCCCCTCCCTGTTCATGCTCTGTCTCTCTCTGTCTCAAAAATAAATAAATGTTAAAAAAAAAAAAATTTTTTTTTAAATGCTACTGAGAGGAGCAAAATTTGCTGAAAAACTACAGGAAGAATAAAAAGGTTCACTTTAATTATTACAAAAAAAAAAAAAAAAAGACTATTTGAAACAAACACACAAAGTTAGCAGAACCAAGAGTTAGAAAAACACAAAAGCAACACTAGGGTTGGGTAACGGGATATAACCACAGATAAAACAGATTTTCTGAGGCTCTAAGAGATCTCTGGCAAGAGCCCGCCAGGCCGTGTGCTCTCCTGCCCACACAGCAGCTAATTTCTCTGAAAGACCCAAGAGGAAGTCAGGACGCCTTCCCCAAGCCTGTCTCTCAAGTAACGTGTTGTCACTTTGCCACAACCTACCATTTACCTTGGTCAGCCTAAACCAGGGGGAGGGGAATTAGGACCCCACCTTTTTTTTTTTTTTAATTTTTAAAATTTTATTTTGAAGTCATCTCTACACCCAACGTGTGGCACGACACAACCCCGCAATCAGGCCTCACCTGCTCCGCTGGCCCCGCCGGCCTGGCGCCCCGGACGCCGCTTCTCAAGGGAGGAATATCAAATAATTTATGGCCATACTTTATAACCACCATGGGTATGGTCTGAAGGAGTGCCCTAACACTGCGACAGAGCCACCAGGAAGGAGACTGTCGTTCACAGGGTGTCCAGCACATGCTAAGCCCTGCCGTCCTTCTCCTGAAACAGACCGGCACGCGGGGCCCTGGGGGTCGGCTGAGGGCCCCCGCGAGCCTCGCGCAGAGCCTGGGGCCCGGTGCACGCGCCACTGCACGGGCCGCCTCCCGCCCAGCTCGCCCAGCCAGACCGAACGGGAGGGAGGAGGATGCCTTCTGGTTTCTGGACGGCTTGTGACCCTGGACACACCCCAGGCCAGCTGAGCGACTCCCCATAAACACTGACGCTAGGGAAACACAAGGTCATTGCTACAGAAAGCACGCAGGAAACTCTGTCTTCAAAACGGCCGATCCAATGCACTGGGGCCTCTCACAGTGTGAGCCGAGCGGCTGCGAACCAGTCGCTTTGCCAGAAACAAACCATTTTACTTCGCAAAGCTCTTCCTCCTGGTCCTGAGATTCGTTACACCATGTTAGCTACTGGTTAGTCTTTCTCTTTCGAGCTGATCAATCAGTACCTTTACCAAGTCAGCATCTTTATACTTCAAATAATAAAGAAAGAAGAAGTAAATTTGTACCCTTTTATCTTTGTATTTTGACATAATTTCGGACTAACAGAAAAGTTACAGAGTTCGCGGACACACTTTGCCCGTCTTCCCCTTGTGCTGACATCTTATGACTCATAGTACAATAATCCAAACCAGGTAATTAGGAATGATACAATATTGTTACCTAATTACAGACCTTTACAAATCTTGCCAATTTCCCCACTAGTGTCCTTTTTATGGTTCAGAATCCACACTGCATTTCATTGTCTCCCTGTCCTCCAATCTGTAACAGATTCTTACCTTGTCTTTCATCACCTTAACAGATTTGAGGTACGCGGGCCAGTTATTTTGTGGAATGTTCCTCAACTTGGGTTTGTCTGATACTCTCTCACAGTTACACTGAGGTTATGTGTTTACGGCAAATCCTACAGAAATCACTGTGCCTTTATCAGCACATCGTGGCAGGCACAAAACCTTGTGCTCTTTGGAACAAGGCATGAGTCAAGAAAACTCTCATATATCCAAACATGTTTTAAGTACTTAGCATTTAATGCCCGACTGTATCTTCACCAACACGTGCTGAAATTCTTACAGTGATTCACACAAGTCAAGTGCTTGCCTTGAATTTTAAGAACTACCAATTACACAAGCACTTCCAAAGAAAATGTGAGCTCGGAAAGTCCACCTAAGAACGTCCGTTCCGTGATGAGTACGAATTTAGTTTTGTTCACTGCTGTATCCCTAGCACCTTGAAAAGTGTCTGCCCTCTGTGATACGGATGAAATCATTTTGAAGAAACAAAACACCAGTAAGTTCGTAAAATGATTTTATCAACTCCTTTAGTGTGGAAAAGTTCAGCCACAAAAACACTGCCTGCATGCTATTCACGCACGTGTTTACAAGAGCCTACGCCCAGTCTCCCTCAAACTGCCGGCCAGCCGCACAGGGTTAGCACCTCAGGTACCGCACAACACACAGGCTTCGGGGGCACTGGCTGCTGCCTATAACCTGATTCGGGCGACCGAACCCATGCCCCGCCCAGGCCACGCAGCAGGACTGCTGGGCAAAACACACACATGAACACGAACCAGTCCACCCACACCTCCACCTCCTTGGAACCCGCCCCCAGGACACGCTTCATGGATAAACCGTGTGTAGAAAGTCACGATGACACAGGCTTAACTGTCAGCTGTCCTGGCAAGTGCCTCATCTACCAAAGCTCTTGACAGCTGACTGCATAGCAGGGACCAAACTAGGCTTACGGTTTATAACAGGAAGGAAGGAGTCCAGGGACATTTACTAAACCTCTTCTAACCTCCTGATTCTCAGTGATGCAATCTTGTGGTCAGTCGCTGAGTTACAGCTGCTCTTAAATGTTACGATGTACTAAAAAAGGAAAAGCAAAATTTTAAACGTAAAATTTTATTTGAAATTTAAAATTTAAATTTTAAAAGTTTGCATTAGGCTCCTTATAACTTAATGCAATTTTCTGCGTTTTTACATAGTTTTGTTTGTTCTGGAAAGCAGTCATATCTCATTTTCCCATGCTTACTCATTTGGTTCCATTCGGCACTTCATGATGACACGTGAAACTACGATAAACACTTACGCGGTCTGAATTACCGAAGGCAGAATCCATCTGACAAAGTCAGATGATGAGGTTAAAAGAAAGTAAGACTGTTCTACAGCTCAGCTGTTTTCCAAAACTATCAGAGTCGTTTATAATGTGACTGGCCATGTGCAAGGGTACCAATTTCACAAGCTCAAGCTACCGGGATCATCAAGTTTTGATAATGTTTTGATAGATACCAAAAGATGGCAACTTATTCTGAACTTTTCTTCTACCCAAGTTGAGTATTTCCCATATCATATACTTTCTTCTGGTCTTTGTAAATTATCGGGTCATGTGATTAAGATCCTATCATGCATCTTGTAAAGAACACTTCATGATCTAATGGGCTTTAAAAGTTATCCACAGCTCTGTTATATATGGGATCAAAGAGCTATGGCCTCAGAGAAAAGCTCTCTGCGCAGAGATTTCAATCGCATGGTCCTTCCAGCGAAGACCATTTCCCAAGCAGACGTGTTGTCATAGGCACAGATGCACACGGCCATGTGTACACACGCACAGATCTGTGTGTGTCTGCAACTCTGAACTACGGACCTCAGATTAAACGCTAGAAATGGCCCTGCAGAGACAGAGTTCACTCACAGTGGAGAAGCACGAGCACCTGCTCCCCTAAACCCTTGATGTAAATGTCCACTTAACCTCTGAGCACTGCTCACGTGTCAGCCCCTCGGACACCTTCCTTGTCGGCCCGCGCTGGTCTTCTCTACCTCAGACAAAGCAATTAACACCCTGCCCTGGCCTCGAACGATCCATTTCCACAGGACGAGGACTCTGTTACAACCATCTCAGTGTTCTGGCACTGCTGGGCAAACAGTACCTTCTGAACCGGCAAACGAAGACGTAATTCAGAATTTTCACACGGCCAATCACTTCTGCAAGTGATTCATCATCTTACTGCCTGGGTATCTCCTTACCATGTGTTATAATTCTCATGACTATTAATAACAGACTGAAATGTAAAATTTCCTTTTTTTTTTTTTAAAGCAGTTAGGTAAATACTAAATGAAAATGCAATTCTGAAGTAAACTTCTGAAAATGATTTTTTTAAAGTCTACTCACCACCACATGTACCGAAATTCTAAGCAACGTAATGTGGCATAAAACAATGAAATCGAACATTAAAAAGCTCAGTGCACCTGTTCAAATTCTGAAGCCTAATGGTCACCCTTCAGTGTTAGAGAAAGACAACCCCTGTTTTCTGGAGTGACTCTTAATTCTGAGTCCAATTCCTGAACATCAGGAAAAGTACTTGGCAACAATGATTAAATTTTAAGCAACTGAACACCAGGACTTTTTCTAGGAGTGGGAGAAAAATATTTTTCTGCACATACTCCCATATTTCTAATATTATATGAAAAGAATTTCTGGACAGATATTTATATTATATAAATTGTAAGAATATTGCAGATACTCAAATATTTACAATTTATTAGTCAAGTATTAAGCAGAAGTTTTTTTTTTTTTTTTCCAACGTTTATTTTTGGGACAGAGAGAGACAGAGCATGAACGGGGGAGGGTCAGAGAGAGAGGGAAACACAGAATCGGAAACAGGCTCCAGGCTCTGAAGCATCAGCCCAGAGCCCGACGCGGGGCTCGAACTCACGGACCGCGAGATCGTGACCTGGCTGAAGTCGGACGCTTAACCGACTGCGCCACCCAGGCGCCCCAAGCAGAAGTATTTAAGTCCAACCCACTGATTCACTATTTAACTAGTTCACGGTCGCCATCAATTGATAAGAAAAGTTTTCTACTTTCAGGGCACCGAGGTGGCTCGTCAGTTGAACGTCCGACCCTTGATGTCGGCTCAGGTCGTGATCTCAAGGTTCCGGAGACAGAACCCCGTGTCAGGCTCTGTGCTGACAGTGTGGAGCCTGCTTGGGAGTCTCTCTCTCCCTCTCTCTTTCAAAATAAAAAAATAACCATGAAAAGGCTTAAAAAAAACCCACAAAACCCTGTGGTTAAAAAAAGGTTTTCTACTTTCATTAAACCACTACTATTTCAAAATGACACACATCATCTTCTGCCAACAGTTCTCGTTCTGGTGGTTTTAAGCCCTGAGCAGGCCAGAGGCTCACCTGACAGGTCCAGCTCCTCGGTGGAAGACAGGCTGGCCAGACTCCAGCTGTCGCTGCGGGCCGCCAGGACGAACTTGTGAGCATTGATGTGCTTGCCCCCAACCTTTATCTTCAGATCGCTGATGACACAAAAAGAAAGATGTCATCATAATTACATATAGCTGGGATTCACAAATGATAAACGTATGGGTGTTGACCGCTCAACATATATCTGCAAAAAGAGTGACAGCAAAGTTATTTCTCTGTGTTAGCACTGAATTCTAATGGGTCATGTTTACACTATCTTGCTAGACACGTTTTAGATTTCTAACTTCTGGTTTCAGTTCACATGGGATGTTCCGCTTCAAAGACATTCCCTAATGTGATTCTCAGGGCGGTGAACCTATCAGTTAAACAGGATCATTAATATTCGGTGAACACAGAAGAGGTTTCACACAGAGCAGATCAAGACAGGTCTTCAGGGAGAGAAGGACGGAAAGCACGAACACTGTGCAGAAGCCCTGGAGACCAGGGGGCTGCACGCAGTGTGGCACCAGCCCACAATCAAGGTTGTGCAGCAAAACCACAAACAAATTGGCTTTGACAAAGCAGTCAAGGATATGAGGCCCACTATCTATATTCCTGTCCTCCACAGAAACATTCAGACCTATTACTGGACATTTTCACTCAACCATTTATAAAGAAATGGGGTAGGAGAAACCTTTTCTCCAAACATGTTTCCATACTTATGACGAGCCATTACATGAAATAGGCCTTTCCAAACAGTTAACATGTCTGACTCTGAAATGTCAACTGCTGAGGGAGGAAAGCGTCTGGCCATTTAATAAATTCCTAAGGATGACCCGCTGGGGCTGACACGAGAATGTGCCATATGGTTTCATTCGCAGCAATCCGAAGTCCTTAATTATCATCATTCTGTGTATTCACATGTTCTTTTATTTTCATACTCCCCTCCAAAAATGCGTTAGGTTGGGAATCTTTACAAACTAAATACAAAAATTACTATATTTAAAAAAAAAAATCTAAGGGCATCTGGGTGGCTCAGTCACTTGAGCATCTGAGTCTTGATTTCCGCTCAGGTCATGATTTCACAGTTCATGAGATCGAGCCCTGAGTTGGGCTCTGTGCTCAAAGTAGAGCCTGCTTCAGGTTTTCTCTCCCTCTCCCTCCACACCTCCCCTACCTGTACATGCTCTCTCAAAATAAATAAACATAAAAAAAGAGTGACAAAACTAATGAGGAATGAAAAGTCTTCTAAAAAATAATAAAATAAAATAAATATCTATCATAGGAATGAACGCATCCACTTAAAAGGAAACCCAAGCAGAATACTGTTTCTATATAATGCGTGACACAGAGACGGTTTACTCCATGAGCGCTGTGTCTAGAACGTATTTATAGTGATGTAAGCATGTCAGCAACTGTAGTTCTAAGACCAAGCTGCAACTCATCACGTTAGATCAGAAAAATAGGATACTCAGTATTTCAAATTATTACAAACTACTGTTAGCACCAAACACTGTTAATCAATAAATAAAAAAGAAATGGAATTGATATTTTATTTAAGACAGAACAGATCTGGGGCGCCTGGGAGGCTCAGTCGGTTGAGTGTCCGACTTCAGCTCAGGTCATGATCTCACGAACGGTTCGTGAGTTCAAGCCCCGCGTTGGGCTCTGTGCTGACAGCTGAGGAGCCAACTTTGGATCCTCTGTCCCTCTCTGTCTGTCCCTCCCCAGCTAGTGCTCTCTCTCTCAAAAATAAATAAACATTAAAAAAATACTTTTAGATACAACAAATCACATCCTGTGATAAAATTTCTAAAATTCAATGAAAACAGGAAGCTGTTTACAAAGCACAAATTATTTTTAAGCTCTAAATTCATGTATAAAGTATTAAATTCCATTAACTGAAATGAAGACTGTTTCCTGTCTTAGCCACAAAATTATAAAAATGAATGTTTCTATATATTCATGAATATCAGGTCAAATTGTTTTCTCTCTTGTAGTCTAACATGCCAAAGGGAAATCCAGACAAGGATTTCACTATAATTTCTAATAATAACAATTTCTAAAAATGCAATTCAAAAATGGAAGACGGCTAACTTTCTGAGCACCCTACACAGAAACAATTAGGAGGCCAGTAATTTTTTTTTAATTTTCATTCCAATCAAAGTGCATTTCCTTGTAAAATACAAATGTTGTTACTAAAGAGGCATAAAGAGCTCTTGCTAGAGTTTCTCAAACACATTAACAGAAAAAACTGTAACCCTGATCTAAAAGAAGGGTACAGTGAGTAACTACATATGATCATTTTTAACTATCTTCAGGGGCAAAAGCCTTCTCCTGAACTTAAGTAAAAATAAACGTACCAATTTCTCCCACATTTCTCAATTTAAACACTTGTTAATACCTACTCTTTAATCACTCCACTTACTGAGATGCACCACAATACTATTCAAAGTGGGGGGGGCGGGGGTGGGGAGTGCCTGGGTGGCTCAGTCGGTTAAGCGTCTGACTCTGGATCTCAGCTCAGGTCTTGATCTCAGGGTCATGAGTTCAAGGAAGGCCTGCAATGGGCTCCACACGCTGGGCGTGAAACCTACTTTAAAAATATATATATTTAAATACAACAAAATGTTTGTTTATAGGACAAAGTTTTTGTGGGGTTTTTGTGGGTTTTTTTCTTCTTATTTTGGTAAAAGAGCATCATCTGCTTTAGAAACAGATTTTCCAATTTCAGGCATTCCACTCAAAAGCTCAAGTCCTTGGGGCGCCTGGGTGGCTCAGTCAGTTGAGCGTCCGACTTCAGCTCAGGTCACGATCTCACGGTCTGTGAGTTCGAGCCCCGCGTCGGGCTCTGGGCTGACAGCTCAGAGCCTGGAGCCTGCTTCCGATTCTGTGTCTCCCTCTCTCTCTGCCCCTCCCCCGTTCATGCTCTGTCTCTCTCTGTCTCAAAAATAAATAAATGTTTAAAAAAAAAAAAAATTTAAAAATAAAAAAAAAAAAAAAAAAAAAAAAAGCTCAAGTCCTTTCTGAAAGCGCTGTTCCCCATCTGGTATCCGGCCCGCACCAGGTAAGGGACAGGCTTTCGAAGCCCAGGAGAGGCCCATTGGAGCCTTGACCAGGCTCACTCTCACGGTCTCCCAGAGGGACCGCAGGATAGTGGTACCCTCCGTGGGTAAGTGAGAGAAAGCGAATGGTGGGAGTTGTGAGGGAAGAGCCTCGGGGCAGGGGACACACACGTGCACCAGAAATAGGTCAGGCTTCCCGGTGCCAGCAGAAACATGGCTTTGTCTTGTCCACGGAAAAAAGAGGGGAAGAAAAGACACAATGAACGAATGATATTTTACAAGTAGTGACATCCGTTCAATTTAAAGGGCTGTCCTTCCCTCAGAGTACACACGTCCTATCTTTTCGGCATTTAGGTTTTCTCTGTCTTATAAACGAGTAATACGGAAGATAGCGATTCTGGATTTTGATCAGTTTTAAATGCCCTAATCTATTCTGGAATTTCCCGAAGGCTTAGCTAAATCCGGTTTTCCATTCCCGCTGCCGCCACTCCAACCCAGCTCATCTTCATCTCTGGTCTGCAGTCTGCACGACATTCCCACCGCACCCCTGCGCCCTTCTCTTCACAGTTCTCTCTACACGATGTTACCAGGTTCGTCTTCCCGAAACACCACCTCGGCTCTGGAGGCCCGACAGCCAAGTGCCTGCTCCTCACTTCCTAGAGGCTCAAGTCCAAGTCTCTCCCCTTGGCCTCCCAGCGCACACAACCCAACTTCCCCGCCTCCTCCAGGGCCTGACATGTGACGTGTACACTAGACGGCACCCCCCTCCCCGTCCTCTAAATCCTGCACACGTTGCCATGTCCCCGCCTGTTCTCAGGCTCCCTCGACCAGCAACATCACTGTCTTCATCTACTGAGTCCTGCCCAGCCTCTGACATTTACCCCAAAACCTACTTCATAACAACAGCTAACAACTGAGCGCTTACTAGGTGCCAGAACCTGGTCTGAGGGCTTTAACACACGTACTCGCTAACTGAACCCTCGCAACAACACTACTATATGCAGCAGTGTGCCCATTATACAGATTAGCAGCCTGAAGCCTGTCACACACAGCTGAGCTTCTAACGCAGGCCGTGTGGCTCCAGGTCCCCCCTCGACCATCGTGCTACCCTGCCCGCTGGTTCCAAGCCGCCTTCTTTGATTCTCCCAAGACAAAGTGACCTTTCCCCTCAGAACCCCCGGACATGCAGGCTAATCCCTGTCTGCATCGGCAGTAATATCCGCAATTTGCACGCTCCACGCCAGAGCTAAGGAGGAAATAAAAGCAGCAGAATCTTTCCCCAAAGAGCTTACATCCCAGGGACTAGAGGTTTGCTAGTATCCTGGCTGGAGAGACACGAACTTGGGAAGAGCGTCGGGAAGAGGAGAGGTGACGCAGTGGCCCGGGGAAGCCAGGGCAGGGCCGTGTCCAGGGGCTCACCTGTACCGCTCCTGCTCGCACAGGTCGGCCACGATGGCCAGCAGGCGGCTGATGAAGGACTCACCGCCGCTCCCGCCGTTCGCCTGCGCGGCCAAGAGGGTGCATCTCTTCTCCGTCTCCGCCAACTTCTTCTGCAGCTTCACGTACTCCTGCCGGAGAAGCATCAAGTGCTTCTCCAACTTGGCCACCTCCTCTGCAAGGGAGACAGAGATCCCTGTTTATCGTGGCAGGCGCGAAGCAAACAGTACTCACGAAGCTCTCCCCCCACAGAGAGGATGGAGCAAGGTGACAATTTCTTAGCGATGCTCCTTCAGGACCCAGAATGGCTTTGTTTACGGTGGCACTGTGTCCCCGGGCCAGGAAGACCCTCCCAGTCCAGGGCTTTCTCTTCTCGGTTTCTCTGAAGACCAATGGCCAATAAATGACAAGGAACAGACGCACACAAGATGCTAACAGGTACCTGGCCTGCAAATCCTTTACCGTAAAGCCAGAGGTCTCAAGGAAAGATTGTCAGCATCACCTAGGACACTTTTTCAAACCACTGTAGTGAAACCTGATTTTTATATGTCACGCGTTCTATAAGCTCTACGTGAGCTCTCTCACACAAGCTGCAGGACCACCCCCCGAGGGCAGCACTGTCACAAGCCACACTGCACAGGTCACAGAGACACTGAGAGTGTGCCCGTGGTCCTGAGGCTGGTGAGATGTGGGGCTGGGTAAGAGCCCAGGGCCAGTGTTAGCCGCTCCCCCACACGACCCGACACTCCCTCCTTCAGGAAGGAAGCGGGGCAGTCATAATGGTTCGGACAGAAGCTAGTCCCACTCCATAGGCATGCTGGGGCGCACTGAACAGGTGGAGAACCACCACACTGGATTCGTTAAGCTCAACAAATATTTGCCGAGTGACTACCAGGTCCTAAAGACTGCGCAATGGTAAGCAAATTCACACGCATCTTTCCTCAGAGCTTTGAGTTTCTGGGGGAAGTAAACTTTTGTAATCATAATGACCATGCTAACAATCAAGCACAGAACTCCAGGGAGCCCTAGAAGGAAAGAACAGAGGTGTGAGAACCTGTGACCAATTTAACTTAGGACGCAGGGAGGATTCTCGGACCAAGTACACAGTCAGGAAACCTCCCTCCTTCGTTACCTGGCTCTGAGCCTCGGTGGGGTTCGCAGCACCGTGCCAATCGCCACCTCTATAAATCCGGGTCTCAGCCACGGAACCACAGGGCTGTCGGCCCCCTTCTCTGGGCCTCGGCGCCTTCACCCCTCTGCTCTCACCAGACACTGCCCTCGAGCCCACCGTCCCCCCAGCCCACTTCATTCTCAGGAGGGCCCTTTACCAGCAATTCTTCCCAGGGACGAAGTACCTCCGCCCTGCCCAAGTAGGGTCCCCCCCGATGACGAACTCCAAACCCGTCACGGCACTCAGATCCTCCCTCCGCTGTAGCATCAACCTCCCTTCTCTGCAAGTTCAGTCCCTTTCAACTGGGTCCTTCTCCTCACCACAGAAGCCCGTGCCAGACTCTATTAAGACAAAGCCGTCCTTCCGCCTCCGCCCTCTGTCCCCAGGTGCCATTCGCCACTTCCTCACCCCAAGTCCCCAGGCATTCTGCCCTGTCCCCACCACTCCCTTGACCGTCGTCTCACCGATGACCTAACTGCCAAATCCAACAGACACTTGCCATGATTCTCATCCTGCACACCCCACCTCTCTGCGACACCTCTGTTGTGACTGCAACACCCCACCCTCTCTCCAGTTCTGGTTCTCGGTCTTTCCCGTGCTTCTCTGCCTCCCTCCCACCGCTGATCACCGATGCTCCCCGGGGATCTACCCCGACCCTCTTCTCAACTGTACACCCTCCCGAGGCAGCTACACCAGGTCAAGGTCTGCGGCTGACGCCACAATCTAAGTGCCAGTGATCCACAGACCCACCCCCATAGTTCTCTTCTTAGCTTCCTCCGTCCATCTGCCTAACAGACATTGCTCGCTAGTGGCCCAGAGGGACCTCCAGTTAACTATGCCCAGAACAAAACGCGAAGCAAATTTGCTCTGCCTTTGTACTGTCCCTATACTGATCACAACACCACTGTGCAGCCTATTATCTGAAGGAGAAATGCGGGAGTAATCCTAAATGTCTCCCCCTCAGTCACATGGCCCCAACCCTACCCCAACTCCAAAATCAGCTCCCCCCTGGGGTGCCTGGGTGGCTCAGTCGGTTAAGCATCTGACTCTTGGTTTAGCTCAGGTCATGATCTCACAGTTTGTGAGTTCGAGCCCCACATCAGGCTCCAAGCTAACAGTGCAGAGCCTGCTTGGGTTTTTTTTTCTCTCTCTCTGCCCCTCTCTCGAAATAAATAATAAATAGACTTAAAAAAAATCATCTTTCCCTGGGAAAGACCCTGGAACCCTTCAGGTCCTCTCTATCCCCACCCCCACTATGACTAAATTCAGGCCCTCGCTCGTCGTACCTGATCTCCAATGCGAACAGAGTCACCACCGCATCCCAGAGCCTATTACAGGGCCTGATACACAAAGGCTCACTAAATATTTGATCAATTCAGTTTTATAAAACAGGATTCCTTTCCTCTCTTCAACTTCATCCTTTCCCCACCTGCTGCCTAAAAGCTAATTCTTTATAACATGGAAACCATCAAAAACTGGTTCAAAAACACAAGAGTGGTTAAATAAACGAAGCGTGGTACTTGACTCTGAAGTTATTATGCAGCTAATGTTTTCAAAGAAACATGTAACTCAAAATGTGCATACTCAAAGATAAATATATTAACAGAAAAAAGGCACTGAAACTAAACGTATTTTATCGTTCCAATTTTTATTGTAAATATTCACACGTACGAGGAGTAAAAGACAATACGAAATTTGAGCAGATCTCACTGAGACGCGGGATTACCGCACTCCTCCGCACACTTCAGGTATTCTAGAACAAACGTGTTCTGCTTTCATAATTAGAGCAAGTATTTTCAGAGAAATCTGTACAAATGTTAACAGACTATCTTCTTCACGTACAAAGTAGGAAACATTTTCTTCTCTCCCCGAAGTTCCACATTTACACACATGCCTGGAGTCGCAAAGCTGGGTGTGAGTCTCAGATGTGATCACTATTCCTGGAGAAACAAAGCAGCAGACACCTGCAAGATGAAAATACGCCTCCAGCTGCTGAACTGCTCAGTGCGCGCGTGAGCTACATATCGGATGAGGGTCCCTGTAAATAACACTTCGTCCCAAAACACTACAATTATTTGGCCTATGCGTATTTAAACAAAATACTGCTTTAAAAGCCAATGGCTAAAGGAAAGCGGCACTTACAACGATCCTATTACAACACGGCAATGATCTCAGCAAGCAGCATTTACAAGTACACAAAACTGCGTAGGCAGGACTCTGTTTTATACTTTTATTCTGGTGTGACAAATGTACAGTCACTGATTTTGAAGAGTCCTTCACGGTGACTTAGACTAAACAAACCAAGAATTGCAATTATTTACCTCAAAGGGGGAAGTATGTAGCACAAAGCAGTAAGATATTAAATTTCATGTAAGGTACGGAATTTACACTCTTTTCTGCAGAGAAGGAAACAGAAAACCTGGCATGAATTTCCAGGTGTGTTAAGACAAAGCGTAAAAGGACGCACCATTAAATAAGAGCCACAGAAAATTCTGTTCACGGTCACCACTGGTAGAACGCGAATCTATGGCGTCAGAGGCCACGGTACGGTCACCGCTGAAGGAACAGGAGGAGGGCAGTCACTGCAGGGAACGTGGGGGCCTCTGGGGTGCTGGTAACATCCTCAACAAGTTAGTAGTTAAACGCACATTTGATTTTGAGAATTCACTGAGCTCTACACTCAGGATTTGCTCTTTTCCGCATATACCCTACGTTTCAATTAAAAAGTTAAAACCGAACTGACACATGCCCATAGTGGGTTCTGGAGTCAAACTGATAGGGGTCCAAATCATTCCAGCAACGCGCCACGGGGCGGTGGGCAAGTTCATCACTCAGAGCTTCGGTCTATCCGTACGCTGGGGGAGGGACTCAATCACAAGGCAGGTGGCTGGCACACGTCCCCACTCGCCTGCACAGTCACATAACCACTGGACAAACAGTTTAAAATATTTTAACAGTTTACACACTGTATTTTGAGTCATGAAAAGCAGAAAGGAATGCAAATGTTTTACTGGGAACTAAAACTGATCAACGAAAGTCATGGCAAATGCACAGGACATCATGAGAAGCGTGAAGTGACAAAAGGAAAACCAGACGACTGAACACAGACAAATACCAACGAGCTACTTTAAATACTGTGTCCCCTCAGACAGCAAGTCTGCACTGACGATTCCCACACCAAAAAGCAAAGCCTAACATTCTTTAAAAAGCATCACTATTGGGCGCCTGGGTGGCTCAGCTGGTTGAGCGTCTGACTCTCGGTTTTGGCTGAGGTCATGGTCTCATGGTTTGTGAGTTCAAGTCCCATATTGGGCTCTGTGCTGCTGACAGCTCGGAGCGTGCTTGGGATTGACTGATTGATTGATTGATTGATTGATTGATTCTCTCTCTCACTCTCGCTCTCTCTGCCCCTGCTGTGCTGTGTGCTCAAAATGAAGAAATAAACTTAAAAAAAAAAAAGCTCACTATTGTTCACTTGGAAGAAGTGCAAGTTAGGCTGTGCTCTAAACAAAATTCTCAAAAAGGCAACTCCTGACTTGCAACAGTAGTACAAAGTCAGTGGGGTCGACAGGGACCAACCTTGAAACAGCAGCAGAAGTGCAACCCCTTAGAGATAAACATGTGAGAGCAGAAAGTAGTCTGGGGAGCAGGACTGCGGGGCAGAACTTATTATTTTTTTTTAATGTTGACTTATTTTTGAGAGAGAGAGAGAGAGCGAGCGAGAGAGGGAGAGAGCACGCATACGAGAGGGGAGGGGAAGAGACAGAGAATCCCAAGCAGGGTCTGTGCTGTCAGTGCAGAGCCTGACTCGGGGCTCGAATCCATGAACAATGAGATCACGACTTGAACCGAAATCAAGAGCCGGACACTTGACCGACTGAGCCACCTATGTGCCCCAGAACTTGTTTTTTGTTATAAATCACGTAATATTTGAGTTTTAAGTCTATGCACACTTATGAAACAAAATATATTGTTTTATGCACATTTTAAGGATTAGGTACCCCTAATACCCAAGGATAAGGGTTTTTGTAGATCACAAAACTTTCTGGTGGGAAGGAGCCTTAAGACCACATCTTTGAGGGGCACCTGGGTGGCTCAGTCGGTTAAGCGTCTGACTTTGGCTCAGGTCATGATCTCACGGTCCGTGGGTTCGAGCCCCGCATCGGGCTCTGTGCTGACAGCTCGGAGCCTGGAGCCTGTTCTACATTCTGTGTCTCCCTCTTTCTCTCTCCTCCCCTGCTCATGCTCTGTCTCTCTCTCAAAAAATAAACATTAAAAATTTTTCAAAAATTAAAAAATAAAATACAGAGATTGTCAGCATTTAAAAAGAAACAGAAAACAGGGGCTCCTGGGTGGCTTAGTCGGTTAAGCATCCAACTTCAGTTCAGGTCATGATCTCGCGGTCCGTGGGTTCAAGCCCCGCATCGGGCTCTGTGCTGACAGCTCAGAGCCTGGAGCCTGTTTCAGATTCTGTGTCTCCCTCTCTCTCTGCCCCTCCCCCGTTCATGCTCTGTCTCTCTCTGTCTCAAAAATAAATAAACGTTAAAAAAAAAAAAATTAAAAAAAAAAAAAGACCACATCTTTGCATTCAGCTCCCACACGATACACATGAGGGGCAGAAGTGGCAAAGCCAGCAGCAGAAGCCCACCAACCCCGCCTCCCAGGCTCTGCCCGATGACATCATCCCAGGCTGTCTGCAAGAGCCAGAGCTCGAACTACTCAGGAGATAGGGGGGGGGGGGGGGCTGCCCCCGTACGGGAGCGACTGCCCTGGAGAGAGGGTTGAGCACCCAGCAAGCAGCTGCCCAAGTCACACGCACACAGACTGCTCTAGGAATACTACTGGTAAGATACAAGACCCGCTGAATCACACTGTTCTGATCATTCACTGACCTGTTCGGGGATTTTCACCCTGAATAAGACAGCTGCGTCACGTGTGTCACCTGTTAAGACGGGCGAAGCGCCCAGGTAGCGCCAATGCCAAGGTAACACTGTCCTGGCGCTCTGACAGGGGTACAAGCAGATCACGAAGCAAGAGTCCCTGGCTTAAGCGAGAGCAAGGGAAGAAGTCCCAGAAAAGGGGTGTTTTACTTTTAAGTCGAGCCTGCAAGCGTCTGTAGCATACTGGGTCCAGAGAATGCAAGGAAGAGGCTTCGGTCTCCTACTTTCTTGGTCAGAGTCTCCTTTTAAACCACTATCAGGCAACAGGTTTGTAGGGCAGACAGGGTACTTGGCTCCCCCAGCCTCCGCCTAAGCTCCCTGGAGAGGATGGCTACCTCATCCTGCGAGTTCCATCTGGTGGTTACAGTCCCATCTCACCTGCCTGAAAGACGGGGCGGCCTGGGCCTGCGGACGGCTGACTCTTCCTTCACAGAGCGCACGGACCCTGTCACCTGCCACACAGTATCCCAGCCAACGCTCCTCAAGAGCACCAACCTTCCCAGACTATGGCATCAGGAAACAACTGTGTTTCTGTTTCACTGAACTAGCAATCTGCAAGTATTGATGGAGCACCTACTACGTGCTAAGCACTATAGCACATCGGGAACTGCCTCTTGGGAGAGTTCTGGAAAGGCAGTCTCACTTGTGCCTCTTCCAGACAATGCAGCACCGACAGAGGACCGACAAGGGACTCAGACCAGAGGGGCAAAAACTAATCAGTCACCAAGAATGCAGACACTGTGGGGGGAATGATGACGACATCTGTCTTTAAGAGTAGAAAGGTGCTGATTCCTTTTCTAATGCCTAGATGAGGAGGTCATAAAAGTTCCACTCCAATCATTTTCTCAAGGAATCCCTGTAAATTTCTTTGGGTATCAGTTATCCACACACAATTCCACAATCTACAGCAACAGCCCTAATCTCTCTCCAGAACTGCTGACACAGGGACGCCCGGGTGGCTCAGTCGGTTGAGCGTCCAACTTCGGCTCAGGTCATGATTTCATGGTTCGTGAGTTTGAGCCCCATGTCCAGCTCACTGCTGTCAGCCTGTTGGCACAGGGCCCACTTTGGATCCTCTCTCTTCCCCTCCCCTGCTTACAGCCCCCCCCAAAATAAATAAATACTTAAAAAAAAAAAAAAAAGAATTGTTGACACAAAAATCCTGGCCGCCTGGACACTCACACAAGACATAAAGATTATCAGCAGAGAAGAGGCCAGATTAAAAAAGGGCTACAGGGGGACTTAGGGCTCTTCTTCGCAAAATCACAGATGCTCCCCTGCCCAGAATCTTCTGCAGGGACACCAGACCACAAGCACACCCATCAGTGGTATCACAAGCAGCACACCATTTCTTAGTAACGGCCAAGACGTCATTCCGTGGGAACACTGTCTGCCTGCACACGATGCAAATGTGTCCCCGGAAGGCCACCAAGCCGTGAGAGTTCTCGCAGGAAGAAGCGGAAGATCAGCACTCTGAGCAATGATGAAGAGAGCACAGTGCAAGGTTGAGGGCACAGGCTCTGGGGCAGGACTACCTGGTCCCACACTTTCTACTTGGGACGCCTTAGCCACATGCCTCATTCTTACCTGTACGTATGTCGTGACCACTGTAACGACCCCAGATGAGTCCACCCTGCAATGTGTGGTCAGCAAACATTTTGCTGCTGTTGCGATCCTCAGAAAGGCACCACAGCACAGTCCTCATGAGCACGGACGACTGAGCTGCAGCCCCAGCCTGCCCACCTGCTGGCCGTGTGACCTTGGACAGTTACTACTCTCTGCACTTGGGTTTTCTTGGTAGAAATCAGAATAATAGTAGTATCTCAGAGTTTTGCCAAGGAGAAATCAAGTCACGCTGAATCTTCTAGAACAGTGTCTGGTTGAAAGGTTTACTATCTCCTTCTGATTCATCACGTGGCTGCTTTCAGGAGAAGTTCCTTCCTTCTCTTCCTCCAACTTTCCTTTCAAAAGATAAGCCTAGAAATGTACGTAACATATAATGGTTTCACCAACGGAGCTATGCTAAGTACTGGTGAAGGCTGTCAGCAGCTTGCATTATAATTTTATGTTTCTGTCCAGAAAATAAGCACCCATCTGCTCTGTACAGTCTGAGGTCAGGCATCTCGATGAGCTTTCTGACAGTTCATCAGTCTTGAGTTAATCAAAAATGCTTGAGACAAAAAAATCTGCATTCACGATGAAGAGCCTAAAATAATTATATGTATGCGTGTGTGTGTGCGTGTGCGTGCGTATTTAATCAGTAAAGTCATGGGACAGTCAGAAAACAAAATAGCAATGGTCCGTGTAAGACTCTTCTTCTGAGTCAGAACTTGGCAAACTCTCAGTGAAGGACCAGACACTACGTTAGGCTCTGTGGCCGTATGATCTCTGGGGCAATTACTCGACTCCGCTGTTGTAATATAAAAGCACAAATGAACAAGCATGGCTGTTCTCCCTGAATTTGTTTATGGACACTGAAAATGGAATGTCCTCTAATTTTCACATGCCATGAGATAGTCTTTTGAGTTTTTTCTTCAGCCATTAAAAATATTCATTCATTTTCATCCATTCATTCATTCTTAGTTCAAGGGCTGTCCACAAAGCTATCATCTCAGGTCAGATTTGGCAAAGAGGCCATAGTTTACCAACCCCTGTTCTAGACGACTTCGAAAGAATTAGTACATCAACATGGTGCCCAGAACCAAATGAAGAGAAGAAAGCATTAATCTGTCCCAAAGCCTAGAAGTGTACGTCCTCTAACCTCCCCTGACCAAGCCCTGAACCATGATGACGGCACCTTTCTCAAGACACCCCACTCTGCAGGCTCACCTCCCACCCTCGAAAACACACTCTCCTAGCCCATCCCAAACGCACTTTGCCACACTCTGGACTGAATGCGCCAATTTCTGAAGAGTCTGCCTGACTCACTGCCTCCTCCTGTACCTCCCCAATCTTCTGAAATGCGGCTTCTACCCACACACCCCTGCACGGAAGCGGTCCCAGTCAGAATGGCAGAGTCACCCATCTCAACGACCTCTTCCTTATCCTTCCAGGTTCTCCACCTGTCTGCAGCGTCCGACTCTCAATCGGCCCATTCTTCTTGGAACCCTTCTGTTCCGGCTCCCTACCCGGCACTCCACGTCTCCCTACCTTTCTTACCTTCTAGTCCGACTACCTACTCACTCTGTAGGAAGCAGTCCTACAAGGTTCAGACCTAGAACTAAACTTTCCTTCCTAAAGGTCTCATGCACACTCACGTTTTACTGTCACCTCCCTGTAAATGGCCCCAAATATCTCCACAGCTCCACTGGAAGACAACCTATCGGTACTAGAGATTCAGCAAGCCCCAAATCAAGCTTCACATCTTCCTCAAATCAAACTCCTCTTCCTACTTCCATTTCAACTGTTATCCAGATTCGAAATCCCTGAGTTATCTACATATAAACTCTGATAATCCACTTATAATAGCGTAATAAATGCATATAAACTACTTAGAGGTAAATTTAACAAAAACAGATGCAAGACCTGCGCACTGAAAACTACAAAACGTTGCTGACAGAAATTAAGTAACCCTGAATGAACGGAGAGGTATACTACGCTCACGGAGCAGAAGGTTCAGTGTTGTTAAGACATCAGCTCTCCCCAAACCGATCTACCCTCCGACACCATCCCAATAAAAATTTCGGCAGATTTTTTGGCCGACCATAATAAGATGATTCTAAAACTTGCATGGAAACACAAAGTGCCCAGAGTAGCCAAAGCAACTTGCAGGGGTGGACGGGATAAGACAGGTGCAGCACTTCCGTGACTTGATTTCACGGCTTGCCACGTGCCTGCAGTGGCTGGGACATCGTACCGGCATCAGGACATTCAGGGCAGCAGGCGGCCTGGACAGGTGGTTTGACAACCGTGCCACGGACTTCAAAAGGGAATGAGGAGAGGCCACGGGACAGCCACAACCGAGCATCCGTTCAGAACAAGTGAACACCTCTTGCACACCACGCTATGCAAAAGTTAACTCACCTGAACGCGAGGGTTGAAAGTATAAAACCTCTACACTAAAAAACAGAAAAGTAACATTAGTGAGCTCAGATGAGGCACGGATTTCTTAAAGTGGATAAAAAGAATTAACGATGGAAGAAAAAATAAACTGGAACTTAGGACATCTTTACCGCTGTTCTTTGAACATACAGAAAATGAATAGAAAGCCGCAGACCAGCAGAAGACACCTGGGTAGTGTATTCCAACAAAGGACTTGTACTCAGACTGTGTGAATGAAGAACTCTTACAACCCACTGTAACAAAACAACTCAATAAAAAAGGACTACAGATTTGAACACTTCACCGAAGAAGACAAACACGCGGCAAACACACACATAAAACGACGCGCACCATGAGTCGGGAAAGAAACGCACATTAAACTCACACTGACGTGCTGCTGCGCACCCACCCGGCGGCTACAACGAACGCGTCGGCAGAGATGGGAGAGGTGAGAACGCACAACGGCACAGCCACTTTGCAAGAGTCCCGCGGGTTCTCAGAAAGTTAATCATACACTTGTCTTGTGACCCAGCAGTTCCACTCCCAGGTTAAGTTCCCAAGAGAAATGAGAACCTGTCCCCACAAACAGGGAAGAACTCAAATGTCTAGCTGGCGAATGGACACAAACACGCTACGGAAATATAACGGAATACCACGCTTCCACAAGGAGACGCAGACCACGGGCTCTCACCACCTCGAAAGCAGCATGCCGAGTTCAAGAAGCCAGACACAGAGACGACAGGCCACAGAATTCCAGAGGGAGGCGGAGACAAGGCGAGCCACAGGGACAGAAAGCAGGCCAGTGGTTGCGGGAGGCCCAGGAATGGAGTGGATTAAAGCAGTCCAAGGGAGCTTTGTCGAGTTGCAGAAATGTTCTGCATCATGACGGCAGTGTGCTTCCACTACCATGAACATCTGTTCACTGACAAGTTAAAATTGGTGACTTTTACCATTTGTCGATCATGCCTTCATAAAACTAACCACACTCTCCCTCCGGGATGCACCCTGACACGCTTCTTTCTGCACACCATCACACCAACACTTCCCTGAGGCCTGCACCATTCACACACACGCAACCACCACCCTTCTCACACCTCCCTCATCACCGCTCCACACACAGCCACCGATCTTCCAGCCCAACAATTTCAGCCGGTTCTCCACCGGCGACAAAGGTACAAGCTTCCCTCTGGGGCATTCCGGCTCCTCTAAGAAGTTTCTGGAGGGTAGGACGTGTCTTGCTTATCTCTGTATTCTACTTTGTACAGCTCTGCTATTCACACTAATCCTGCAGTACTCTGAACTGTGTGGCATGGTCTCTGAGCTTTCAGAAACCGCACACGAATGGAGAAATTTTAGAAATCTTACGACTTAATAGAGCAAACCACATGACACTGCCTACTGTGGTAGGCTGAGAAATGCCCCGTTTCATATCCACGTCCTAATCCCTGGAGCCTGGGATGTTACCTTTACCTGGCAAAAAAAAAGGGGGGGGGGGGCAGGGAGCGTGCTCTGCAGATGTGATTGAATTGAGGAGTTTGAGACGGGAGTGATTACCCTGGATTATGCGGGCAGGACCTAAATGCAAGTACACATGAACTTGTAAGAAGGAGCAGAGGGAGGGGGGCCTGGGGGGCTCAGTCAGTTAAGTGTCCAACTCTTGATTCCAGCTCAGGTCATGATCTCAGTTTATGGGATCGAGCCCTGTGTTGGGCTCTGCACTGACTGTGCACAGCCTGCTTGGAACTCTCTCTCTCCCTCTCTCTCTGCCCTTCCCTTGCTCACATGCGCCTCTGCCACTCAAAATAAATTTAAAAATTAAAAAAAAAAGGGGGGGGGGGCCGAGAAAGCTTTGACACACAGAGGAAAGGCCATATGAAGACAGGACAGAGAGACTCCAGGATGCTGGCTCTGCAGACTGACAAGCTGAGGGATGCTGGCAGCCACTGGGAGCAGGAAGAAGGAAAAGATTCTCTTCTAGAGGGAGACTACGAGCTGGGGGGCTCTTTCCTTTCAGCCCAGGGATACTGATTTTAGACTTCTGGCCTCCAGGACCACGAGAGAATACATTTCTGTTGTTTCAAGCCACCCACCCAGTTGGGGGAAATGTTTTCCAGCAGCGGTAGGAAACTAACACACTCACCTTCACAAACAAAAGACTCTGTGCAGCAAAAGATTTCAAAGCCCTCACAGCTTCCTGCCACGTTCATGTCAACAGCAAAGTTTTACATAGTGAACAAAATCTAGTTGCAACATTTTGCAATAAAAAGAAGGAATTGATATTTTTTGACATTTCCTGTACCACTTAATTCTTCATCATCTCATAGTCTGACCAACATATCCCAAATAGTACAGTCCTTAACAAACAGAATTCAGTTAGGTTAAGTGGATTGCCTAAAACTCTACAATTAGCGAAAGGCCAACCCAAGATTTAAGATCCTCAGCCAAAGCCAATGTTCACGCCACTGTTCCATGCTGCCTAATTTCAGCTCCAGTATCAGGAAAGCAAACACATTATTAATTCATTAAGCAGGAATTGAATGTGTTCAGCCCATTCCCCATCTTAAATGCAATTTCTATGCCCCTCTGCTTACTCCAATTCTAAACCAAACTGCGGGGGCGCCTGGGTGGCTCAGTCGGTTGAGCGTCCGACTTTGGCTCAGGTCATGATCTCACGGTCCATGGGTTCGGGCCCCGCGTCGGGCTCTGTGTTGACAGCTCAGAGCCTGGAGCCTGCTTCGGATTCTGTCTCTCCCTCTCTCTCTGCCCCTCCCCTGCTCATGCTCTGTCTATCTCTGTCTCTCAAAAGTGAATAAACATTAAAAAAATAATAAATAAATAAATATTCTTAAAAAAATAAATAAATAAATAAAATAAACCAAACTGTGCTTATCAAGTCTTTTTAGATGAACAAAATACTGACATTTCCGATGATCATACTTCTACGGTTCTTACACTCCAGCTTCAATTTTATCAATGAATTAGTGTTCTTGTATAATTCTTTAATGACTAAGTGACTTTATCTCTACTCTTTATGTCCGTTAGCTAAAAGAAAAAATAATTATAAAAGCTGTGGCAACATCCTGTTTTGAGGACTTCAAGAATAATTTGTGTTTCAGGCGTATCTTCAGGTTTTCTACATCAAAATATCAACTCAGAAAATGCTATCGTCCTTCTTGGCATTAGAACAGATAAGTTCCTCACTGGTGGTAAATTACCACCACTATGACTTTTCTGTACCTGTTCCAATGCACATGGGAATTTTCTCTAACAGGGGTTAGCAGCCATTCATTAATCCAGAGTGGTAAATTAGGGGCACCTGGGTGGCTCAGTGGGTTGAGTGTCTGACTTTGGCTCAGGTCATGATCTCATGGTTTGCGAGTTCAAGCCCCACATTGGGCTCACTGCTGTCAGCACAGAGCCCGTTTCAGATCCTTTGTCCCCCTCTCTCTGCCCCACCCCCCCCCCCGTCTCTTGCACTCTCTCAAAAATAAAAAACATTTAAAAAGTGATAAATGGGGCGCCTGGGTGGCTCAGTCGGTTAAGCGTCCGACTTCGGCTCAGGTTATGATCTTGCGGTCCGTGGGTTCGAGCCCCGCGTCGGGCTCTGTGCTGACAGCTCAGAGCCTGGAGCCTGTTTCAGATTCTGTGTCTCCCTCTTTCTCTGACCCTCCCCTGTTCATGCTCTCTCTCTCTCTCTCTCTGTCTCAAAAATAAATAAATATTTTTTAAAAAAAAACTTTTTTTTTAAGTGATAAATGTAGGACAACTGTTTAGCAGAGAATATGAAATAAGTGAGTGTATTTACTGTTGGGAACTCAGATTCACAACATACCCTATAGGAAAGGAAAAGGCAAAGAGGTCATTACCACCTGAGCACACAAAGGGAGAGTCAGGGCCATAGTACCCCTTCCAGTCTGCACCTTCCTACTTCTCTCTCTTCCACCGTCTGCATATCATCAAAAATATGATGGTGCTAAGAGATATCTAATATTTTGACTTTTTGCCCTTTAAAAAAACCTAGCAATTGTAACAGTCATAACTTGAACGTTTTGGAAAAGGCCAAAAGCCATTATTTAACCAAAGTTTGCTTTAAAGACTCCTTTGGGGACTCCAGGGGGGCTCAGCCGGTGGACAGTCCGACTTTGGCTCAGGTCATGATCTCGCAGTTCATGAGTTTGAGCCCCACGTAGGGCTCTCTGCTGTCAGTGCACAGCCCACTCCGGATCCTCTGTCCCCTTCTCTCTCGGCCCCCTCCCCACTCGCACACGCTCTCTCTCTCAAAAATGAATAAACATTTAAAAACTAAAATAAAAATTTTTTAAATAATGAATAAAATAAAACCTCCTTTTACTCCAGTTACAGATGAAAGTTTCTAACCAGGACTCCTTA